>NC_084664.1:60158478-60470254 GCF_028389875.1 Rhea pennata | reverse complement strand
GCCGAAGGGACTGGGATTTAGTTTAGTTTTCACCAACTGCTGATCTGAGAGAGACTACACAAAGTCTGTTTTGTCTGCAGAAGACATTTCATCTAACGGAGAATGTGTGTTGATTTAATACAAGGTGATCCAAGCTTTTTGGTTATGGGAATACTGAACATTTTAAGATCCCACCTCAGGGGTCATTTCCTCAGGCAGCATATTGAGATTTCCCTCTCTTTACTGGAGGTGCATGATAGCAGCTCCCTACTTACTTACATGTGGATGTAGAGTATCTCATCTCATACATGTAGCTCGTGATCGTATACGACCACAGTTGCAACAGAAGATACTTAACATCTATTTTAAGCATCCTAGGGCCAGTAGAAAAGTCATCTGGTGTCCAGCTATAACGATTTTCTGCAGAGTCCAGCCAAGAGAAAACCACTCAGGCTAATGTACTTTAACATCTAAACAGGTATCAGAAGAGATATATTTATATGTTTCAGTTTGTTCCTTGCAGATAAAAGAGCACCAGCTTTATTGAACCTCACTGGAAACAGAAGTAGCTGTTGTTTTCCCACCAAAGAGAATTTGATAAGAAACATAATGATCCTATGACAAGCTATAGAGCTTGGAGTGAGTGAGAAAGAATAGTAGGGGCATAGAGGCAATTTATGGTCTTTTTGCCTGACTGTAGCCTGCTATTTGAGCAGAATGCCAAAGAGCAATGCCAAAGAGCTTCCCTCTCACATCCAGGTTTTCAGACCACAAAGCTGCCAGGTCATGTAAATAGACCCTCATACAAGATGCATCAGGGACAGTTTAAACTGACCTTGAGTTGATAATCTCGGTGGTAACCTGAAAAGAAAGAAAATAACGTCGTCTCCACTTTGGTAGGAGGAGAGCTGCAGTGAGGCTGGGACTGCTAGTCCACGCAGCCATCGGGAAGGCCCCCTTTTTGCAGGTATTCCTATGCACAACCCTCACAGAAAGTAGTGTCCTAACTTTTGGTTAGTCCCAAGAAGGAATTAAAACAACTTGAGACACCTAACTTCCTCATACTGCAAATGCAGGAAACCACATGCAGCACTGAGCCTTGCTACGCTTACACATGCTACTCGTTTTTGTAAGCAGCAGATGGCACTCTTTAGATTAGCTTGCTCTAAATCATTTTTTTTTAATAGCAATGCGCACATACATACAAGCCTTAGGTTCTCAGCAAAATATTTAAACCAGAAAAGTCCATTTGTCTGAAATTTTATCGTAGGCTTCTCATAAAATGTTAAGAAAGAGAAAGAATAAATTCCAATCAAGTTTTCAGGATTTTTGTGATTTTATTGCAGCATTTCCTCTGCTCTCATCCTTCTTTTTAACTCTCTAGCATAAAAAGGTGTCTCCATCCTGCCCCCCCCAACAGCATCTTTCAAGACTGGTAAATGACCTACACAGATCAAAACATCCAGTTACAACAGGAGGATGACCCTTTCTCACCGATTCTGCCCCACAGGGCCCCAGTGCAGCAGGATGGGGTGTTAAATTTCCTCCTCTCCTTTTTTTAAAGTGGAGAACTTCATCAGGAATAAGCACCAACTCGCACGAGGACAGACTACTGTCTACTTGTCCCTCTGCTTGGTCTCTGTTTTTCCTGCCTCCCATTTTATCCTCCTCTCCAACCTGTCTTACAGCTGCTGCTGGGCTGAAGTCTTTTCCTCCATCCCTTCACAGTGTTGGCAAACTCTGCTGTGCTCACTCCTCTCTGGAGGAAGCGATGGTTTGGAGTCCCTGCTCCTCTTGATTAATATGCTTCTGGCAGCCTCTAATCACACAAATCTTGGGGGATGACAATTTCCACACCATCGTCACATAAAGGGTCAGACCATGGAGCAGGCACGTGCTGGCCCAGCACTGTCCTCCAAAGCAAGACCCACCAGTCCTCCCACTTTCTTCAGGGCTTCCCTGGCTGCACCCTGCATTGGCTGGGCAGCCTTGCAAAGGGCGCCCAGCTCCGCTGGGCTTTTCTGGGTTGGGCTGTTTTGCCTGGGCCCAAGGGAGCTCCAAAATTCAACCCTTGTTCTCAGCATCTCCTACAGAAGCGCTGCGTTTGCTACAATTTACACTGCTGCTGGGAAAGCAAATCATATGCTACTTTTCTCTGTTTTTTTGTTGTTTTTCCTACTTTTTTTTTTTTTTTTTTTTGATTTGCATTTGTGAAATTGTCCTCTAAAGAGCTACTCTGGAGTCATAGAAAGATGGAGAAACTGACACCTCCATCTGTGAGACCTCCTGACTCTGCTAAGGTCCTCCCTGTGCAGGGATGCTTAGCTGAGGTGTTATTACAGCCATTAGTAAATCCAGAGAGCAGATGGCCAGCCCAACTCATTTTTTATAGTTTGAAGCCATGAAGCTCATCTAGGAACTGCTGCACAGTAATACAGCAATTGAATGTTTGTGTAACGTGGTTGAGAAAACCAACAGCTTGTTGATCACATAATCTGACATACCCGGTACTACAGCAAATGCTTCGTGCAAACCAGATCACACCAGTGATAGCGGGAGGCAAACCACACTGCACCTTTGCTGGAAGAGGCAAAGTTTGTCATGTGATTTAGTATAATCATCAGTCATTTGCAATTAAATGAATATTGCAAGATGTTCTCAATACTACGATTGTACGGAGAGAGAAAAATTAACTCTGCTTTTTATTTCACTCACATCTGCCTCTGAGATATACACTCAAAATGTATATGTACAGGAATCATTCTGAAAACAAACATAATTTATAGTAATTGTTTGGAAGGAAAGAGTATGAATCAAGGCTCTGCTGGCGATTTGAAGCTACTACTTTTAAGTCTGTAGTATTAATTTACAGGGATGTAAAACAGTTATAAGTAAAGCTGGCTAATGTGTTTTATACACCAGGATTCCTTTCTTCTTACTGACTCTTGGGAAGGCAGGGAGAGGTTAAGAACTTCTTATTGAAATCAATGCACAACGGTGCTTGCATATGAATTCCTGATGGTTATTTGGTTACTGAAAGCTTTGTAAATTTTTTAAAATTGATTATTTTACAACTTTAGTTAGTTATTTTTATCCCCAAATTTATCTTAGGTTTCCAGCAACAAAATGTAATTCCTGATAGAAATCCAAAATGCCATTGTTATACAGCCATAAATCTCAGGGGCCTCCTCTACAGCAAATGGAAGTGTTAATGGAAGAACTGAGACTGAGCAAGCAAGCCGATAACATTTTTTGAGGTTGGTCCCTGGTGACAATATCTATTATTAGCGCCGGAAATGCTACATTTGAATGGGATGCAGTGTCAACTGGCAAGTCCAAAAGCTCCTAAATGTTTTCTAGGTGCTTCTAAATTGACTCCAGCTGTGATACAGGAACTCATTCTAAGGCTTTTGATCCCCTCCCCCCCCCCCATTTTTGCTTTTATTCTCACTTTCCTTTTTTAGGCTTTTTTATTGCTTGTTCTGTTGTGCTGAATGCTCCTCCTGTCCCCTACCATGCACACTGTTGCTTTATTTTATTTATTTTTATTTTTTTGGTGAGTTGGTGCAGAAACTTGAGTAACACCTTGCACAGCCATCCACGGCAATCCCTTTGCATGGGGAAGATGGTGACCATCATATTTACAGAAAGCCTGGCCATTGGCCGGGCTGGTCACAGAATTTTTCCTGGTCACAGACTTTCTCCTGTCCTCACGGACCTACGCGTCCTACCTGCCTGGGAGGGGAGATGAAAGCTCACACCTTAAGCAGCAAGCGGGCTCACCAAACTGAAAGGGCGAAAAAGCTCTAGGATCTGAATGCCTCCGTGACTAGAGCCAAATGTTAGCGTTACCTAATTTACTCCTGGGGCAAGATTCGTTCTTCTCTGATGCAGCCCTGATAATAGCTTGACTGAAAAGTGATGGGCGTTCCTGGCACGCAGTCAAAGCCTTCATAATTTCTACCCAACCCCTTTCCCTTAGGTAGTTCGGTCCCTGCTGTGACACTGTGAGCTGAGTTGTTACCTCAGGCTTGGTCCCAAAATCAACTGTACAAGAAGAAAAAGGAAGAATGAAAAAATTTTATTGTGGTGCATCCAAGTAATTTTTCTATTTGCCAGCATGAAACCGAAAGGTTTCTTGTGGACTTTGAAAAGGGGAGAAACCTCGGAAGGTGGAATGGGAAGAAAAATGTAGAAATTTGTTCAACAAAGCTCCTTGTCAGGATTAAAAACCCTAACCCTAGTCAAAAAAAAAAATGCTTTACTAGGAACCCGTGAAAACTGCTGTTCTTCTATGAGTTATAAAAAAAAAAGGCAGCGTGCCCCGGCAGCTGTCAGGGCTGCCTCTTCCCAGGTGCCCGCTTAACTGGTGCTGAAGCGGCTCAGGACGTCCCTGGCCCCAGGCCGGGCTCCGGTGACACCCTCAGACACTCGCTTCACGGAGGGGTTTTTGCAACCTCCGTCTTAGCTGTTGATGAACGGATCTTGGAAACCAGCAACTGAGGACTTGCTCCTGCTCTCTGAGGCATATCTACCTTGCAGAAAAGCAGACAACCCAGCTGAGACAGAATTAAAACGGGGGTGTGATGCACCAGAGCTGTATGCAGAGTGTGTCTGCACATTCAGCAGGTGTGTTAGGTTGCATTTTTTTTTTTAACCCCCCCCCTTCCTCCTGCTTTGCAGTCCTCAGGCATCTGTGCTACCTGTGTGGCTAGCTTAAATGGAGGGCAGAGGGGTTTTCTTCTGGGACACCCTGAGCAATGCAGGCTAAGCATGATGTTCCTTCCTAAACAGAGTTACAGTGACATGTTTTGATGCCTGGGTGACACCTTCCTGACTTACGTCGCTTTGCCACGGCTGGGCATGCGCTGCAGGCTGTGAGCGTGCCTCCTCATGCTCCTTTGGTCATTGCCATTATGGTTGCTGACTTACAAATCCTCTTTCCGGGCAGCAGAAGGAATTAAGCAAGATTTAAGCTGTTTGCTCCCATTTGGGTGCCCACCTTTAGGGATGGCCCCCGTTGAAAGCTGCCCTGCTGCTGCTGCAAGGCTGGGGACCGTGAGTTCGTATCTAAGGGTAACTCTCAGGGCACCTCGCTCCCCAGGGCTGGGTTTCTATCCTACAGTATGCACTTCAACCCTTTCCACATCCCCCTGCAGATGGGGGGGACTACCACAAAGCAGCCCCCTATACACAGCTTTTACTTCCTTCCTTATCTGGCTCAGCATCCACCCATGGCCATCTGGAAAGCGAGGGGAGCTGCAAATACAAACCTGGAGGTCAGACCCCGGCGTAAAACACCTGAAGGATTTGGTGATTAGCATGCTTACCCAGCACAACGCCACAAAGGAAAATCCTTGCCTTCATCATGCTCTGCTAAGATATTTAGCAGTTTGTGGCAGCTCTGTCGATGTGGTTCTTGTGCCTCATCTTAGCGACCAAGTGGTCAGTAGCAGTAAGGTGCTGGAAGCCTTTTTTCCGGCTGGTGAAGGTTCCCCTCTTAACACTCTTGGAAAAAAAGGTATCAGAAAGACCAGAAACTGTGAGGTGAGCAGGCAAGACAACAGGAAGTGACTGTCAGCATCAATGAATTTTGCTTCTCGTGGAAGGGTGAGGAGCAGCTGAAACTCCTTCAGAGCTTTCACTTGTTTCCTTTCCAGATCTCTGTGCGGTCTGCTGGCTACAGGCTCCTGGCAGGGGCTGCTGAGCTTAGGGGGATTTGCACGAGACCCAACAGTAGAGGACACACAAAACCTTCCCCTGCAAAGCAGTGGCTGAGAGCACTTCAGACACTGCCGTGGGAAAGGCAATATGACACAGCCCAGCCAGGAAATTCTGGATCAGGTCCTACAGCTGGCCAGGACCACGAGGTGGAATGATGTCTCTTGTTTCCTCAAGCTGAATATCCATCCTTACAGCTAGCTAGCTTTCATCTGAACCTGAGCTGGTACGAGGGAGCCTCAGCAAACAAGCCAAGGCACAGCAAAAGCACCTCACAGATCTGATGGGCGATGCAGAGCAGAAATACGGCAGGGCTCTCCCTTGCCCACCTTGCCTTCCCAGGCCAAGTCCTTTCTTTCATCCCTGCTCTCACTTCAGCAGCTTTCCAGACCCTTCTGAGTTGTGAAAACCCATCTCTCTCCATGGCCCTGAAGCCCATCCAAAAGCCTCTATTTGTGCTGCCTCACTGCTTGGCACCCAGCCAGCACCCCAGTTGGCCTCCGGCAGCCCACGCCACCCAAGCTTGTGGGGGGGAACCTGCCCCTCTTCTCCAAAAGCTGCAGCTGGCCAGAGAAGCACAGAGAAAAGCAATGCTTAATTCACTGTATGTAGCCCCAAGCTGCAAACACTGCTCAGCAATGCCAGGAAGCTCTGGTCAGAGTCAACCTCACCCGGGATGGCAGATTTTTACCCGGAGATCTGCGTGGTTCGTCCCCCGTGTCTCACTAGGCAATGCAGTGATCTTCATGGGCACGTCAAGGCAGAGGCATGACTGGGACAGCACCAAACGCACCTTAGCCAAGAATTTTTTTTTTCTACGCCCATGCTTTAAGACTTGGTGAGGTCGTTTCGTTAGCAAGCAGCGATGAAGAAAAAGAAATACCTGTCATTATTGCTCAGTTGCTGGTTTTCTTTAAAATTAAACAGCAATTTCCTATTTTAAAATAGCCACTGGAGGGCCAAGGAGCGATCACTTGGTCTCTGTCAGCACATACTGAGCAGGGAAGAGCCTGCTGCGTTATGCACTTACATCCTTACAGCCCTTCCTAGGCAGCTGCTTCTGGGCACAGCTGAAACAAGGCAAGGAATTAGCTGTACCGTTGATCCGACCTGGGATGAGCAGACCTAAATCACCCAAAGCCTGAAGGAAATTCCTTGGATTCAATTAATAAATTAAAGGAGGTTTTCAAGAAGGAAATTCCCTGGAAAATTGTCCCCTAAATCCCCAGGCAGATTTTTTTCTCTTGCTGAGTTACTGGGAGGAGCTGCCTCCTCGGGCTCACAAAGTGGCACGGGGAGAGGGAAGATTTGCCTCTAGTGAAGAGCCAGCCAAGGTCTTGTCTTAGAGAGAAATAAAAACTTACCCAGGGTGCTGGCAGGCCTGGATGCCCTCTTTACCAGAGTGTCAGGGCAAGCACACAGCATGGCTTGTATGGCTCCATGCTGTCATGTCCCATGAGCAACACTAATGCATTTTCAATGCCCCATAGGCATCCTCTGGATCATGTGTGGTGGGAGAGTCCTGGGCCATTGTGTGGGACAGAGCAAAAGGAGGAAGTCTACAAAAAGGATGGGACCCCCCTCCCAAACTGGCAACCCCCGAGCAATCCTCCCTAATCCAGTCTGTATTAAACACACGGGACATATATTGTTTAATTTAAAGACAATGGGCTGCTGATGAGTAGCATAAAAAATATCATCTGCCTTTTACCCTGGTGAAGAGGGCTGTAAGTTTCTTTGATTTACAGAAGAGCTTAAGCGTGAAATTAGGAGGGAGAAGTCTGTAGCTGTACAAAACAACCCAGCCCAGGGTAGTGGCTAGCAATTACACAGACCATGAGGTGCCTTCTGCTGGGATCAAAGCTGAAGTTGAGTGTTTTATCTCCCCATTTATGATGGCAGGGGTAAAAAATGGAGATCACTGCTTGCTATGCCTGGTGCCCAAATAATATGTGCTCAGTCTCCTGGCAGTCCCACTTACTTACATATACTACCTGAGGTGCAAAGGCATCAACTTGGAGTAGCCTCAGCTGCAAGTGATATGACTTGGGCAGGGAGGGACATACTCCATCCAAACAGGATAGATGTGAGAGTGTTGGGGGGGAACCCAACTGCAGCATGGCCTATGGTGTGGGAGCGTAATCCACAGGCTGTTGCTATGAAGAAGCCTAAAACTTTCTCAGATGTGTCTCCCATTAAAAAAGCACCAGTTGGATGTACTGTGATATGATTAGTCTGAATTATTGTTGTTTACTTCAGTCAGTTCTCTTCTAAAATTCTCCAGCCAGTCAATGGAGGCCCAAGCCATTGTTTCCATAAAGATTTTAAAGAAAAATGTGATTGGAGGAGGATCCAAATGATCCAGAAAAACAATTCACCTGTCCCATTCCTTGAAAGACTGTACACAGATTTACCTGCTCTTCTATCTTATCCCTTGTGGCATTAGGAAGAGCGTTGCCAGCAGGTCAAGGGAGGTGATCCTCCCCCTCTACTCAGCCCTGGGGAGGCCATCCTCCCCCTCTACTCAGCCCAGGGGAGTACTGTGTCCATGCTAGGCTCCCCAGTACAAGAGAAACATGGAGATACTGGAGCAAGTCCAGCAAAGGGCTGCTGAGATGATGATGGGCCTGGAGCATCTCTCCTATGAGGAAAGGCTGAGAGAACTGGGACTGTTCAACCTACAGAAGAGAAGGCTGAGGGGGGATCTTATCAATGTGTATAAGTATCTGAAGGGAGGGTGGCAACCGGATGGGGACAAACTCTTTCAAGTGGGTCCCAGCAATAGGACAAGAGGCGGCAGGCACAAACTGAAACACAGGAAAGTCTGTTTGCACATGAGGAAAAACTTGTTTACTGTGAGGGTAACAGAGCACTGAAACAAGTTGCCCAGAGAGGTTGCAAGGTATCCATCCTTGGAGATACTCACAAAGCCATCTAGTCATGAACTCCAGAGGCCCAACCTCAACCATTCTGTGATCTCCAGGAGATTACCAGCCCCTCCATTTGCTAAACCTACCCTAAATGGGTGCTTATTTTCATGCTCAAGTTAATGCATTTTGTCTGCACTTCCCTTTCCCCTGGGTAATTTGAGAAGCAGCTGGAAGCTGATCTTCTCCATGGCCCACTCTCTCCATCCCTTGGACTGCTGTAGCAGGTGATGTTGAAGAGCATCTCCAAAGAGCTTCCTGACCATCTGCCATCGCTCATGTGATGCTGCCTCAAGAGGGGACAGTACGCACAGACAAAGTGAAGTGGACCCACCGAGCTCAGCTCTTCCACACCTCACCCACATGCGTACCTGAATCTAGTCTTTCCTCTACCCCATGAACCGTGCCTAGGCCATGCTGAAATCAGCCTGAGGACATGTCTGCAAGCAAGGAATGAAGATGTCTGGAAAATCTGATCTCTTATACACTGCAGTGTAAACAAAACTGAGATGATTCCTGCAACAGTCATTAAAGCACATGAAGGATAGGTTGTCAAAGTGCTCAGAAGCTGGTTTTGGCATAAGCAATGTGTTCGCCTGTAATTGCTGTAATGCCAGATTCTGCGAAGAGTTCTTCTGTCTTCTGAGAAGCACAGTGCACGTCATCTCAGACTTTCATGCACCCAGCTGGTAAAGCTTTCCTGTCAAATCAAGATGATAAAAAATAAAAATGAAAATCAAAAGTAACCATACATGCACACACAAAAACCAGTCCAGTATCTGGCAAGGCTCTTCTTTTAATGTTGTACTTTACCAAACCACAGTACATACTTCAAATAAGGCCTAACAGATTATACTCTTTATAAATTTACAGACAGTTTATTCTCCTTAAAGAGATCGTATTACTTTTATCAGTCTTGTGTATTTCAATGAATTATATGTTTATTCAAGCATAACATAGCAAATGTAGCCATAAATCTGTAGACTAAATGTCTATAACAGAGGAATCTCAGATACACTATACTTTCAGATTAGGATTTCTTTTTAATATACACATTTTTGTTTAAATAACTGCGTATCCTGATTAAGCTTTCTCTTCCCGTGGGAAAAATTGTGCTCAATAAAAAGACCTGTGGATTAGAATAACTGGAAACAGACCACATCTTGTTTCACCCACCAGGAAGCTGGGTCAGCATTGGAGGCACATAACCCTGGGACTGGCTTTCAACCTAGTTTGGAGGGACAGGGTGAGAGGCTGGTTTAGCTTTCCTGATCACTAATGGCCCTGTGCCTTTACTGGGTACCGACTGCTTGACAACAACATTGTGGTAGGAGTCAGACAGGAAAGCATGAGCTACATTTCTATCTCTAACCAAGAGCCCAAGCTATTGAGAGCTGGCTGGCCAGTAGATATTGCTCACATGTGGCATAACAGACAGAAAGGATAAAAAAGAAAGAAAAAAAGAGTAAAGGAAAATTGGAAGTAAAATAACCTGCCTCAGTAAAAATTTGATCAGTGTTTTGCTACTGCTATGTTCATGAACCTATGTCTGAACTCTCATTCAGGTCCTATCTCTGCTGGCCCTTTTCCTGCCTACTAGGCTATATCCAAAGCTCAGATGGTGCTAGGTTGCTGTCTTGCCAAGCAAAGCTAGAGAAATAGGAGCACCTCACTAAACTGTGAAGACCCAGTAGATTGCTAAAACATACATACATACATATATATATATATATGTATATATATTGAGGCCTTCACACTAGTCACTGTCACGTGCTGTGCATGGTAGGTGCTTCTGGAGAGTTATACAGATGACTTCAATCCCACTCTCAAAAACTGAGAAGCTTCCCCACCAGAGAACCAAGGAAGAAAGAAAGAAACAAACAAAAAGACACGGAGACAAAAAACAAATCCAAACCATGCAAATTATAGCTGAATAATAAAATCAAAATACAAACCCACACCCCACGTCCCACTCACGAGAGAGAGAGGTGGCTACTTTCCAAAGGCTGCAGCACAAGCCATTCTGTAGCTCCTAAATGACAACAGCTTGGCAATAATTACCATGCACAAAGTAAAGGCCACTTATAAAACATCTCCATAAAAATATCTATTTATCTATATATTTCTCTCTACATACGTCAGTAAGAAGCTTCAGATGGAGCACATCTCAAGTTTTCCGTAATGGGGAAATCCATTTAATCCCCATGAATTGATTTGACCCCCAAGAAATGAAACACTGTTCATTAGGTTTAACATCTACATGTAGGATTACATCAGTACGGATCATTTGGAGCAGGCTGTTAATCAGCAGTAGTCAAACAGGGTGGCAGAGCTGCCAAGGAGCCGAAGCCTTTCAGGAATATTGTGCTGAAATAAGCCATTGTGTCAGAGGAACTCTCCGAACTTTGGCTGCTCAATGAACAGTTTACTAAGACTAAAGATATTTTATGTAATACCTGCACAGCCTACTAATGTGTCTTGATCCACTGAAGAGCGGAGCAGAATTAAAGACCTTCCCTAGTAGGATATGAAGTGAAACCAACTATGTGATGTGGATTTGTGGAAAGCGAATGCACTGTGCTTTAAAGTAAGACTTAATGGGAATCAAGTGATGCCTTCACCTTCTCTATTCAAAAGTGACTTTGATCCCATATCTTAAGTAGCTGGGGCCTCAAAAGATCAGACACAATGCAGGAGTTGCAAGAGAGTGAGTATAATATCTCAGGAACTCCACGTACAGAAGCAGGTTTTGGCTTTTCCCCATCTAAGTGAGAGTAGATGCTGGTCCAAAGAAAACAAAATTCTTTTATAAACATCGTTAAGACTTTTCTTGGACATGCTAATAGCTGAAACCTGTGAGAGTGGTAAGGTGTTGCCCCTGTTGAGAGAGACCTTTAAAACTCGAAGTGATTAAAACCATTAGAGGCAAAGCTTTCATAATGGTGCATAAAAACTTCAGAGGGTACCACTAGCCATTGTTACGTGCCACAAAAGCACAAAAGAAAGGTACATCTGAAGACTAATTCTGACATCTTGTGCCCCTGAAGAAAAGGAAAGATAGTTTTTACCAGACATTCGTTTTAGACTTTCTGTCTCTTGGGAAAAATATGAACTGAACAGAACAAGGTGAACATGCTGAATGGAAGGAAGCGTAGACATGTCTTTAGACTCTCTTTGCCAGGCAAGGCTGTAATTTTGGAATAAATGCAAACAGGTTAGAAAATAATGCTGCACATGGTGGAAAACAAACTTTTACTTTCAGTCATTGAGTACTATGAGCAGGAAAAACTGCTGCGACTGTAACATGTAACAGAGTTTAGTGGCACACAACCTTTCCACTAAATTAGTCATGTTTTTAGAGAGCTCAGTGTAAGTCAAAGTAGCAAGTGTTACTGAGAGCTGTGGAGGAGCTAAAGTATCATGACAATAAAAGGTGATGGATTTATCAGTGAGAGGAGGCTTTCCCAAACTAGAGGAAGAGATGGGAAAAAACAGGACTGTTTGTTAGGCAATTTCTTTCCATTCGGCCTTGGACAGTGGATAAAGAGTTGGGAAAGATAAACAAGGGGAAGTTAGATCTGCACAGCACTTTACTCCTACACAAGGAGCGTTAAGCTGGGCTTCAGGGTGTGCTTCAAAGGGAATTTCTTTTTGTTACCTTGCCCTGTTGCAGCAGTTTATGTGTCAGGGATAAAGATCACATTAATGCAAGTTACATGCACACATACTCAAAAAAAACCCTCTGCAAGCAGGCCTTGATTTTGTAACAGAACTTGAAGTTCAACTAGCTGTTGATATGGTGTCCAGCCATCCCAACATATGTCAGTGCTTTATTGTGGCATACCATAACTTTATTTTTAAATATTTACCTAATACAGATATTTAAGACCAAACAGCACTGGGTTGTCAGACCAGTCTACAAATGATTTATGGACTGTGCCAAGGTAATACTGCTTCAGGGACATACTAGCAGTAGCTCTGAGGATACTCAATTTAGAGAATAAATATTACTATAAATGGGATGACTTCCTTGTCTTTATTCAGCTATGTTTATTTACCTCACATACTTGCATGTGGCTTTAAAAAAATGGCACCAAGTTGGCTAGTTGCCCCACTGCTAATCAAAGCCAGGACTGAACGTAGGAGCTCTGTTAGGCTGGGGATTTCCCAGATAAAGCCTGCTTCAACCTGACTTGGTCACCTGAAGTTACTGCTTGCTGCCCAGTTCAAGAATTTGTTGACTTGCTCCAGTGGCTCTTTCCAGTCTACCTTAAATAAGAGTTTTTTGACAGCCTGCAGACTAGAAAATGGGACCAGTGGGAAAGGATGGGAGAAAGGGAGAAACAGACAGGGACAAGCAGCAACACACCTAAGAACTGCCTCTGAAGTAAAGCTAGACTTAGAATCATAGAATCAGTAAGGTTGGAAGGGACCTCTGGAGATCAAAGAGTTAGGAGAACAGCCTGAGACTTGTGATTTTGTGCTCTGCCTCACTTAAGTTTCAGGCCTTCAACTGTACTCATGCCACGGTCTCTTTAAAGGACGTGAAAGACAGGAGAAGCTCAAACATTTTGCATAAAAAGTATGTGCATGGGTATATGAATAGTCATATGACTGTATCTATCCTTGATCACTGGCTGGAGAGCAACTAGAAACTCGTCCTGGTATTCTTTATTGTTTAGCATGCTAAGCTTTCCCTCAAATTGTGTATTCCAATAATTTACATTTCCTATTTCTTAGAAGAATGCCATCTACCTGCCTTGACATGAATTTTTCAATAAAAAACTCTTAATATAGCAGCTGTTTGCTAGAATTCAGAATGACAGTTAATACTATCAGAATAAATGTCCTTATGCTCTAATAATAATATGGTAACAGTACATCTCTGACATCTGGAGAGAATAGAATTAATTCTATGACATGCAAGTTTGAGGAAATATCCCTTTGCTATGCCCTATTACACACCAGAGCAGTAACACCAGTAAGTGCTAGAACAAGGGATACAGACTTTTCTCTCGTGTTGGTTGTCTAATCCAGATTATTTTCCATTTAAAAAAAGATTACTATCAGCAGCAGAAGCAGACATTATTGGAAGCTGATGTGTCACAGAAGGAATAGGATGGATTAAATTTGTGATTTGCTCTAAATAGATTTGCAGAATACCTTCATCCCAAACCCCTTTTCACAGCAGGAGTTCTGGTTGTGCTTTATGTCACTTAGAATAGGTGGTTCATATACTGTTTTGAAAATAGAAAAGCTTTTCAAAAGAAATACTCCCTGCATAGGGATCTGCTCATACCAGAATTTCCTTTTTATATGAAGAGACTTTTTAAAAAAGAGTTTATTGGCCATTTCTCTTCCTGGTTTTTAAGCTGATGATATAATCAGGGTTTAGAGCATAGTGTTTCAAGAAGTCTGCTTATATGCGAAAGTCAGACTTAAACGGAGTATTACAAAGACAACTATGTTATGGATTCTTAAATATTTTGGGGGGTAACTAGGTCCAAGTTTGCTCTCATTTAAAGCAGCACAAGAAGCATTGTAGGGCAAAATCTGAGTTTACCTCCAAAATTGCACTTAATTTCAAGTAAGAGTGACTCGGCTAGCACTGCAATTTCCTGGTTTTGAAAAAAGCTTGGTATGATTATGTTATCATCTGCCATATACCCACACTGTGACAGTAAATACTCAAGAGCTGTAGACATCTCGTGCAAAATTGCCTTGTATTTCAATGTGCACCTGCATACCCCAACACTTGTGACCTCAGTGAACCACATCTGGTGACAGGAAGAAGCAAAGACTTTATTTCGTGTTACAGTGCACAAGTATCAGAAATAGTTTAAGCTTGAAGAACCTTTGCTTCAAAATCTTTGCTCTAGGACTTTCCTATATAAATGAAGAATATTCCTTTGGTCCCTGGGACTGCGTTCCCCTCTGAGGATTATGTCAGTACAAACAGTCGAAACCTGGCCACAAGGCATCGCAGGACCATCACAGGACCATCACACATACATTCTGCGAGGTCCATGAAGGTGCTGGACAGGGCCAAGGCTTTGGAACGGAGGTTAAGGCAATTTATTCTGTAGACAGAGCAACAGGTTGGGACAACCATAGTCCCGCTGACTCGGGTGGTTGTTGCACTGATGCATCGTTGCCTAGATTTCACATTCCTACTCAAATGCACTTCACGTAGCTCTTTTATAAAATGCTTTCTTATAAAAACTTTTTAAAGCTTGCTAAGGTAAGTTTATTAAGACAAACAGACCCAAGTCTGTGGAGATGTGCATACATATTCTTGATGACTTCAATACAAGGCTCACATTTATAAAGGAAAGGACAGATCTACGAGAGGAAAAGAAGGCAAATGACCCACAGCAAGTCATTTTTAGAGCGGAACTTGCATGAAGCAGGCAGATACCGCAGTAACAAACAGAAGCGGTGGCAGAACCTGCTGTTGCTGTTGTGCAAAATGGTCACAAGGGGGAAAAAAAATCCAGAAAGACTATTATTTCATCTGTATCAAAATGCTCTGCTTGGATTCTCAAGTCAACCTCCATAGGTGTGGATTTACACTACCAAGACTTGTCCACAACATGCCATCAGGGCTGCCTCATGTAGAAAGAGCCTAATGCACTTTAGCAATTCTTTCCTGGTTTGGCTTAACCTCTCTCCGTATGTGTAACTGCATTCTGAAGTCTCCTGGTTTCATGTACTTTGCATCCTTTCTTAGAGACATTTCTGTCCTTTTCAAACTGATTTTCTGGTACTAGAAAAGGAAAAATTGTACACAGCACAAGGAAACAGATATTAGGCTAATTAAAACTATTTAGAATTTCTTTCTTTTTTATTCACCAATTTGATTTCCAATAGAATTTTAGTTAAAAGTAAAGACATTCACAGAAGATGCTAGGCATACATACATATTTTCCTTCCTTCATTCTAACTTACATGCTGTTGCTTTTAGAAGGTAAGGTTTCTGTTTCATTTCTCTAGGATGGATAACCAAACATGATTAACAGAATTTAACTGCTGCTTTTCAAGAATTACATCCTTAAAGGGTCATCATGCTTGCTGAAATGTAAAATAATCCAAGGGAGAAACCATATTAAAAGCTATTGTTTATCATACAGAGAGTGCTTCACATTTCAGCAGATACCATGGAAATTAGATGCATCTGCCATCAAAGGACACACTGTTTTAGATAAAATGTGACTATATACTAGAGTCTTTTAAACTGAATTCTTATCACTACAGTAAACTTGCACATACACACCACTGCTTTGGCAGTCTTAGTAAATTGATAACAATCCTTCTTTCATACACATCATGCCAGCTAGAGCATGATATTAAAATGCTGCTATACCTTGAAGTGGTAACTGCTATGTGAGATGTGAAGGGTATGGGTAAAGTTTCAGACAAACAAAAATACAATGCAGAAATGCTCTAGTACCAGTTAAAGATATATATTCTTATTTAATACATCTGAATCTCCTATCAGTAAATATGGAATATGCAGTGTCTGAATGATTTTATTAAAAAACAAGACATTGGAATGTCCCCCTCCCCCCAAAGGCTGCATTGATATCAAAACTCAATTTTCAGTATTTTGACTCTTCGGAGTTCCATGACTCATTACCTGGTGGTCTGTGTGTGTTGTGAATGAGGATTCAAACATTGCTTACGTTATTTCACTGAGATTTCTAATTCTGAGCCCAATCTTGCTCTCTTCAGAGTCGGTGGCAATTTTGCCATTGGTTCCAGTGGAATTGGGAGCAGGCCCTTTAGAAGCACAGCTGGCACACTTCAGTTCTCCAGCTAGCACAAGGAATTACATTTTCCTCTGCACTGAAAATAGGTGAAGCAATTAAAACAGCTGATAAAAGAACGAGTATTTTAATATTACTTGAGAAAGTACAGTTTTATGAAAGCAAGATCCATTCTCCTCTCAATCAGATTTTTCCACTACAGAAATATGGTTAGTACTTAAACACTACAGATTTTTGGCACAAATAAGAATGGACAAAGTAAACTAAGACCCTTGTTTTAACTTCCAATAGTAGAAACGCAGAGGAAGAAGTCCTAAGAGTATACATGATGCTAGCAAAAATATACATGATATTTCTCCGAGCCTGCTCCTCCTTCATTCCTAAGACTGCTGAGTGGTCAGCACTTATAATTAGACACACACCATTCTTGAAAATGGTAAAAAAAAGAAATACAAAGCAGGCAGCCAGGAAGTCACCTACAGACATCAAATGCCTGCACAGATCAGCTGCTAGTCTACAACATCATGGCCAAGGTCCAGTTTAAGGAGATACAGAATTGTTAATGCAGCTATCAGGAAGAATTCTGATTAATTCAGAGTGGTTGTAGAGTTATAAAAGTGACGATCAGAAAAATAATGACAAATTTGAAGATTAACATCATTTCAACACAGCATTAATTAACTTCATGTAAAGATGTCCCTGGAGTTCAGTTTAATGAAGAGATACAGATACTTGCAACTTGATTTGAGAAACTTAAACCCTGTTGTTAAGAAATAAACCCTGAAACATTCGAATTTAAGACACCAATTTACAGCTTCCACACGCGCACTGGTCCAAGGTTATTTTCAAGAGATACTTGCCTGCAGGGTAGTGAGACATTAGCTGCTAATCTTTAGCAATTCAGTGGATAGATGTTGCAGACCTCACTACCATAACCCAGAGAACTGTCAGTAGTTTGGCCAAAGGCTCAGGTAGGCAGAGACCTACCGATGTCTCCCTGCTAGCTCCATGCTGAGGCACTTAGCAAATCCGCACGGCAGCTGCCAGGTTTGTCTCTCTCATGTAAAGAGGCAGAGGATTCTTGCCTTTCAGGTTCTGTGAGTCTGGCCCCCCTCCCAAACACTACATTCAGATTAGAAAGTGAACAACTCAAATCCCAGTCTATGCAAATGATGATATACTCCCTCCTCTTGATAAATTGAAGTTATAGGCAAGTTTTTTTTTTTTTTTTTTTTTTTTTTTTTTAAGAGAGTGGACTGAATTACCATTAAAAATCAAATTAAATATAACACCATACAGAAAAGAGAACTCTCTCAGTCATACAAAAAAAGACATCTGTGCTTGAGACACAAAACAACTGAAGTACCTTGCTGAATAGTTAGTGGTGTAGGCTAGATTCAGTCCATGTTGTGATGTTCTCCAAGGGGTGGACATTCATCTTACACCCTTGATTAAACAAGGATAAGGGCTCATCCACTCAATTAAGCACAAGAGAAGGAGAGGTTAACTCTGGAGGTTAGGCAAAAGCCTGCAGAGCGCTACAGTGGCAAAGGTGGCTTTCATTCCTACCTGAACCCCTCTGCCACATATTTACCTGAGGAACAGTCAATATCTTTTTTTTTTTTTTTTTTAATTGACAGCGATTTATGTTAAGTCCAAATTCATAGAATGAAGAAAGCAATGAATTTGATTTGGTTTGAAATCTATGTTCAGCAAATCCAGAAGAGAACTTTATGCTACCATCATTAAAATCAAACTATTTGGTTTTGTCTCCCTATCTGACAAACTGTGCTTATAAAATTCTTGCCAGGTAAGACTCCAATATTTTCCTCTCCCTCTACAGAATCTTTTGTTTATTTTATAGTATCAACTAGAAAAATGAAGGACACAAAGCAAAGATAGAAGAAAATTAAAGATGGCAGCTCTGCTCAGTTTATCAGTTTGCAGATCTGAATTCAAAAAATAAATCTTTCTTACAAGCAAAAATGGATTAAATTGTGCAAACTAAACACATCAATATTAAAGATTAAGTAAGTCTAAAACTCTCACGAGCATAAATACTTTTAAAGAGAAACTCTTGATATTGTTTCTGTGCTTCTAGTGCACAGGAAATGCCTTGCAATACATTCATTTCTTTATTCTATTCCCCTGTACAAACTACCCATATGGACTTAAAATTTCTATCAAACCAGACCACTGGAAAACTGTGTTCCTGTGCAGAGGGCAAGCTAAAGCCACTTTATTGCCATCAAAGGATATTAGCTCTTCAGACTGTCCCTTCACTGTTACTACAAACTGCCTGCCTGCATCTCAGCTGGCATCTGAAACTCCCCTGGTCTGGGCGACCCCGATCCCTGCTGCACTTGGTATTGTCCTTGCCGTTCTTAAAACGGCCTTAAACTAGTAAACTAGTACTTAAAATAGTTCAGGCAAAACTGTGGATTGAAAATCAACTCTTTTCTAGCACTGTGTGCTTCTCATTTTCTCTCTGGGCAGAGTTTTCAAGCTTCTTTTGTTTCGCCTTCCTGCCCGAGAGGACACTGTTAACAGCGGCTTTCTTCCGAAAGGAACCGAAACAGAACATTTAAAGAACAAACTGCTATGCCAAAGTTGGAAAAAATATTATGCGAAGCCGTCCGGCTCAAATGCATTCACTAGAGCTGTACTAATATTTTTGCGACAGCCTATAAAAAAAGAAACAGAAGCAAACGAGGTTTGGCTCTAATTCCCTACTACAACGCTTATGCCTAGGTACAGGATACGGCAACATGTCACGGGTAGAGCCGAGCTTAACCCGGCCTCGGCTCACCAGTGGCAGCATCGCCAAAGGTACAGAAACGGACTACATCTACAGACTCGCACAGCATCGTCGTCCTTCAGAGTCCAACAAGGGAACGGAAAACTAAAGCGCCCTGTGCTTTACCATACTCTTCTCTGGTGGCGGCAGTGGTGGTGGTGGTAGTAACTGTATTTTTACATTGCTGATAAGTAGTGTGCACAATTGACCAAGTGCCTGAGTCAAGAGGCTGGTCTCCGACAGGGCTGGCACCCACCGATGGCATTTTGAACAAACTGGCAAATAGGATTTGCATTGAGCACCAACTCGCTTCTCCCTGTCCCCCCTCCCATCCTCAACCCCCCCCCCCCCCCCCAAGCTCAAACCACACCAAAACGAAGCTTTGTACAATGAAGGCTGGGGATTACGGCAACCTGTCTGGAAGTGACTGGCCACGTAGGAAGAAAAAAAAAAAAAAACAAAACGCCGAGAACAACGCTCTGTCGCTTGCTCTCGAGACAGAACTATCCGTGTTTTTAAAGAGCTTAAAAAAAAAAAAAATGTAAAAAACCCGGCCCTGCTGGTCATCACAGGCATTCAGAACACCTCTAAACGCACACAGAAAAAGACAGGTATTACTGGAAACTTTAGCCAACGCTGAAGCTGTAAAGCTGCTCTTTGCTGTAGTTGTTTGGATACAGAAGGGGCAATTTGCTGCAAATAAATATTAAAAAGTATTTCTCTTAAATGCTTGCGATATTCTTTTTTGTTTTTCCTCCAGTCTCAATGTTTGTTTCTGCCACTCGCTCCACCAGTTGTGCTGATTTTCTTTTCTTTTCTTTTTTTTAACCATACATGTGCTCAAGAGTCCGAAGCAGTTTTCTGTCCTCACCGAAACAGTCCCCCATCCCCCCGTCCCAGCTGATGCCCCCCGTGCCCCGGGCTCAGATGAGCCATTCCTTTTTGCTCTCATCGATGGTCTCCGTGAAGTTGGGGTCATTGTTCATGATGGCCGCGTCTGCGCTCTCGGCCGACTCTGCCCCTTTGGCCTCGTTGGTGTGGTAGGTGCCCTTATGGCGAAACATGTAGCGGATGAGGAACACCAGGGTGCAGAGGATGGTGAAGATCACCACAGCGATGACGCCTAAGCAGAGGAGAGGAGAAAAGACGGGACTAGGGGAGAGAAACGCCACATGCGTTGGGCATGGAGACACTTCTCTACACTTTCTAACCGGATGGCCACGCGTGTCTATCATAGCCCCTCAAAAGCGCCCATAAAATTCATTTCATATGTTCACCGCTGGCTAACTCCACTCGCTAGGCACCGGCTCATAACTACAGCTTTACCCTTGGATCTGTCCTCAGCTGCGCCCCCTGCAATAGCCTGTTAGGAGTTCAGCCCTCTGATGAAGAAGCATTGTACATTTTGTCCTCCTAGGCATGGGTAAGCATGTGCTAAAAAAGCACTTCTTTTTTTGACCCTTCTCTGCAAATGTGTATCTCCCAGGTGAAGACATCAGGTTCTCGGGCTGAAAAATCGTGTAATCAACCAAAAATATTTTATGCCACTTTTGTTAACTGACATGTTGGACAACCAGGTTGTTCAGAAGTGGTTTGCATTTTCTAAGGAATGCAATACTATCCTTGTAGTATTGTAGGGGGTCAAAGTATTAGGGGAAAGTTGTAAGTAGTAATAAAAATAAAATAAAAAGGAAAAATAAAGATTACAAACAAACTAAAGCTAATAACCTAAATCTGGGTATGGAAACAAAAACCTTCAAGGGAGACATGGGAAAGAAACATGAAATTCAATCAAGCTGCACATACATATATTCAATTGATATAACAAAAACCCAACATCAGCATGTCATTTCATCTGCATCTAGAACTGATCAAAAATATTAGGCTGATCTTTGAAATAAAATTTCTACATCCTTTCAGAATATGACACAGTGATGAAGTTCTGTCATGAAAGTTACAGTGCAACTCTACTATACAATGGGACAGGGCAGACAACTGCATGTGTGCATAAATTTAATTAGGATCTTCATTTCTGAAGATGGTTGGCCAAAAGGTCCTCATTTAAATGCTAATTCATGGCCAGTTCTGGAATTACTTAACCTCACCTGGAAACCTATTTCATTGAATGGGATTACCAGGCACATGAGTTATAGAAGAAGTTAGCCCCTAAAAAACAAGGTAGGATCATGAGTGATTTTTGTCAAGAGTACAACAAAGTGTTTGAAATATAGTCATGCTGAAATTTTGTAACAGGGAAAGTATCCTGCCTTTTCATAAGAATTAATTATTCTACAACATAAGTAACTATACCAATATAGCTCTTTGCATGGATGCTTAATACGTAGATTATGAATACTATTACATAGATTTGGTCAAAACTGCATATGAAGGGACAAATTAAATGAGAACAAGTCATTTTATCTGAACGGAATTACATAAACTTCTGATTAGCTTTGTTCTGGTGCAGTTTTCCCACATAGACAGCTCTTAATAAATAGCCTGAATATTTTACTAACTACAATTCAACTTTCACCACCATACTGCAAAGTATCTTACAAATATAGATGTTTTTCCTACCTCCAATAATGGCAGAGTTTCTGTTAACTCCATCTCCTATAGCTTGACCGTTGTATGGGAAATCAGCACTGGCTGTAAACAGGAAATTAAAGAATCATGTTCTAACAGCAGTGAAACTTCACACAGTAGTTCAGAAATGCATTCATCATCCTCAGGTACAATTTGAAGAAAACTGTGGTATGTATTTATCCAAAGAAAAAGAAACAATCAAACAAGATCTTTCCCTATTATCTAATCCCTCAAAAATTGCTTCCTCTTCCCATTACCAAAAATACAAATAAAATAAAGGAGGTACCAGCAGTAAACATTGTTGTTAATACAGAATGGCATTTGGTTACTCTATTAACATAACTTCAGCAAGGTTATTTAGCACAGAACAAAAACAAACATTTTCTTCAGCAGCGTGTGATCACAAAACACCATTTGTCACTGCTATCCATGAAAGCACTCAGCTGTTTCTAGGATACTGCCATTGGGTACAACTGCAAGTTGTTCAAAATAAAAGCTGCTGTCTCTCTTGTTGTTGCAAGCCTAAAATAAGAGAGGGGCAGCATTTTCTGTTTGCCAGAGCCTTACAGCAGAGTTACCAAAGGAAGCATGTGCTGGCACCTTAGTTGTCTAGCAGAAAGCCCAACATGACAGCTTAACTGCTGCTAGAGGTGCTTTTGAGCTAAGATACCAAAGTGTAAATTGGAGCAGCTGAGGCATGGCAGGCAGGAGAGATATCAGGAGAAGATAGCCTCCAGCAGACAGTGAGGAAATTAAACAAAGTTCCCTGGGAAGATTTACCAGTGCTTATCTGTCAGAGACCTGAAAAGGAGAGAACTCTTGTGACAGAGCTGGATGAAGAAACTAGAGCAGGGCTAGAGTAGCATCTGGATAGAGGTTTTGGGTTTAACCTCCAGAAACATCACAGAGAATTTTCAAAGGGAATCTCATCTACGAAACCTCTCATCAACATTTTCTTTGTAGTGAGCCATAGCAATGAGACACCGCACTGACTAAGCAAACCCAAGGAACTAGGCAAGTGGCTGTAATCACTCTCCTCTTTATCACCAGGAACATGGCATTGATTTTCAAATAGAAAAAGTGTTGTTAAAGGCATTTAATTGGAGAGCATTAAAATTAATCAAGGGTATGAATTACTTCTTAGGTCAGTATTTAAGACCCAGCTGTATTTTCCTTTTTGGTGGATTAGGTGACATTGCAATACTCTGTCTCAACAGGCCATTGATACATTCACTACACCCCAAAACTGGCTAAGGAATTCAACTGGTTTTCTGTTAGAACATAGGAAAAACCTTAATAAAGTTCCTTTTGTATCCTGAGGCAGCTGTGCAGAAGAATGAATGGCTTCAGCTTGCCACACGGCCCGAAAAGAGTTTTGGGGCTAGAGTAGCCTCCTATGTGTGTACTCTGGAGAGAGTCAAACCAGCTGCGTTTGTCAACTAGCTGTTGGCTGGTAGAGCCTCTGAAAGGAAACAAAGAAAGCATTCCTCAGGACTCAGTGGAGGCGGCCCGGCCTGTGGTTTTTGCCAGCGGCACTTGCCCTTGGACATTCGTTAGTAATCTGGCTTCTGAAAACAGCATTTCTGCACCTCTCTAAAACAAACTAATCTTAAAAAGAATGTAAAAGATAAACAAACATCTGATTCCATATCAGTTTCCATACCCCCTCCCCAAGAGGGCCTTACTGTGCAGGACTACGAATGTTTCCTACAGAGAGATTTTAGCAAAGGGTCCATAATCCTTACAGCGTTGAAAGGGAAGGGCTGGCAAAGGGAAATGGACTCTAAACTTAGCCCCCCTGCTCCTCAAGCAAAATCATAAAGCCAATTGACTCCTTTTAGAAAAGCCTTAGGCCTGCCAAATTTTAAGAAAATTGCTCTCTCCCACCGTAGCCCCAAAGGACGCCCCTTGCCATAGAAGCTGCACATGCAGTACCAACTCCTACCCCTTCCTTGTACGGTTGGCATTGCTCTCGTGTTTCTCTTCATAGAAAATCTTAAGATCAACAATGATTACAGTTCCCCCTTACGACTGTGTAGGTCATATGACCACAGTTCCCACTTATGACCGTGTAGGGAACGCTATCTTCTTTTTTAAAGGTTGTTAGGGCAGTTGTACAAGTGGCGCATGAAGAAAGAGTAAGGCTGCCATTGATGGCAGTGTGGTCTCTCCTGGGTTGCCACATCGCAACAGCTATGTTGCAAGATGAAATCCTGTCAGATCGAGGAACAGGGCTTATGATGCTCAGTGAGTACACCACAAGATAGCGAAGGCATGTGAAACTACACCCTTGATCTTATCTCAGAACTACTGCTAAAAGAAATGGCCCTCACATCTCTGTCTGTGGGTGCTTCCCTTTGGACCCAGTGATTTGACAGGCTCAGGAAGAGAGGCCCACTGGATCAACAAGCAGACATGACTCAGTCTCTCACCTCCAAGTCTGACAAGGAAGAAACAGGAATATGTAGGGGACAAAGCCACTGCACATCAGGTCAGACTATGCATATGCAACTGCTGAAGTACCAGGAGCACTGTAATGAAAAAGGGAAGTAGATATATGTGCATCTTTTGTTAAAGCACCTGCAGGAGTATCGACAGATACTACCACTGTAATTCACGAATTCCTGTTCTGTTACTCTTATGTCAGCAGGAAGCCTGAGTAGGCCAGTTAACTGAATATATTACTATTCATAGATAGAGAGGGAGGAAAAGAACTTATTACTCCTAGCAGTCTCCTTGGGTGAAAGCTTCCTTGAAATTCTTCAAGACAGCAGTAGCTTCTTAAGTGATCAGAAACAGCTAGAGGAAAGGGTTTGTACAACTGTATAAGAGTAACGCTTTCAGCGGCGATTAGGCAGAAGAAAGTCTGTCAAGCTGCATCTTTGACCCACCTAAGGGAGATTAACCAGAGTTTACTGTAAGCAGCAAGTACCAAAATGCTGGTATTTTGGATATCAGTTACATCAGACACATGGATTTCTCTGACCTTACTACAGTTCATTCTTCTGCAACATTAGGTAACTTTGTCAAGACAACTAACAAGATTCTTTCTTCCTTTGCTGTTGAAATTAAGTAATTAAATGAGAAAAGAACATGTTAGGATAACCTCAAAAAGCAGCAACAGTAATACCATGCTCTGGTAAAAGCACAGAAAAATCTAGAGTGCCATTCACAGATTTTCAAGAGTAACCCTTAAGGTATTTCAAAGTCACTGGTCAGATAAAATGAGAGTCACTACCGACTCTCACCTTTCATGGGAATCTGAATCACAGTGAGTGGTGTAATAACTAGCTCACATGGCTATGACATGCAGTTGAAGTACTTGATGAGTTGCTAATGGGCAAGAGTATGCCTTCATTTCTCCACCACAGCTGGGAACACTTCTTTCTTGTTCAAATCCTTCCATTATCACTGTGACATTAATTTTAACTCCATGTCCCAGCAAGATCTTCCTCACTGCCTTATACTTGTACCTCAGTAACTTCAAATGATAACTTGCCTGGAGCAGATAAGTGTTACACAGCTGCAGTTATTTTATGTAGCTACCCCGCAAAGCCAAAGTAAATTTCTTGCTCACAGAGAGAGCAAGTAAGTTGTAGATATAATATAAGGTGGGTGTGGGAAGGATATTGTAGAAGTTTCCATCTAAATGCAGTGCTACCTGATTGTTAGCTGAGGACAGACATAGGACTATTTAATATCCTTTATAACCTGGTCTATACAGGTTGCTTCAGAACAACCGATTCCCAGACGGTTTGGAGACTGTACTGGAAAGGTTTCCTTTCCTCAAAAGCTCTTTCTGAATCTCCCCCAACCTCCTCTGAGCAGCCACGGTCTCATTTGTGTGAATCTAAACATGGAGAACACAGAAACAGGCTTTTAATTCGTCTTGGAGAATAGTTGCATGTTGGTTCAAGAGATGCACCGCTAGTTTCCTGAAATCCTTTGCTTATGCCACTGCGACACAGAGCTTATAGCCCACAGTCTGTAGTCAGAACACACCAAAGAGATTTTTTTTAAAAAACCTACAGCTACTGCAAGGATGTCCTGAAATGTTTTAGGAAACTCTAAGTTCACCCATGGAGCTGGTTCCCTTCCAGAATTCAAGGTGAATGCTGCTGGTTTTTTATACCCTTTCTTTCCACAGTGGGACATTGGACTTGCCTCAAATATGATCATCCTTAAGTTAACCTACGTGAAAGCACACAGTGTACTTGGTTGTCTTTCTTTCAGGGACTGCTGTTGATGATGAGATAGTTTCAAAGACTGCCAAGCAGTACATTTACAGAGAGTCTAAACTGAAATTTTACGCTTTTTTACTGAGTGGTAAAGTCTCAGTTGAAATATTGCATGCAATTATGATCACCTAACTAAAAAGAAAGATACAGTTCAGATTTGCTCCAAAAACAGAAGAGCAGGCACAATTACAGGTCTGAAACAAACAGAAGAAACCTATGAAATACGAGAACTAACACATATTGTGCTACTTTACAGATGTGCAAAATTTCAAGACAAAATAGGTATTTTCTCTCAGACTTCAATAGTAGATATTAAATGAGCAGAATTTTCACTCTGGACAAATTAAAAGGCTTTTTAGGATAGAGGTGACAGAGGTCTCTTTCAGCAAAATCATTTTTAGAAATTGACAGCCAGAAATTCTTCACTTTTAATGCAAGTCACAAAATCTTTTACATGAAAAGATAAGGTTTGGACATTTCTCTTTTCATGCATCCAAAGCACAAACAGAAAAGTTGTTTGCTGAGAGTTGCCCTATGAGCTATCACTAAGACAAGTTACATTGCTGTACACTGCTAAGTCTTTCCACCTTGCACCAGGTATATACATCATCTTGTGTTGACTGTGTAGTTTACAAATATATAACTGTGCAAGCAAGCAGTATTTTAAACACACATACTTATACAAAGATATGTTGAGCACTCATGAGATTATTCAACATTTACTTAATTTTGAATGCCCTAATCAGAAGCCTTCAGCACACTATTTTTAGACTTCTTCAGACAGCTTTAAGAACAGAAGTCTGTTTCTTTCCACAAATCTCATAGAAAAACTAGCTTTCTAAATTAGACACGACATGAATATTAAGTTATTAAGACCAATTCTGATTTCACATAAATATGAACTAGGAGATCAACTAGGACAATTAGATCTGGTGATTACAAGGCATAGGAAACCCTCAGCTATCAAGACATTAATTGAAAGTAGAACAGCAAGAGAACAAAACAGAAACAAATGTTAGATATCATTCATTGTTCCTAATTCTCTTTTGAAACCATATATACAAGAGGAAAAACTGTCATGAACCAAAATGGAGCCTATAGGGATAGCGAATGTTCACAGAGACCTTAGAATTTTGAGAAAGCCCTTGAAGCTAATCAGTTCATTAACATATTTCTCCATGGACCATAACGTAAAGGAAAACAAAGGCAAGCGCTCTGGCTGCATTTTGTCAAATTCTATCAACTCTGCCAGTCACATGAGGCAATACTACCATGGCTGCAAATTAGAGACTGCTCCTCATTATGTATTGTAAGTACAGAAACTTCTTCATTAACTGCTTGACTCTTGATAATAGAAACAAATGGGTAGTCACCATCACATTACCCATCCTTAAGAGATCAGATTGGAAAAGAAACTCAACACACGCAACTGACTAAGCAAGAGTAAGTAACTCCCTTACGCATTGGTCTTCATTAAGGCTGACCATCGCAACCTGTAGACTCTGGGCACTGTCTCCAGCTCACTTCCCTGCCTGTGCCCTCCCATCTCCCACCCCAGCTCTTGGCTCACGCCTGGCTCTGGCTCCCAACTTGGGCCCCAGCACCCTCTCAGCAGATCTCAGTAAAACAGCACAAGACGGTCTGTGGCCTTGCTGTGACCACAGGTGTCCTTGCTGTGTTGAAGGCCCTTCTCAAAACACCCATCTCCTGCTGCCTGGGCTCTCCCTTTTAGGGGACCCTAAGCCACTCCGCCTGCCTGAGCTCCTCCTGGCCGTGCAGCCTGGTCTCCATGGTGCAAACCAAGCCATGGCTCTCGGCGAACTTGCTTTCCCTCAGAGGAAACCAAATCAGTGTCTTTCTCTTGGCTGGGACCGAGTCTTTTACCAAACTATCTCTAGCCATGACCCTCACTCTGGCCTTGCGCCTACAGCAGTGGCCCTCTTTAAAAACCTCAAAGGGGCAAGTTGGAAGAGGTAAGAAGTTGCTCATGCTTGACTCTGTGCAGAGCAGTGCACCTATTTTTTTGCCCTCCGTTTTGAAAATAAATTCTTCTTTTGTGAACCTTGAAGGATTCCTAAGACAAGGCAATTATAACACTTCAGAAAGAGAAGAAAAAAAAAAGCTGAAGTAGTATTAAAAATACCATTGACTTTCTACTTTACCAGGGTAAACTTTGTATTGAAAGTTCTTATCATTTTTTAAAAAATGATGTATCTACTTATATTCCTAATCTTCCAATCTGAAAATGAGAATGGAAAAAAACCTATTCCTGCTTTTTAAGGGATTTAAGCACAGATTCTGATGATAGTACTTAGAATTTACTTAAAGCTCCTCTGACATCAGCTTAAGTAGGATGGAGATAGGATTGAGAATTTGGCTGGAACTGATTTTACTATTAAAAACTTCCATTTTTAAGTCACATGTACCAGCTAAAGATACTTTTACTTTATTAGGAGATGCATCCTTGCAGCTTAATCTCTCCAAAATCTATTCTGGAAAAAATATGAAACAGGGCATAAATTCCTGCACTGATAATTTGGATGGGCTAGATGATTCTCCTTTGATTTCCCCTTTTGTACAGTCACATCCTGTTAGTTTTTTCACTTGGTTTGCACACAAGCAAGTAATTGTGCAAGGCAGTAGGTAGACAAAACCAAAACATCTTCTAAAGTTAGTAACTAATGCATGTATACTGTGTAATTTTCTTCCTTATTTTAAGGAAGATAAGGGAGCAGATATTTAGAATCAATTTGGGATCTTGCTTATCAGCAGCTTCAACTTCAGCACTTTCTGACTGCGAGGTAGTATGTCAAACATTTGCTGTGCCAAAATTCCAATTGATTTGCAGCACATTAGAGGACCTACATCCATCAAAAATAAAACTCATCTCTCTTAATTCCTCACCGTAATGTCCGTATGATATTGGGTCTCACTATGTCTCCAGACAAGAACTGATGATATTAGTCATGCTGGCCTAAGCTATCACTATCATGAAAATTTTATAAGCAGTGCTTACATTTCATCTGTTAAGGAAGACAAACAAATACTTCCTTTTATAATTAATGTAGAATATGAAACGCTTCAGTGCTCTCAAGGGAACAGTAGAGTTAAGTGCTGATCAAAGCCTAGCTGTATGCAGCTAAACACTGATAATGGAACCACAGGGAATACGTGAAAGAAGGAAAAAAAAACAAAAGTAAAATATCCAGCCCAGTGAACAAGAGGACAACCAGCCTTAAGTAAAGAAATCTTCCCTATGGAAAGGGCAAGTAAAGTGGAGGGATTTGGGTTTTGCAGTATACATAAACAATAAATGCAGTAATTGATATTATCCTTGATAAAGCCTTTGCTGACTCAGGCATTGTATATTATCACTTTAGAAGTTGCCATTATACATCCCCCTATGGCACAGAAAGCCTGTGGAGCTAAGTCTTGGTATCGGTGTGTGTGTGTGGTGGGGGGAGGGGAGGGGGCAGAAATGGCTTTCCCCCCCCCCACCCCAATGTATTTCATAATAAAGTTACTATGTGATGAAGAAGCTGTTCTCTTTCAGTTCTCTATACCTGGAATTTTATGACAGCTACAATCTATAAGAAAAAAAATGATGAACTGTAAGTCATTGGAAGAAAGGAGTTCTTGCTGCTATGATTCAGAAAACAAGATCAGGTTCTGCATGTCTAGTATTTATTTTTTTCTTGAACAGGAAAAGCTTGAATTGGGGATGAGGATGGAGTTTGACTGGAGAGCTTAAATATGCAATTTAAATCTAAAATAAAAAAACTAAAAGCTATAATAACTCAACTAATCTAGAACAACCACTTACATCTGGAAGGTAAGAACTTTTCAGTCTAAAGAGAGGAAAAAGAAGGTAATCACATGAAGCCCTCAGACATCTAAATGCTTCCTTCTCTACTCTAGATTTTTTCCCCCTAATCTACACCATCCTGATGGTCCTATTAAAGTCAGTTTTTGTGTAAAAAATAGTCTTTGCAGACAGTGACAAACGCTCAAATACAAATTAATATTTCTAGCTTCTTGTCTTTGTGTTAGGTAGCAGCATTAACATTCAAATCACTGCTTATGAAATAGCTATAACACAGGTCTCTCAATGAGTGCCAGAAGAATTTATGAGTTTGGCAATTCATCAGCTGTCTAATATACTGGATAGGATGTCAGAAGCTTCACACAGAAATTAGATATTTAAGGATAAGGGAAAGCTGTGCTTAATTGTGTGAAAGAACTAGATGAGACCAAGGGAGGCATTTTTATTCCCTATTAAAAGGGACTTACAGTAATTCAAGCACCATCATTAAGTCATTTAAGGAGGAAGCACTGATTATGCTGAATTTCAGACAGATGCTCTTCCTAGTTAGCTGCTTGACTAGGAAGGGAAAAACAGCAATTGTTGCAGCTTAATTTTTAGCATTTACCTTTTAGCCTGCAAAAACCACTCAGGGCTAAGGAATCAAGCTATGAGATTTTGCTAGACTTACATCCTGGCTGTCTGATAAAAATGCCACCTTCTGAGAACAGCTCAGATCAAGGCCACAGGGTTCGAGACATTTTTTATTTATTTTTAATTTTGCTAGCACCTAGGAGATGAAGCTCAGAAATGGAAGACCACATTATGCACAAAGGCTTCTTGCATCCTTTCCCCCTGTGAACTCATTTGCCATTTGCAGGAAGCCTAGAGAAAAAGAATCTGCTCCCTTGCTGCTGCTGGGAGGCAAAAACGAGCACCAATTCACACGTTAGCCTTGATTTTAATCTGTCTTCTGCTGGATTCACTGATGCAAATAGGATGTTAAACTCAAAATGTGCTAATCCACATTCCTTCAGTGTCTGGTCAGAGGAAGACCCTTTTTGTTCTTCTGTCCAGAACCTAAGACAGCTTTGAGGTCTAAACTGAACACTCCCCCCAAAATTCGTATATTCTGATTTTGAACACAAGGCTTCTTAGTTTTGAGGGTTTAGTTACTACAAGAACATTCATCCATTTGGGCTCTTGTTTGCTTCCCTAGAATAAGCACAATGTCAGTTATCAGTGACATGCATGTTAGTTAACCTAATCTTAGAGATATTAAAATATCTGTAATGGTTTGGTTTTTTTTAAAAAAACATATACTGCAGTTCGGCATATTAAAATGTATGCGAATATAGTTAGAGACATGTAATTATAAATCTTATTTTGAAATGTATGCCAGACAGGTAATTCACTGGGTTTAGACAATATGTAAAGACAGGACAAGTCATTTTTATATAACAATGACATTGATCACGCTCTTTGTCTCATTCCTACTTTCCTTTTTAAATATGTCCAAGGCAAAGTGGATTGTCTCACATGAACTGAGATAATGATGTCAGGAGGGGGGGGGGGAAAGAAAAGAACTGTTTTGCTGATCTACTTTTTTCAGTTATCGCCTTTAAAAAAAAAAAAACAAAAAACAAAAGTCATTCTTGAAAGAATGACTTGTTGAATTCTTGTGCTTCATCACCACCGAGAAAGGATCACCATGGCAACAGGAAAAGACTACATACTATAAAAATACTTACAAGCTGAACAAGGTAATGGTTTAATAAAATGTCGCAGTAGTATGGCAAAATGCCAGCAGTGGAGGAGGAGGGAAGGAGACTGCATTCTAACAATGAGAAAAAAAAATAAAAAGAACTGAGAAGTACTAACACCGTAAGTTTGAAATACGCACTATTTTAAGGCTAGCAAGAGAAGGTTCAAGACAACGAACTGAGAAGCTGTACCGCCCATTCATGCAGCGAATCCACCAGCAAACTTTCTCATGAATAAAATCCTGAACTTGATTGTAAGGGTCACTTGAAAACGATTGATGTATATCTTTGATTTATTCCTTAGCCTTTCTGTAGGCATCCAAAATGTTTTGCAGCTAGCAAGAAGTGTTCATATCATAACCACATAAGAGAGTTTAAGGCAAATATTTCTTGTAGGTCACCTGTCAGGCAGAACCTGCCTAACATCTTCTAGTAATTACCTGTAAGATCTGATCAAGTACTGTAGTTTAGAGGTGAAAGGGTCATTATATCCGTCTTCCAGTGTAATTGTCCTACTTAGCCACTTATCTTTGATCCCCTCCTATAACAGTTTTCAATCCTCAAAGTTCAATTTGATGTTATTTGAGAAGTAAAGCTTTCAATCTACACTTACCCAAAATATGAATTAGAAATAGTTCAGGATACATCACAGAATTAAACTTAAACCATATGATACTTGCCACACAAAGTTCATTCTTCACAGAGGATGTTCCCCCCCCCTCATTTTTTGTCCCCCTCATTTCTTACATTTTGGTAAAAATCTATTTAAAATGAAACGAGTGCAATAATAAAAATTATAGATAAACACATATGAAATGAGAAGTTGCATACCTAGCAATTTTTGTTTTCATAGCCATGTTCTTTGCAACCATTTCCTTGTGGGAGAGTGAGTGTGAACATCTCGTGTCTTTTCCTTTAGTACAACTGCAAGCATTTCTGTGATTTCCAAAAGAGCTTACTGTCTTTGCCCTTCTGGCCAGTTCAGTGAAGGAGGAAATTCACAGTATTACGAACATGCCTGTTCTAGAACCAGTGGGAATCTCTATTTATTACTCTATTTTTTCATTTTCTCTCTTCATATATTGCTTTAGAAAGTCTTTTAGTAGGGTTTTGGAAACAAAGAGAATTTTGAGCGCAAACTAGTAACTTGCTGGTGTAAAGTGACATTAAAATAAACATGTTCATTCACCAGTGATCAAGATCTGTGTGCAAGTCTAAGGTTATGTAGCCTACAGCACATACTTTTTCTGAGACTGAAACAGAGCCAGCTGTGTCTGATCACTAGAGATGCTTGTACAAAGACTGAGTTGTTCCTAACTGATACTGACAGAAGGGGCTGACTATCTTGCTCTTCATATTGTGGAAGCACAACTTCAGACTCATCCAAGTGGATTAAAGTTCTCAGCTGGATTAAAGTTCTCACCTGGAGTGAGAGTCTTAAATTGCTCAAATACAACTAAGTGCTCTTTCACTCCTGCTGCTGTGAAACATCACTCCATTGCTCTGAAATTTCATTCCACTACACCCAGACTTGACTTTGTCGCTCCCTTTAGAGTATAGCAGTTCCTTATTAGAAAACTGTAAAGCAGTATGATCTCCTTCCTCTCCTGCTGAGCACTGCAGAGGACAACCCCTAGCCTCCAGTCCTCATCGCCAAAAACGAAGGTGGGCCACTCATACACTGGCTGCCTGTGACCAACACAGTCAAGTAAAGTCCTGCCATTACAATGAAGAGCTGGCTTTCCAGGCAGAAGTTACCCTGAGCCAGCTTGAGCCAACCTAATCTCATACTATGTGCTATCTGATATCCTTCATGCTACCTCTATGAGCCAAATACCACATCTAAAACAGATGTAAAAAGTGTGTATTCTGCCAGGTCAGTGAAGTAGCACTGACACAGCACAGCTTCCAGCAGGACACTGAGCCAACCCAGAGAGAAGAGTAGTACCATGAGGCTAGGATGAACAGGACCTCTCAATACCTGAAGCTATCAGGACAGCTCAACCGTCCTGTATAAATCCAGTCATAGTCTTTTACTAGCTTGCAGTCAAATTATCAAAAGGAAGAAGAAACCAGCCAAAATTAACAACCAAACCACAGCAACTGCACCAGAATCACAGGAGCAATTTTTATCCTCAAGATGTTTATGACACACTTTTTAAAAAACATGAACTAATGAGGTATCCTTCCACAAATGTGCTTTTACAGAAATAGGAGCATAGAATACAACTTTTAGGTACAAACTGACCTAGTAATTCCAGAGAAGAAACAGAAGGATCAGAAAGATTTGTGGTGAAAAAAATTCAAGTAGAAGATTGCAGTTTATAAATGAAGGAGAGAGACACTGAAATTTTAAAAAGGGATGGCTGCAAGGATCGAATGAGAGCTTTTAGAGTATGGTACTGCTTGTATATCATCTAGATTTGAGACCCTCAGCCCTGGAATATCTCCGCTCTCCTTATAAGCCTGTGCTCCATTTCTTGATTAAAGGGCTGAAATAAAACTCTGCAAGGAATTGCTTGACATTGGGAGAAAAAAAGTATGACCTTGGCACATTCTTCTAAGACACACATATAGAGCTGTGTCCTGCTCTTGTACCAAGACTGACAGCTACATTCCCAAAACCCCCGGGCAAAAAATAATTAGTACCAAGGCCATTTCCTAACATTTTGATTTTATACCACTGCCAATCCATCAACTTGTCAGAAGTAGTTCTATTTTATACCAGTAAAAATGAAATCAGAGTCTGGCCACAGTATGAGACAGGTGTCAACATATGCCTCGCTATATAAATCTGAAGGGAACTTTTTTTTTTTTTTTTTTTTTTTTTAAAAAGTATTTATCTGAAACCCAAGGAGCAAGAGAAAAAAAACCCTCTAAAGTCAGGCATGATGTATACTTTCAAAGACTGTCAGTCACAAAGCAGGATGAGATTGCTAGGATCAGCACATCATTTTTGCTTTCCAGCATTTTCAGCATGAGATGAATGCAATTGTGCTTAATGGCATTTCTCATTAAACACAGTCTAAGGAAAGCAGACATTTCAAGCATGGAAAACAGATCAGCAGTTTATAAATACATTTATGTCTAAAATTAGATTTACTTTTTTTTTGGATGAGGCAGACTAGAATATATTCACTTATTCAGAATCCAACATAAGAAATGCTATTATAAGCAATTTTTTATCCATATGAGCAACCCTTCACTTGTTACATACCCAATACCACAAAGAAAGTGCTGTCACAACAGCTAGCTCAAAAGTGAAGATTCAAACCGCACATGATTTACAGAAAAGAAATAAATTAGAATATTTAAATGTTGCAACTCTGATGAGATTTAATGCCCTCCTGCAGTGTTTTGAGCCCAGAAGCTTGTTCTGTTAGGTAAGAAGGTGTCAGACAAGAAGGATACAAAGCACTATGAAACTGAAGCTTTGTTGTCCAACCCATTTAAAATGTGGAGACAGTAAACAAACTTGAACGTATTTGTTTTGAAAAGAATACATGCAAAAAGCAAATACATCATGAATTCAGGACACAAATGAACTCAACTCTAACGTGAAGGTGCTAGAGGGAGCAAAACAGATAAGTTCTGTCCCTTGCTACCACATTGTAACGTTGCTTCACAAACTTAAAATTAATTTAAAAAAAGCAAAAAAAAAAAAAAAAAAAAAAAAAAACCAAAACATAACTGCATGTAGAAGTAGCAGTAACTCTTGCACTCCAGCTTTGCATTTCATACTGTGATTATTGCCCCACAATCGTCTATGAGCTGCTTCCGCTCTACTTAAATTTCTTCCTTATAGAGGAGGGTGGATATATTTCTTTCCTGATGTGCTCAGCTGCATTCGTTTAAAATAAATCTCAGCTTACCTGAATCTAAATGCCACGGGTCCGTAGCGGCCGACATTGGCGGGATTGTCAACGGAGATGCTCCGCAGTTGGATTCTACCAGTTCACCTTGAATGTGGACGTGAGAGGAGGCGTTGGTAGGTCGCAGAGCTGCTTTGAGCGGAGCAATCTGGTTGAACTGTACTCTTGACAGGCAGCCAGTGAATCCCGGTGTGTTGTATTTATATATATCTTGATCGATCTTCCCAATTTCTAATGGAAATTAAAAAAAGAAAAAAGATTAAATCAGCACAATTCACTGCTTTGGAAAGCACAGCACATAATTCCCCAAGCTGAACTCCCAAAAATCTCTCTTTCAGGGGTCTGAGCACATTTCAGACCCTGCTAGTTTTCTTCACACTTCATCTGATTGAAGCTGGCAGCCTTCAGGCCTTGATGGGACTTGGTTTCACTGCTGTGTTTTCATTAAAATGTAAGGTAGGGAAAGAGGAAGCAGCAGAGAACAAAAGACCAGGAAAATCTCCTCTCCAAGAAGAAGTGACAAAGGAGAAGTTATAGTGACAATCCTTGCCAGGATCTCTTTTCCTATATGAAACTATTGCTGCAAGAGCTATTCCTTAATTTACCTTGGCTGGTTGCTTTCCAGACCCCTCTGAGTCAATCAGGACCCTATGAACAGCATCACTGCACACGTGCATTTGCCATTAACAATCCCTCCTCTCTGCAGCTCTTTCCCTCTCTCCCTCCCCCTCTTATTTCCTCACTAAAAGATCAAGCCTGCAATGGAAAATAGTCTCTCTCCAGTTCCCCTCTACTGGGAATTCAGTAAAGTGGTATGAACACACCAGCCAGGAGATGCAGAATGAGGCACGCGTGTATGTACTCCTTCACCTTCACATCAGAGCCTACATCAACTAAGAGCACTTTGGATGTCAAACATATTACAAGTTGTTGCTGCCAGTTAACATACAAACTGGTAGTTAGAATTCATGAATCGAATATAAGACTTGCTTTTTAGAATACCTACCCTCCGGCCAAGCCCAAGCAGCTTGCTCTCTTTTAAAAGACAAGCTAAAACAATCCTCAAAACAATAGCCAGAAAAGTATAGCACATGTCCTTGCTACAAAGGAATTTGCAGATCATTCACAGCTGCTTTATTCCTGCCAGGACATGAGATGGCATGAAATACTCTTCCCAGCACACAACAATGCACAAACAAAATCTTGGCAAATCTTACCAGCTGCCTGCATCAGAGAAGAGGTTAACATTTCAAAGCATCACTGCAGTGTGAGATTGAACATTTACATGGCAGTGAGGAATTGAAGAAGTTGATTTCTTCAGTGATAGCACAGAGTAAATACAAATGAATCATGGCAGCATCATATTTGTGCTGTACCGCAGTGTACTACTCGAGCCACTGAGAGCAGTCGTGTGTGCTTCCACTCCGGCTTCAATCTTCCTCTCACCAGGTTTCGATTCCTGGGTCAGCAAGGAAAGGGGTTAATATCTGACCCCTTAAGTCAATGGACAAAAATCCTACCGAGTTGAGAAAGCAGGACTGTATTCCAAGGACAGAGGGGGAAAAAAAAGAAGCAACCTCAGTTTGTTCAAAAGCGACCTCTTCAGAGATCGAACAGTGTTCACTGTTTGGAGGAGGAACAATGTAAGGGTTTGAAAAGACAGAGCTGCTGATAAAAATGATGTATACAAATCACGAGTGCTACTAAAGAAAGAGAGAAAGGTGAACAGCACTGAGATAGAAAGGGTTCTCCTGAGAGGGGTAGGAGGAGAAAGTGGAAGAGATTTATTTTAAGAGTTGGCTGCCAGCTCTTCACCCAAAGCACATCTGGGTTTCAGTTTTGCTATGCGAAATTAAAAAAAAGTGTTATTAGAAAATGTACTACAAATCATTTTGATAACTCTGCATTCAGTTCTAACTAACATTGGGACAATTATTTATTATTGGGCTTCCTAAGAACTGCCATGTTACATACAACTGTACTATTTCTAAGAGCAATAAGGGTTTTACCTCATATGCATACAAGGAGTTTCAAGGCTGTAAACCAGGCAGAGCATTTCAAATAACTTTTGTATTTTGGGTTTACATAGTAAACGTGAGTGTGCGTGGGCACGGGAGGAGGAAATAACATGGTGAAAACTGGACAAATCCCGAGCACAATTAAAACATTTTCTTGGTTACCACACAAAATTAAACTGTGCTTTTTGTCTCTGCAATCAAATCGGAATTATAAACATACAATGCTCAAGTCCCACATCGCATCAGGACACAGAAGAAAGACGCATAATCTGAAGATTATCTACATGGGATCCTTATGTGATGCACTGTACAAGAGCCAACCTGTTCTGCCCCCCCTCCATTCTCCCTTCTCCTTGCCCATTTGGTAACGTCCTCTTACTCGGCTAGCGTTCGTGCAGCCTTTAGCAGTACTGCAGCTACATTTCACAGGCTGTCAGTGAGCAGTGGCTGTCACCTGTGACAAAGTGGAAACATGCTCAGAACTCAGCCAGAGACTAGACTAAATTCATTTAAATCATTGTATGAGTCGCATGGTCTTTCACGCGGCCCTCCCCCTTTAAGGAAAACGGGCCTGGCTGCACAATCAGCATCCTCGCCTTCAAAGATTTCGTACTCAAATAAGTACACTAATCCATACATGCACATTTCCCATATTCAGTATACAAAAGCTGTACAAAAGCTGTACGAAAGTCAGAGTTTGTGCATTTGAATGCTGCTTGTAAACCATAACACTCAGGGGTTGACAAGACTCATACCTGGCTGCAATATTCACCATTTTCTACTCCAATAAAATATTCATGCTGTAAATACAGCAAATGCATGCAATTTTGAGAAATGCCTATCATCTAATAATGAATTAAAAAAAATTTAAACACTAAAAACTGTCAATAGCAGTTTAGTTATAATCTTTTATTCATCTTCATATAGATTTGATGGAACTTCACCCAGTAACGCTAATAATGTCCCACTTGAAATTCTCAACGACAAAAACAAACGTCCACAAATATGATTGTACTACTTTAGCAGCTTCAATACTATTTTCTCTAACTCAGTGAGTAATAAGAGATGGATACTAGCTCCTGTGAGGAAAAAAAAATGCCAACAAGGCACCTTAATAAAGACCTCCATTTTTCAGACATTCCACAAATGATAGTTGTGCAAGTCACCTCATGTAAACTTATGCTCAACCCACACCACATCCACCTGATCCATCTCGTTTTAGTGTTGATGTTTCATGCTCTAACTGTGAACAAGTCCCTTCCCTTGCGAGTCTCATGGGGCTCTGCACACCAATACTCTCTGATGTTAAACCATTATACTTTGCCTCCCTGCATACCTGAGCCTGCTGTGAACCCCTCCTTGGAGGCTGTAATGACTATAATGAAATACGCCTTTGTTGCCATGACCAAAATTCAATTTTCTCACTGTAATAAAAGGAGGAGAAAGACAAAAAAAGGATGACAGTGACATTTAAAATAAAGGGAAATACGCACTGCAGCTGTTTTCCATTGTTTTAATTTTCAGCACATAAGTTAGTGCAAAGCCATGTAAATTAACGTTACTAGTGTTACTGTTACTGCTGCATCAGAACTGATCAGTTCTGATGCAGCAATCATTTTTGGCATCCTACCTACCCACAAGCATCTATGCAGTGAAAAGCTTCTAAAAATCCCACTCAAAAGTCCATTTTCACTTCTGGTTTAAGTGGTTATTCCCTTGACTGCATAACTCAACCAACTTGAGATGAAGACTATGAGCATAAACCAGAGGTCATTCTATCAAACCCATTCTAGCACAGACCGACTTCAATATACAAATATTTAACATTGAACATTGGCAGAATAACTATACAACTGTCTACCAAGATTAACTAACATTTTTAAAACAGATATAATTAGTACCGCTATACTAAGCACTTCATAGATGTCATTGCATTTTCTGTGTGCTGTAATTAAAATTAGATTTTAACATCAATTATTTGTTATTTATGCTTTGTTATTTCTTTAACAGCAAAAAGAAACTAGAGTTTAATTACTGGTTTTGATTTCGGGGCTTATCTTCCACAGCTATGACAGAAACATGCCATATATCAATGAACAGTATTACTGCTCAATTGAAAATTATGCCCTACCACTGAAGCTCTTTTCCACCCGGGTGAAAAGACGCAATGAACATTTGTTTTTCCTGAGCGTGCTAGTGCTCATGAGGCACCATTAATGAGCATGCAACAGGATGAAATTGATTATCCTAAGGATCCAGAAGAAAACAAACAAACAATACATTGCGTATTAAGAAAAAAGTGACTGGACCTGTGCAGAAGTAATGAATGTATACGTAGTATAAAGAAATACTGATCAGTACAGTTACATTAGCCATTTTTTAGGACTTTTCACCCTTGCTATGGTACCTGAAGATGCAGAATTGTGATTCATGCCCAGGCACTACTGCAAGACAAACAATTTGGTTCAGATTATTGTCGAAGTTGACCTAGTCAGTGCACATCTGATGTGTACAAGCAGACACATGCCTAAAATAGTAACTAATTGTTTCTGTTCATTTCTTCTCTCCCCTCTCAACTTTGCATGTTTACCTGTGAAACATCTATAGGGTAGCTGAAAACACCACAGCGTCTCTGGACAAAAAGGTAGCATGTTTTTAACAGCACTACTGGAAAGGCAAATGCTAGAGTTAAGCAGAGCTGGAGATTTGTATGTGTTTTTAGCATCACTGAGAAAGGCTAGAGAGAAAGGGCAGCCTGAATCAACAGACACAAGTATGCAAGGTTCAGAATTTATTGTAACTCTCTGTATTGATCTACAATACAGAGAGTTACAATAAATTCTGGACCTTGCATAGTATTCAATACACACAGAGGGCAGATCGGGCCATCTATTCATCGCAAATTACGTTCCATTAGGAAGGAAACACAACAGAACTTGAAGTATAGCTTGTACATATGTACAACATATGGAATAAATATTCTGGTACAAACCCCCTTGGAGTTTTGTAGTGATGCCCTTCACAGCAGGAAGTAGCCATATCTAAGAATACTTCTAGCATAGCAAGATTCTCAGTAAATTTTATAGGCATCTAGAATTCTCTCTTTTTTGGTGATGGAAAAGCTCTGCCCGAAGTAGCACACAGTGAGAAAGGGACAAGAAAAACACCACATATTGCAGTGATTTTGGTTGTGATAGAGGATGCCTTTTAAACAGAAGTCCCAGCAGAAAAATCAAAGCTCTTCCAGTTCAATTTACTAAATACTATTTCTTATACATTTAAAACAAGACAGCATTTGAGTTTTGCTTTTCAAAACTAGAAAAAACATCTGTTTGGTTTTAATACAGTGACCTATTTAAATGTGCCTAGTTACAAGGAGAAACATGAGAGCTTAATTCTGAAAATACAGAAGCCATACCAATAATATGAGGTGTATGCTTTTGCCACAGAATGGTATTTTTTTGCTACAAATTGCCAGAATGTTATTCCATTTCATTTAAGATAAAGCATCTACTCAGTGGGTAGAAAGAAGGAAACTCATTATAAGTCTCTATAACCCTTCAGCTATCTGTACTAAATTGAGCCTAAACCATGTCTCTATAATATTATAATAGACTGCACAGGTGAATTCATTGATTCAATTAAATGAATCACTAACTGCTTTCAGCCTTAGCAACAGATTTTTCTCCATGAAATAAAGCCCTTTGTGTTCTCTTGTCCCAGGCACTCAGAAAGGTATCTTGTTACATTACCCCCTGCTCAAAGATCAGCCCAACAGGCATCTTAAGCAGCTCTGTGTTACTGTATCAGACTCAGCATAATAGAAAGCAGTTTAAATGCCACTGAAAGGAAGCTATTGATTTCCAGAAGTCCCGGTCCACTGAGACGGCTAAAGCACTCTCTTCTTGCAGTGTTCGATGCCTAGATGAAACGGTTCAGCCCAGCAGCGAACCCTGGCACATGCACATACTTGAGGACTGGCAGGATGTAAAAAGAAAGAATTAATGAGTTGGCTTTGATCTCATACACTACGCGGGCAGATGAAGAACCTATCTGGGGAGGCAAATACCCACCCACGGACCAGAGCCGTAGGGCTCCAATGCTCCCATCCAGGAGAACTATTAAGCACCCAGCTAGCAGGATGACGCTAGGCAAAGGGTAAACCACATCCTGACACTTCACCTAGGTCTTCCAACAAACGCCCTTGGCTATAAGGCTCAAATACCTGTTTACTTACTAGCGATTCCTCTTCTGCCTTAAGACCAGTGTGTTTTATATAATACTTGCATGTATTTTATAGTACTAAACTGTGCAAATAACTCATGCCATATTAGCTATTCTAAACACCTGGAGTTTGAAGCAGAGAAGCTGAAATACCAGAACAGCATTTAATGAAGCTGCAGTTGTAAACCAGCAGGGATTTGCAGGCATGTAGGAGCCCCAAACCGAATAACTGCAAAGACCTGCCACAGCCCTCAAACCTCCCTTGGTTTTAATTCAATTTCTGATTAAAATTCAATCAGTGATACAAACTGAATATAAAACAATAGGAATTTTATTTTGGCCATTATTTAAAATGGAACTAGCATGCACAGCTCTCTGTGCACGCACACCAAGTGGGACAACAGATCCAGCTGTAGGGTATTTGGTATGGGCTTGCTCTGCGAGCAGGCAAAGGGGAAAGTGACCCTTGAGGACAGAAATCTGAGTTGCACACGTTACCAATGTGCCAGTGACTACCAACTGCTTTTGGATGCAAAAATTCAACTTCTGCATAGCAGACGCGCTTTTTCCAGACCACGGACCTGTGACAGCCAGACAGCATCTGGATGCCTCCCAGCAGCCACAAAAGCCCTTTTCCTTCGTGCCAACGCAGCCGCCACCAGCTGCTGGCAGAGGGCAAAGGCAGCGAGGACCAGCAGTGCGGCCTCCAGCTCCCTGTGGGGCTGAGACAGCCATCGTGTCATCCTCGCTGGTGGCACGTGCTGTGGGAGGACCTCCCATCCCCTTCACCCTGCCCCGCATGGGCCCTCGTGCCTTCATTTCCTCCGTCTGGGCTTCTTCCCCCCCGTGGCAGCTCCTGCCATGGGCCAGCCTCTCTGGGAGGAGAGGGCTACAGCAGAGCACCCACAAGCAAGCACCACCGGGAGCACAGCGGGCGGCCAGGAAGGTCTTTCCTTAAAATTGCCTTCAAAGCTAACAGGGAACATGGTACTCAAAGGCCTTACTGGAACACAGCGGCTCTTCCAACAGCTCCATCACCCTGGGACAGCTTTTCCTGAGAAACACACTCGTCTAATCTCTTTGCAGGTCCCTATTCAACCCCTTGTGCTCCCAACAAGCCCTCTTTTTGCTTTGTGCTGACCCACCTCAAATCCTCGCATGCAGCTACCGCCCCTTTCTCAGATTTGGGGCCCCCTCGCTCTCCTTTTCACTCACGCCAGCAGTTTAACTGACAACCCGGATCCCCAGTCAGATCCCTTCGTCCGCGCTTCTTGCCGGGCGCGTCGGGTTTGCCCGCAGCATGGCCCTGCCCTCTGCCGCTGGCGTTCGCTGGCTACGGCGAGAGCACGGTTGGCCGTGGTAGCTTCGCGCAGACGAGCTACTTACGGGAAGATCGCCTTAGCGCCTCCGTTTCTTGTCCCAGTAATGGCCTCACCGAAACCTAACGCACACCTACCGCCTCACGCGTGGACGTTTCCTGTGGCGAGAGGGAACGGGAACGCCCGGGTGACACAAGCGACTCGCACAAGAGATCTTTCACAGCTAGAAGAAAAAAAAATGACTGGACTGTGCACTGACTGGGGTTTTAGTCACCCAATTTTTGTGGCAGCATTTGCTGAAACAAATGCAATGAAACCTGGCAAGTGATAGTGCAGTAAGACTCAGTTACTGTAACTTTAGGTCTTCCTTTATAAAGAGTTAGAGCTTGTACAGAAGTTTTCCTTAGACAATTTATGTACAGACTGACAAACTTACTGACCACTGCCTGAAATACAGGGAGGACGTTATTTGTCGTGCTTTGAAGTACTGTCCCGGAAACCAAAGGACGCGACACGAGCATGGCAGTCCCAATCAATCCGGCCGGGCGGCCACAGCACATGGAGTGGCACATGTAGTGCTTTCCTTTGCTGCGCCACACTGACGTGCCTCGTCCAACGAGCAAGCACAAGAAAAATTACTAGCGAAGGCCCCAACGGCAGCAGCTTTATCGGCATAGCCAAGGGTACTGCTGCCTTATGAAGCCCTCCTGTTACTTTGAGCACAAGCTGGAAACGACTGGAATAGGCGAGAAATACGCAGCACTGAAGACTTAAAATAGGCCTGAAAGCTGTGCCACGGAGCAGCTCTGGAGCAGTTCCACAAACGGGCGACTAGCAGAGGAAATATGGCTTTAAGGTCACTGCGTAATGGAGAGAGTAAATCACTGATCGGAACCACGTGCTGAACCACGGCTCTTCGGACAAAGAGACACCGAGAAGAACGCTGCAGAGACAATTTGACACAGGAATGGTTTCATACGGCTATTAATAAAGAGGCCCTAGAAACAAGTTGAACTATTTTTCCATTCCTCTGTACCAACGGCTCAGTAATTGATGTTTGAACATTTCATATTAGACATACGATTTCCAGAAACTTTCAACTTTGAAATTGCAGATGAAATTTAGGAATTTACAATGATTTTTAATGAAAACAGTATTGACTGATGATGCAAAGTTTTTAGTAATCGAAAACAAAACAAAACGAAGCCCAACAAAATGAAGCCCAGCAATGAAAGTGAATGCAATTCTTCCAAGAGAAGTATTTTCTTCATATTTTGCTACCATTTTCGTGCAGAACCTCAAGTCAGTCACTTCTGATATTCATATCAAGCTCTCCCCCTCTCTGCTCGTAGAGCATATAGAATTTCCCCCACCATCTAATCGGGACAGCAATGTGTGCATTTCACTTTAAATGTCCTGAGATCTAAGTTAACAAAAATCCAGGTGCAGACACTGCTTTTATTTTTTAATTTTTATTAAATAACCCACATACTTCTCAGGACTCTGGAAAGGTCACTGAGTGAGGCATAGTTTGCATCAAACAGTCCCACTGATAAAACAGAAAATTCCAAGGGTAACTGAACAACATAATCTGAGAAAAAGAAGAAACACCCAGATTTGCGGAGAATCTTCAAATGCCAAGGAATGATGCCTAGCATGTAGGACTCCTCCTTCAGAAAGATGGCATCCATCTCACCAATTCAGAGTCCCGATTTTGGTACAAGTCTAAACATTTCCATTCCAGCCAGGTCTCTGAAAAGTCCAGCCGGGGCAGAACCTCCACTGGAGGTAATGGTCAGCTCTGCCACAGTGGGATCAAACACCACAAGGGCTTGTAGGGGGAAGAGAGACATGTCTGTCTCTTATCCTCTATAACCAACTGTGAATGATAACACAATCATGTCATAAATTTGTGTTGCATTCTAATTCTCTTCTAAAGGACTAGGCTATGAAGATCATCAGGGCTACAAAGATGGTTAGAGAACTGGAGCATCTCCCCTATGATGAAAGGCTGAGAGAGCTGGACCTGCTTAGCCTGCAGAAGAGAAGACTGAGAGGGGATCTTATTAACATCTACAAATACCTTAACAGAGGGTGCAAGGGGATGGGGCCAGAGTCTTTTCTGTGGTGCCAAGCGACAGGACAAGAGGCAACAGGCACAAACTGAAACACACAAGTTCCACCTGAATATGAGGCAAAACTTCTTCCCTGTGAGAGTGACAGAGCACTGGAACAGGTTGCCCAAAGAGGTTGTGGAGTCTCCTTCTCTGGAGATGTTCAAGGCCTGGACACGATCCTGTCTAACATGCTCTAACATGCTCACCCTGCCTGAGCAGTACACTTGATCTAGGACTAGATGATCTCCAGAGGTCCCTTCCAACCTCAACCATTTGGTGATTCTGTGACTAACCATTCTCCTCTGGCAGCAGAGGCAAAAAATCCTTCAAATTGTTGTTTGAAGTAAGAAATCTAGATGTATGGGAAGCTAAAAAGAAACAACATCCACCTAGATGATGGCCTGAACTGACAGAAAGGGTCACAAATGTCATTCAGCCAGGCTGTATCCCTTACCTTGAGCACAAACCCTCTTGAAGGCTAATGGAAATCTTTCGATAGACAAGTGAAGTGCTCAGTATCTACTTATTTACCCCAAGTTGCAGAAATCAGCAGTTTTCAAGGTAAAAAAAAAAAAGCATAAATAGTATCTGACAGTCAGCTTCAAGAACAATGACTTTTTTCCTATCCCATCCTCTATCTCCTTCACTTAATATAAGAGCAAAGTTGGAGGGCAATAGTAGAAGACTATCACCCACAACAAAGAATTAAACATTTCATCTACTTTTTCTCTGCAGGTAGATCTCTAAATGAAATGAGGGAATACAGGTGATAGATGAGCAAAAGGAATTAGAGAGCCAATTTTGTTCTTAAACTTAAATGACTGACAAAGTAACTGAGTCTTTTTTAATCACAGATACTACTGTAAAACAATAAAAGTTCTTACAGACAAAAGATCCTCAGAATTGGGAGGGATATTGCATTTCCCTCCTTTCTTGCTTATCTTACTTACTGTCTTCACTTAGAAATAGGGACAAAGTTAGAAAAAAACATTTGAAAGAGATATGTCAAATCTGAAACTGAAAAATTATTTTTCAATAAGATTTTTTAAAATTATCTACCATGTATGTCTTGTATTATCCCTCTGTATTCTTAAAGATTTTTTTTTTTTTTAAAAAAAAAAGATTAAATATCCGAGAACTGCTTGATAAGATACCACTTTTAAGGATGTTCGTTTCACCAGGCTAAAACTTTCATCAGTCCCACACAATTTTTCTTTTTTAATTCAAAAGAAATCTATAGCTCTTATACTACAATGCCTGATTTCAATTTAATGTAGGATATAAACAAGAGTTCTTTGGGAACTGACATTTTTCAGGAGATAGCCATGCTGGCAATATGCACACAACCATCTTTCTAACCAGTGGAAATTTAATTCAGTCATCAAAAGCCTGAAGTGGCAAGAAAATGAAAAGCAAAATCCCAGCAAGGATGAGAATACTATGATTTGGTTGATCCAAGAAAGACTAAAGGCTTTTGATTTTTTGTGTTATATATATATGCATATGTGAAGTGTTCCTTTGTATTTTCTCCATGTGCAATATGCTAACTTTTGAAAACTATTGCTATTACACTATCTGGCACACAATGTCAACTTATCATAAAAAAAAGTAACAGCCACATTAGATGAGACCAACAAACTACCAAGACTCCCTGAGATGAAGGTTGCATCCGCAGCATCCTGCACCACTGAGTTTCATTGCTGAATTACCCACTCTGTGGCAAATTACTGCCTTTAGCTAATTTTAAGCCTGTTGCCTGGTAAGTTAAATCAGGTTTCCCAGCTTCTTGTACAGTAGCAAGCAGTGCAAGCGTTACCTACACCACAATTAGGGCAGACTTACTAAATCATCTTAAAAGGTGGGGAGAGCTCTCAATCTTGGGTTGCAAAGACAACTTTGTACACTGCTATTACTGTGGCAAAGTCCTGCAGAAAAGCCTGTCTAGCCCAAGCCAGAGGAAATCACGTTCCATAAAGAATGGTAAGTAGCGCATTTCATCATCATTTGGAAACCAAAAACTGAGCTCAACAGATAAACCGAGGATGAAATAAGGGGTGTGGCTTGATATTGTGGGGGGAGGGGAGGGGAAGGGAAAAAAGAAAAGTGGGGAGGAAAAAAAAAAAAAAAAAAAAGAGTCAGTGAACTGCTTTCCCTCCAGGAGAAACCCCAAGGGAGACATACTTCCTCTTCTAGTCCTGTGAGGGACCTTCACTCTCAGGTTTAACGTATATCGCTTACCTGGACCTTTATTGCTTCTGAGATCAGATGCAGACTATTACATGTCAGGCACTCTCTGCCTGCCCATTTTTGCAATTCCTAGGATTTGCTCTTTTGCAGCCTTGCTCAGCAGGTAATTAGAATAGGTGGCTGAGACATTTTGACAAAAAGACACACAGCTGGGCCTGTGCAGGGAAGAGGAAAAACAGGACCAGACAACATACGTGCAAGCACTAACTCAGTGACTTACCTGTGCACCTTATTAGATGGTGTAGACTAGCCTAAAGCCTTTCCGTCTGGCCTAAAGCAAACTGCATACTACCAACATTTTATTAGTAGTACATCTAAACATGCGAGAATATTCACAAGTACTGTCTGAGAGCACAATGCTATTTACAGTATAAGGGCTCATAATGGCTTTGTTAACAAGCAAGTGCTTCCACCGAAGCCAGGCTGCTTCTAATCACAAGCCTAATGGGGTTGTTTTGAGGAAAAGAGGAACCTTTGATCAGGCTGCAATACATACATATATACATACACACACACACATATATATACACGCACACATATATATAGATTGGAATTACAGTATCTCATGCTGTATCTAGTATAGAGATACACTGAAACAGTACATCGAGTTAGTTTAAGAGGCTCTACTGACAAGAAATACTATAAATCTGCTTCTTTTTCTTAAATCGTGCATTAGGTAAGGCTTCAAACGTTCAATTTCACATCAGCTGGATCAGATAACAGACGTGCCTAGCAAGCTTGCTAACTAGCCTGCTTCCTTTACAAGCAGTAGGTTAAAAAAACAAACAAACAAACAAAAAAACTTACAGGTGGGTCGAAGCATCGGCGTCAGAGAATGATCTAAGCCAGCTTGTCCTTTTCCTCCCCTGGAGATGCCCCCTCTCTTCCCTCCTCCCAGGGGAGCGGATCAGGGCTGATCAGCACGAAAGGAGCCGCGCCGAGCCGCGCACAAACCGCGACCAGCCCCGGGCGCCCGCGGCAGCGCGCCCCGGTCTGTCGCGGGGGCTGGGGGGAGGGCAGTGCGCGGGAGCGCGCTTTGCTCCTTGGCGGTGCCCCCTGCCCGGACCTTTTCCCACGCCCCGTCTCCCCCTCTCCGCGGGGCCGCGCTCACCTCCGCCCGCTCCGGCAGAGAACGGGCGCCAGCTCGTCACAGCAGTGGGGGCTCCGGCTGCCTCCGCAGAGCTGCCGCGACTCCGAGCGACCCTCCCCGCCCGCCTTACCTGCCTTTTTTTATTCCCCCCCTTTTTTTCTTTTTCTTTTTTTTTTTTTTTAAAAAACCCTCCCCTTCCGGCCCTCCCCTCCGAGCCGGGGGCGCCGCAGCGGGCAGCGGCGCGGTGCTCCGCGCTCCCGCGGACTTTCTTGCTCCAGCGAGGCCCCGCGAGAGGGAGCGGCGAAGCAAATCCACGGCCTGAATTTGGGGGTGTTTTGTTTTGTTTTTTTCCTGGGGGTGGAGGGGAGTGAGGGGAGCTCGCTGGAAGTCCTCCCCCCGCGCCTCCCGCGTCTTGGCTTTGTGCGGAGGCGCCTGCGAAGCGACGCCCTGGGGCCGCTGCTGGAGGCCTGCGGAGGGCAGCCCCCCACCTGCGCGAGGGGGTCAGGCACTGAAAAAAGGAGCGGGAACCACAGGAAAGCCCATCGGCCCCATGTCCACTTATTAATATAGAGACTGAGACCTCCGAGAGACTGCTGCCCCTTTGCTCTTCCCTCTCCCCTCTCCGGAGGCGGGGAACGGTGCCTCCTTCCTTGCTCTCCTCCTCTTCAGACTGGTCTGCCACCTTCCTCTCCACCACCTTCCTCGCCTCATCCTTGCTCTGCCACCTTCCTGCCACCTTTCTTGCCTCATCTCTGCTCCGTTGCCCCACTGACAAATTGAAAAGGGGCCAATTGTGCTGGACAGGAAAGGAGGGAAACTGCAGGGGCAGATACGGTCTGAGGGTTGAAATAGAGACATAGCTATAAAAAGTGCAGAATCACAGAACAGTTGAGGCTGGAAAAGACCTCTGGAGATCATGTAGCCCAACCCCCTGCTGCTCAAGCAGGGTCACCTAGAGCACATTGCCCAGGATTGTGTCCAGATGGCTTCTGAGTATCTCAAAGGATGGAGACCCCACCACCTCCCTGGGCAATCTTTTCCAGTTCCCTGTTACCCTCACAGTAAAGAAAATTTTTCTCATGTGCAAACAGACTTTCCTGTGTTTCAGTTTGTGCCCACTGCCTCTCATCCTATTGCTGAGACCCACTGGAAAGAGTCTGGCCCTATCCTCTTGCCATCCTCCCTTCAGATACTTACACACACTGATAAGATCCCCCCTCAGCCTTCTCTTCTGCAGGTTGAACAGTCCCTGCTCTCTCAGTCTTTCCTCATAGGAGAGATGCTCCAGTCCCTTCATCATTTTAGCAGCCCTTTGCTGGACTTGCTCCAGTATCTCCGTATCTCTCTTGTATTGCTGAGCCCAGCGCTGGACACAGCACTCCAGACATGGCCTCCCCAGGGCTGAGGAGAGGGGCAGGATCATCTCCCTCCACCTGCTGGCAACACTCTTCCTAATGCACCCCAAGATACCGTTGGCCTTCTTGGCCACAAGGACACACTGGTGGCTCAGGGTCAACTTGTTGTCCACCAAGACTCCCAGGTCTTTCTCTGCAGAGCTGCTTTCCAGAAGGTCAGCCCCCAACCTGTAGTGGTGCATAGGGTTATTCCTCCCTTGGTGCAGGACTCTGCACTTGCCCTTGTTGAACCTCAGGAGGTTCCTCTCCACCCAGCTCTCCAGCCTGTCCAGGTCTCTCTGAATGGCAGCACAGCCCTCAGGTGTGTCAGCCACTCCTTCCAGCTTGGTATCATTAGCACACTTGCTGAGGAGGCACTCTGTCCCTTCGTCCAGGTCACTGATGAAGAAGTTGAGCAGGATTGGACACAGTATTGACCCTTAAGGTTCCCAGGGGATACCCCTCCGGAGATGATTGGACCTGGTCATTGCTATCTTGCATTGTCCCACTGCTGCTTCTGTGCTGTGGTGGAGCCCGTGTGGATAGAGGCAGTGCCTTGCTTCAAAAGAGTGGGGCTGCCAACATTGACTCAGACCAAAAATATCGCTACCATCAGCAAAATGTGCTGGCCAGGGCACAGATCATTATTCAGGCCTGCTTGGCTTTCTCTCTAGCAAGAAGACACCAGAAATGCATGAGGAAAGCCAACAAATCTAGTACTTTACCAGAAATGTGCTTGGGCCTAATTGCCATAATGGGAGTAATTGATCTTGGATGAACCAGGATGGAGAAACATGGGAGCAGATTCATAGCTCCCTTAAAGGCTCTATAACCTACAGCGCTACCAAAATGAAACAAGAGATGCTGATTTCGGTGAGCTGAGCTTAGATCTCTACTTAGCTAGCAGGATACCATACTTTGGGCACGTCAAATTGCCTCACAAATTCAGTCTCCCATCCACATCCTGGAGCATAACAGATCTCACTACAGGTTTTTATATTGTACAGAACAGTAAAACTTTCAAATAGTCATTGCTGAAAGCTTCACATATTACTTCTGTAGACACAGTCATGGTTACCATCTCTGCAGGATTATCAACAATCATGTTTTTAGATACATTCCAGAAGAAGAGGGGCATTTTCTTCTCTCCATATTTTTAGAAAAATAATACTGGATTCCTTATAGTACTGTTTACATATTCTTAGATTATTTTTCATTCAATCTTTTGTGTGTTAAAAGGAAGCTACCTATTGGAAGGACAGTTTAAAGTGTGAATTGTAAGGGTTTATTTTTTTGAATTGCATATTTTTGCAATTTTCTAGAAGTTTCCTCTTTATTTTAATCTTATTTGCGCTATATCAGTAAGGAAATGTCTTGAAGTGTTTAGCACAGCATTTTAATAACACCACCACATGTTATTGGCTGCATCAGCATATTCAAGGTTAACAGGTATTTTCTTCATCAAATCACCACAAAATGGTCACATACTTAAAATACTATGATGCTTGCCTCCTCACTAGAAACTCAGCACGGCTGATTTTTTCTGAGAGAAAATAACAGCAGTAAATATCTGACTGATGGGCTTTTCCCATTTGGATTTCTTTAAACAAGTCATTCGCAGACTTTTTAGATCTGAACAAAATATCTACATACTTTTGAGCAGGCTGCAATCTGAGATATGTAAATCAGCTGCCATCATAACTTTACTGAGGCCTGATATCTTTGGTTGTTCTGAAAGAAGTTGGCTTTGATTTAATAAAATTGAGTACCACTCTGCACAGGCACACAACATCCTGAGCAGTGTGAGTTTTTGACACAGCAAACTCATGCATTAAACTTACAGAGAGCTTCCTCAATCCCATAAGCAATGCATGAACCTGCTCATTTTAATAATTAGAAAAACCTCAGTAAATCAGAAATCTCTAACTGATGAATGGGGTACTTGTAATAACTCTAGCAGAGACAATAGACAATTTTTGGTAGCAGCAGTTCAGCCGTAAGTATAGCAGGCACTCAGAATTTTACAGAACGCTTAAAAGTCTCTCAGCATAGCAGACTGCAATTTAGAGACACTCAAACTAAATTTAAATGAGTTGGCCCAAGTACTAGAAGCTGTTTAGCTGTAGAAGAACAGAGCTCTGCGCATGGGTATTTATTCCACCTCTTGGAAGTATAAACTAATAATTTAATAGAAAAAGACACTGCCAGAATCAATTTTTAATTGCCTGTATTCATAGGCTCCAAGTCTGAGATATAAACAGAGGGAATGGAAAATTCTCACTTATAATTACATTCTTGAAAGGCAATTTGCTTGCTGGGAATGTTAATTTCTGGCTACAATATGTTGAAGATAGTTTGGGATATACGGGAAGGAAGAAGCACTTTTTGAAAATACATCATTAGTGGATTTTTGTTTATAAATAACTCAAAACAGCACGATCTTAAATATATATGTTCCAATATGTATGCTAATAAACCCCATGAAAAGATGGTGAGTTACTTCTCACAAGTATGTCTGCTGTGCATGGGAAAAAAAACTCGTTTCCTAGAGACTTCAGTTTGGGTTGCTTATGCTAGGATCCCATGAAGCCAGTATTAAAACAGGGAAAAACACTATATTTTTTAAAGATTTTTTTTTCTAAAAACGTTACTGGCTATGGCGTTAGGTAATTAGTTTGGCCTTTATTATGATGGATAAAGATAAGTTAATCACTGCACTGGAAGATGGTGGTTGCCTAGGGACCAGCAATCCTAACCAGATTACATTCAATATGTGATGTACGTGCTGTAAAAAAGCTAACTGTCCAAAGCTAAGGCAAATAATGAATAGCAATGAATGGGAGGAGATACAGAAAGAAAACCATTGATGGAAGTAGATATTCAAGAATAGCTTACATTTTCAATTGCAAGGTTCCACTGTTTTATGACATTAGGCTTGTATCATATGAGAATGTCAATGTTTCTTTCTACCCAGAAAAAAGAAAGAAAAGAACCAAACAAAATCTAAGACAAATGTTCTTACTGGATCTATTCATTAGTGTGCTCTAAGAACTCCTGGCAGCAAATTGAAGAGATTATTGCCCCATATACCTTTAAGTCCTGGAGAAATTACAGAAGACAAGAGTCCTTATGTTGTGTCAAAAAACAATTGAAAACTGTTTAAAAATGAGTGAGATAAGATGGTTAACTGTTAGGTAGTTAGCCTGATATCAGTTTTCATAAAAGCAGTGGAAGAGATCATGTAGAATTCTATTACTAGCAACCTAGCTAATGCCAATCAGTGTTCTTACAAAAATGTCTTAAATAAATTTCAAATTTGAGACCTTGACTAAAAGTTTGGTCCAGCTAAGTAACTGTATAGGTGCACTACATTTTTGAAAGGACTATCTACCTGAATACCATGTTTGTTTTAAAAAATTAGAATTAAACAATGTCAGCAGTAAAGCACAGGCTTAGTGAAAATGAATCGTGGATCGTAAGCTTTTGCAAGGCTCTGCAGAGATATTCAGCATATTCATGAATGACCCCGAGCATAAAAACTGTTCTTGTTTGCGTTGGTTGGTCACACAGAAGCTGAGGACTGAGAAATCCTACAGAGCACCTTAGGTTGCTTAGCAAGCTGGGCCTGCTCAGAAAAAATGCATTTTCAGCACAGTCAAATACAGAGTTGCATCTAGGTTCAAAGAAGACTGGCCAAGTGCACAGAGTAGGATAGAGGGGTTGCTTCTTCCAATGCAATTTCTCACTTATTTGACAGGAGATCTTGGTGTGATGCGCTAGCAAAAGAGCAGTCATACAGTCCTTGAATGAGTAAGTGAGAAACGGAAGATACCAAGTCACTTTATCTAGTTTATGAAGAAAAGTATTTTAATTCCAAGGATGTACAAGGAGCTAAAGAGCTCTGTAACGTAGCCAAGAAAGGCATAACAAGAATGTGTCAGTCAGCAAAAGCCAGACACATAACAGAAATAAAGTATGCAATCTCTAAAGGTGAGGCAGACTAACTGTTGCAACAAGCTACTGAAGGAGGGGAGGGTTTCAAATGAAAAATGTGTGCCTTTTCTGGAAGATGTATTTTACACAAGCATGTTATTAGACCTAACAGAGAGGGTTCAGGAGCTGAAAATTCACCTAGATACACAGCTTAGACTAAACAATTCAACAGTCCTTTTTGGCCATGAGTGCTCTGAATCTGCTCCTTAAATGAAATGCAAGTATCTACTCTGAACTCTCCCTCTCTCTCCTGAGATTTCCAAATGAGGTATTACCAAGGAATACAGTTGTAAATGTCAGAATCATAGAATCAGTAAGGTTGGAAGGGACCTCTGGAGATCATCTAGTCCAACCTCCCTGCTCAGCAGGGTCACCTAGAGCATGTTAGACAGGGTTGCATCCAGGTAACCAGAGAAGGAGACTCCACAACCTCTCTGGGCAACCTGGTCCAGTGCTCCCTCACTCCCACAGGGAAGAAATTCCCCCTCACGGTCAGGCAGAACTTCCTGTGCTTCAGTTTCTGCCCATTGCCTCTTGTCCTGTCACACGGGACAACTGAAAAGAGTTTGTCCCGTTCCCCCGACAGCCTCCCTTCAGGTACTTTTACACATTGATAAGATCCCCCCTAAGTCTTAAACATTAAAACATTTTGGCCATTATATTAAATACATAATAAAAAGACTCAAATCTTCATTTTGTACATTTTGTTTATCACCTCTTAGCCAGAAAGCTCACCTCTAAAAGCAAACAAAACAACTATTTCTTTGATTCGTATCTGTTTAATGCTTTGTGCTGGCCAAATGCTGCTTGAAGTGAGGGGAGCTGTTAATTTCATCAGTGCCTGAGGTCAAAAGACCTTCACAGCTTTAATGTGTTCCCCTCAGCATATACCCATCTAGCTGAAAAACCTAAAAAACCCCACAAGACCCCTCCAGAAGCTACTGCAGGAAACAAACCATTTTACCCATAAGAGTTAGGGAAAGGTTGTGACTTCAAATGGGAGAACTAGTGTAACATCTGTTCCCTGAAAAAGTAAGTGGAAGTTATGGAGATCATATGGCGATCATATGCTACAGTTTTGGCAAAGTATTGTGGGACAAAAATGAGTATGTTAATGAATATATATAAACTCCTGTTTAGTATTCTGTAAAGAATAGCAACACCCCCTGTAATAAATGAATAAAGGCTTCTAATGTCATAAATGCCACAGTTTCAAGCAATGGACATGTTCCACTCCATTTGTCCTACTGAAGAGGACAAACATGACTTACATTTTGCTATTATGCTCAAGAAGGGTGAGAAGCTGGATAAGAACACAGACAAAATTAAGGATACTGCTTCCAGCCATGATTTCAGCTATTTCTTAATTAAGTATCTTTCTTTTTATTATCTTATTGAGACTGTTCTCTTATATCAATAAGCAAACAAAGCTTATTACAGTGAAGTCACAGTCTGAGATGGGGGCCTCATACACCAGTCGTATACTACAGCAGTTGTTTTCCATCACTGTCCAGGTTGCTGCAAGGTCTTGCGTATCACCCTTTCCTGATCTGAAAGATCCTATGAATAAATACTAACTACAGAAAGATCAGGAAAAACATGCAATCAACAGAGAGAACATTGATATTTTATACAGAAAAAGAAACCAAATTTGCTCTCTCAGTAAATCATTCTCTTAAAAAATCTGTCCTGCTGAATACTGTTTATGAGGACTGCTTTAAGCAGTCCTTCTTTAGTCTTAATCACGCAGGGAGTTAATCCTGGTTCTACTTAAGTGACTGGGCATATTATTTTAAAAGACTCAGGATTACACAGTATTGTTTTGTTTCCTGCTCCAATTTTGAATGGTTCTGTTAAGCAGTGCTTTAGCACAAGCATTAGTTTTTATACTGTCTAATTAAGTTTCCTCTCACTGCCTCTGGATGGCTGCTGTAATTGAAGGGACAGGCAGCAAGTGCTTACTCATTTCTCTAAATGCTTCTGACATTATTAGCTGATGAGTACCTTGCCATCACCTGATGTTTTGTTTTAGTTCTAGAAACATGTTTTGCTTTTCCATCAAATATCTGAATGTGAATAATATCCCCTCACTTTCTGTATTATTTTGGCATCTCTTTCATGCTACTGGAATGTCAGTTCCTGCCTGTGACTGGCCCCTTACACTAGCCTCTACTGCCCACTTGCCTGATGTTCAAGAAAAAGTGTGCATGTTTTCTAGTGTCATGCCTGAGGTGAGATCCCCCAGATACTTATGAAAACATGGTCAGAAGATACCTGCAGAGGAATGCTTGTAGTAATATAGCCCCCTTCCAAAAAAGCTCTGCAAACACACTCAAAGAGCTTGGACATAAAAACCCTGGATGTAAATTCCACAGAAGCCGAAGGACAAAGTGCCCACTGGCTTCAGCTTTACAGGTCAAATTCTGACCCAGGATTGAAGACGCCTCCAGATTGCTCCCTCTGGAACTGAACAGAGTCATTGCCGTCTGTCTACTAGACTTAGAACTGTCATTTTCAACTTTCATCTGAGCAAACAGTTTGTAGCAAGATATGTCACTTGAGCTAGTCACCTGTAAACGGATATAATAATATTTACATAGCAAATTTGCTCTTATTTAATGAGATGAAAACACTGAATGAAATTTCAGAGCATTGCCAGTACTTTTGCTGTTGTGAGTACAGAGAACTGGAAAAATTTAGGAGATCTGTTAAAACTGACAACAGAAAATCTACAAAGTGAGTCCAATGGATTTGTGTCAATGTAAGGATGACAAATTTGAGACTTAAGTTTAGCCGTTCTCTGTTGTGAGGAGAAGAAGAAAGAAGAAGATAGAAACATCATCTTCTGTTTCACAGAATGAAAACAGAAAATGATGTTTTATTCCAGCTCATTAAGTTGCCCAGGAATCATGGAATAGTTAGAAATTAATAATTAATAATTAAAAGTTAAAGCATAAGGTAATAGCATAGGATTCTGAGTTGAAAGTCTCATCCAGTTCTTGCCTGAGAAACTACGAGCAATCTCAGCATTTTAACAGAGATAAATGTATTGCTGTACTCACTACTGGACTACCCGGCTGCAAACTATTTGAAGAAGTCCTTTCCAGTCATGTAACTTTACAAGGCTTAACCAAAGTATTTGTCAGCTTGGCTAATGTTCTCCCCAAAGGGCAATCCTGCAACTGGGGTATTCTTGGGCTCTTGAGCTTCAAGCTTCCCCGAGATTCAAAACTCCTGCATCAAACTCTGCCTTTCAGGGATACTTCCTGCCATGGGGTCCTGCTATCTGATCACAAACATGAAACATCAAGGTTTCCTCTCCCTGTTCTCCCAGCACTGGTGCCAATCTATTTATACAGACATTCAAGAATAATATTTTATTTGAGATCAGCAGCCCCATGGGCAATTTAGTTTACCATTTTTTCTCTAGGGCCATATGATAATTGAATAATGCAACATTTCTTTTTACTACATGAGGAGATTATCTGGGGATGAAGAAAAGAGACACAAAAGACATTGGAAGTATTTCTTAAAGGAAAGCACGCTCTTGCCTCACATGTGGCATATGCTTCTATCAATTGTTCCATATGTTCAAAAGGAAACTCACTGATTATTTTAAGAACTGGTTGTTAGTTCTGCAGTAAATTTCCTTAGCAAATGCAAGCTAAGTATGGAGACTGAGATAACGCTAAGAGAGCTAATCCTAAACAATAAACTCAAAGTCAGAGAGATGCCTTTTGGAAGTCATTTGGGAAATATTTACACTCACTGAAATTTTGAGCAAATATTTTCTTTCTGCACATGCTTGTTTCAAAAGCAAGAACCCTAGACTAGAAGCTAACGTTGTGAAAGAGTTGATGTGAGAATACTAATTCACATGGCCAAATGATGTTGCTCTTGGGACACTGAAAACAAATTTGGTATTAAATTAGACCTGCTTGATAGTAGGAAAAATATTATTAAAAAATCTATTTTACAACATCTAGAGATTCTAAATGATATATAACTGGATAGTGATTTAACTAAAACATTTTGACTGGTAGATTTATAGTATTTTCATTAGAGAACCTCAAAGCACTTCAGCAACAAAACATGACAGCAGATTAAGAGAAAGCAGAAGTTCTCCAAGCTTGTTCTCAAAGCTGGCTCTAAATTTTAGCTATTAAGTTAATTATCAGCATTTAAAATAGTGTAAAATACAACTCATATATTCACTTCAATCTGTGTGCCAGTCTGTGAAGGAGCTGTTAAACTTAAATCTCAATCAACAATGGAAAAGCAACACTCTCCTTCTCCTATTTCAAGTGTTTACCTAGAAAACAAGGTTGGCTTAATGCTAAGATACTGTGTCTTTAGTCTGGGAGACCTATGTACAATTCTGCTCTTGGCTCAAGTTGCTTTTTAAACCAGTTTTCCATGTGTAAAATGGGGTGAATTACATTTCCTTATTTTCTGGTACATTGTGAAGACAAATACATTCACAAGTATGTATTCTATCTTACTTCTCTAAGAGGTAAAGATATAGAGAACTGACGATATCCACCAGCAGAAGGTCTGAACAAAAGGCCCAGAGGCTGTGACGAATCAGGGAAGATGCCCTGCTATGAAGCAAGATGCAAGATGCAGCTTGCTTTCATTACATTACGTCTACTCAAAACGTAAGATTGTTGTATTCTCACTAAATACAAAGAGTCATGAAACACATGCAGAAGAGGTATAGTTCTTGCTGACATACTTGCTCTTTTTCTCTGTGATAGAAGGCAAGTCTATACAGAAGCTAACTCTAAAATTGTAAAGGCTATTGTGTTGTTCAAGAACAAGGCTGGGATTATGAGAGTTTGATTCCTTTGTCCCTTAGGAAAGAGGTACTAAGTACAAGCAAAAGAAGGCCTTTTGTATATATTTAATCTCACAGATCTCAAGGCATTCATTTTATGTATTCATTCCTACCAAAGTTTCCTTTCTCTCTCTTTTTAGCAGGACTGCGAACCTGGTACTCGCACTGCTAGTGAGTTTTCAGTTGCACATGGCCTTTGGTGATGGTCCCTCCCCGAAACTAGTGCCGTTCTAAGGCAGCTCAGGTCTGCTTCAGCTTTCAAGTACTTTGCAAGTAAAATTCTGAGTCTCCCAAAAAGGCAGACTGCCACTGGGCTTAATTCTTGACTCCAAAGACTATGAATCCAAGTCCTAAAATCAAGTCATAGGCTAGCACATTCTCCTTAAATGAAGCCTTCAGCCAGTGCCCTTTCAAATACATTGACCATGGTTGTTCACAGTGAGTTCTGCACTTACACAGCTCTTCCAGAGTTCACATTTCAATTTAAGTAATAAATGAATTAGATTTTCCTGCTAGCAAAATTTCCTGGCACCATCTAAAAGTCAAAAACAACTTGATCCTTTCTAGACAAAGTAAACCTATTACAGATTATTATAATTTTATTTTATGCCTTTTAAATTTTCAGGCTCATTCCTAGACCAGTAGCTATTAGAACACAGATTCAGCTTTCTTTCAACATATTCAAATATGAGAGCTTGGTCTGAGCTGTTCATGCACTTATCAGAACTCTAAAATTGTATTTCTGTCTTGGCTGAAAGCCACAGCTATAATTGTAAACAACAGTTATCACTGTAAACAAATACAACAAAAGACTTCATGATGTTTTGGGCACATTTTACCCCACTACAATATTGTCAGCAATTGTTGACAGCATCCTACAGATGTCAAAGACATAGATCAAATTGAGAAGGAAACCACTTCTCAATTACTGAGACCCGATGATCCAAACAGCAATGATTATTCCTCAAAAATGGATTTCTAAGAGTCTGCTCTAAGAATAGAAAGTCACTTGTTCTTTGCCTCTGAGAAATCCACTTGCTCTCTCATTGCGACACCCACTTGATTTGCTGTTCTGCAAATCACTGCATCTAAGACAATCAATTAACATCCTTTATTTATCAATCTATTATTTATCAATCTATTATTTATCAATTCTTATTTACCCATCTTATTTATCCAATTACTGATTCATTTTCTCTTCACAAACACTGTATTCTTTATATGGGTTACAATTATGTCAGAGACCAGATTTGTCAAGAGGTAAAAGCATCCATTTTCTCCGACTGGAGAGAGACTAATGGAATATTCTTAATAAACATCACTTCTCAGTTTTATTTGTCTGACAATAACTTTCTGGAGCTAAAATAAACCAGTGTAACCCTCTAACACTATTCCTTGCCACTGTGCTGTAGCAGTGCATCAGAGGTAAATCTTTTGTTATCTGGGGTTTCCAACACAGTAGCAGAATGTTGACTCTTGCTGAGTTCATAACTCCTAGTGGAAAGAATTGTGTAATTATCTATTCAAGGAATGGAGTCTGTGTGCAAAGGTTAACAGTGACCAAGTAATTTACATGACTGTGATGCTGCTTTGTTTAAAAATGATTTTAATTTTTAAATCTGACCAGAACTGTGAGCTGAAGGTGCTTCTGTGCACCCGTTTGCTTTAGAAAGTCACTGTCACCAAAATCTATCAGCCAGTAGTTAGACTCATTTCAAAACTCTGTTGTTCCTCACTGAATTTATTTTTGTTTTTTAAATACCACAATATTCTCCTTCTGCTTTTTCCATCCATCATGATTTACTTAGTGCCTACATGGATTTTAATTCCTTATAAATGAATTCAGATGAGCTTCACGGAAGCGCTGTGATCATTAAAACATGCCACACTCCTGTTGGAATAATACTCACATTTCTCTGAAGCAATATGCAATTAGTTTTCAGTTCATTAAAATTGCTTCTGTCAGAACTTGACAGCCAGGAACAAAGCAAGCACAATCCCTCCATGTAGAGACTATTTGATAACATTTGAATAGTCAGATATTTCCATTATTTCCCTCTACTTGAACTTTGAATGACTCCAAAGACTCTAGTCAAACTGGAATACAGTTTGGCTCAGTGCACCCTGCACTAGCGTCAAACATTAAAAGAAAGAAGGAAATGGTAAAATTGAAGCTTCTACAGTTTTGATATGAAGTTAACTCTATTTTGGCAGAGTATCAGCTTGATATTTAAGGAATGTCCAAATTATAAAGAAAATACAAGGACAAAAACAATCCCGGGAATATTGGTGCAGCGATTGCTATTTGCAACATGCTTAGCCTCTGATCATCAAGAGACCATTCTGAACAGGGACGACATTACTAAACATTATCTCAACATGAATAACAGCTTAGAAATAAGAGATACTATTATATACACTTGAAGAATGAAATCAGATAATTAAGCGGATTCACAAATTCATGTCTTTATTGCAAAGTGCTCTCCAGTATGTGTAGTATGCTCCTGTAAACCAAGAGCTGTTTCAAGCCTGATGTTCCCCAAAGTACTATAAAATCAGGGACTTTTTATAAAAACAAAAGAATAAAGCCAATAGAAAAGTAATCTACAATGTGTATTATAGCTCATAATGAGACCGACATTTGGCAGTCAGAAAGAAGTTTGCTTTATGCCTTTGCTGTTTTGAATCAGAAAAACTGTAACTCTAGAGATCTCTAGCTATGCAGTATGTTGAAAAGAGCAGAAGAAAAATGTTCCTCCTGATTAGAAGTTTAAAATATGAGGGAATGAGTTTTATGATACTGAAAAACTTATTAAAACTAATTTGATATCCTGCTTAGGTAAAGTTTTCTCTAAGACATTCACAATGAGAACTTAATTTGAACTGTAAGAGGCTGACAAACCTGCTCCTGGGTCTCCACAGCTCAGACCACTTTGGTCATTCAGAGGGCTATCACTGCCATCGTTTTTTTCACTACTACAGGCTTTGCAGTTGTACAAAGACAGACGGCATGCTGCTATTTGAAGCCATTTCTGCTATTCTGGACCTTAAATACAAAGCTAACAACCCAGCTTACTTTTCTGCTGACGCTATGAATGCACCACAAAATGGGGTTCGAATCCTGCCAGGACAGTCTCAAGCACTGTCTCTCTTCATACTATTTAATGCGTGCCACCTCTATAACAAGACTAGAGGACATGCTCTGGTAGCACAATAGGAAATCAGGAAAATGAAGAACTGCAGAAGATATAAAACTGAAAAACAACCACTATTTTTATGTCAAATGCTGACCAGGCTGTGAGCTACTACCAAACAGCAGGGATAGGATGTCTCATAACATAATACAAGAGCCAAATTTTGTCAGGTCTCAAAACCAGGCCTGTTCTATAGCAACGCCTGATTTTGTGCGGATACAAGAAACTAGGAAGTTTCACAAAAGTGTTATATAGCTGATGAGGAAAAAACAAATCTGTTTTCCAACAGCAGAAACAAATGGGAAGGTAATAAAACATCAACCCTGGAAGTATAAGCATTTTTCCAACCACTTCCCCACTCCATGGACAAAATTCACAGAACAGAAATTCCTCTTGTTGGTATACCACATTATGAAGACTGAATTTAATCTAATGATAATTGAGTACTTCAGCTCATTTGGAGTGTCTGAAGTCTCTTGACAAAAACAGGAATGCTGCACCTCGATGTGATGAAGAGATTTATTTCCCGGTAAGTTTTTTTTTTTTTCCCTTGGATGAGTGCCCTTTCAATTTCTAAAACAATGCAACACGGGTAAAAAAGGATAAAAGATTAATTAGGGCAAGACACCAAAAATCAGATAATTAAAAATATATTTTTCTTTTAAAAAATGAACATTTAAGACATTCCTTTCTTCATTACGGAATGAATTTAATCTTTCCAATCAGAAGGATAATATTGAATAAACTGGCAAATCATTAGCTCCAAGTCAGAGATCCAACTAGAACATTAGATATTTAATTAACACACACAGACAAGCACGAACTGCAAAAGCTCCAGACTGGAAGAATATTCAGGTAAGATTTCACTATAACATGCAAAATGCTGTTTGAACTGATAAAGAAGCCACAATCTCTAGTAAATCTGTAGCATGCACACATTCTAGGAGGAAATCAGTTTTCTTCTGCCTGTGCATGTGCTAATATGTCCGCCACGTTTTTCAATTTATGGTTTGTGCAAAGCAGTGTTTAACTCCATAGGCACTGTGGTCAGCTGTCCAAGATTTTTGAATGTCAAGCAACCTACTGCTGGTAGCTGGATGCTTGCAAGTGATCAGACAAACTTAAAAAGGTTGATAAAAGGATGAACTGGAAAAAAGGACAGTAGTAGGTGACCTGTAAAAACAATATGCCTGTTTTCACAGCCTACAAGCTGGCAGGTACGTATCTGCAGAAAGTATTTTCTCAGAAAGTTGCAACAGCCTGGAACTAAGCACGTTCAGCACCAAACTCTTGAAGAGGAACTGAATGCTGGCACAAGAAATTCCCAATATGCATTTTATTTTGATTTTTTTTATACTGGGGATTTTTATGGATGAGTCCTTTTGAGAGTCCACAAATTTTAAATTATTATTTTCTTGATTCTTTCCTCCTCACCTCCAGTTCCTTACTATCTGAAGAAGTTTGACTGAGCCAACAATCTACAGAATAACAGTGAATGCCAGATTGAGATTCAGGAGTTGTATTTTTCACAGAACTCTGGTTCATTTGTCTGAATAGCTAGGAAATCTATAGTTCATTAATAAGTTTGACAAATCCTTAAAAGGCTGGTTGGTAACCATTTAAATAACAAAGCAGAGATGTTAGTGGTTAGAGCAGAGGACTTCCAGGCAGATGGTCACATTCTAAATCTGTCTGTAAATGTGGCACTCAAAAAATCACTCAGTCCTGTATACCAGCTTTCCCTTGTGTATAAAGCTGGATAAAAACTCACTGCTAGCTTCGTGATACTGAAGTGCTGTGATGGGAGATGCAACAGGATGGAAAAGTGCCAGCACAAAACTTCATGCCTTCAGCTTAAGATGAGTGAAACCAGCTCAAACCAAAGCCAAAGTGTCACATGCTCCCCTAGGACAGTTACCACACAATCATGGAAGATTTGAGGGTTTTTCATGCACAGAAGCATCCCAATGTCTGCTGATCTTTTGCTCTTCATGCTGTGGGCAGTTTATATTACATTATGCTGGAAGCCAGTCCACAATAGTTAAGAAGGAACAGATGGATGGGGTAAGGACATATTTATTCATTCCTTTGTCTCACCCAGCCAGGCAAACAAACAAAAAAACCTGATAGCTTCCATGGACTATCAGTAATAACCCTCCTCCTAGGATTTATACTTCTAGTATCAGCAGACAAGAACTTAGATAATCCTACGTTATTTCAAATTTTCTCTGATAAGCAAGACTTGAAACCTCCATCAAGTCCTCTCCTCCCTTTGCAGAAGTCTGCAGCAATTTCCTAAGCTGTACATTGCTCTGAACTGGCAACACAAGAGCAACACAAGAGTAAGGTACCCATATTTGATCTACAAGTAAGGCCTATTTATCACTGGCCAAATTTATAGCTTATCAGTTCTGTTGCTTTGTCACCAGTGTTTTGTGCCTCATATTTGTGCTTTTCACAGCTTCTGCCACTCCATTCCTCAGTGCCTCCTGCTCTTCCTCTTTTTCTCACTCACCAGACATACTTACCCTTGTCTGCATCCCTTGGTCATCGAGAAAACTGAATGTTACTGAATCATTACACCTTCTCGGCACACAGGCAAGCATTTGTCACTGGATCTCTTGATGCAATAAGAAGCAGATCTGGCTAGTAAACATGCTGATCAATATTTACAGCTGTATCTCTTAGCAGTTATCACAGTCCAGATAGAAGATGTTGGTGCTCCACTGCTCAGTGCCCATTTGGACACTTCTTTAATTCGCTTGACTTTTCTTATTTCCTTACTTAGGGCACGAGTTACCGTTTCAAGCACTTTGTAGCAGTGTGGCTAGGGTACATGTCTTTTGCTTTGCTATATTGCTTTCAATATTTTCTACTCTTCTCTCTGACATATTTAATTGGTTGCTTAGAAATAACTGTTTAGGATCTACTTTCTCAGGCTGCATATGTGCCTCAGATTGACCAATGTAAAGACAATTTCAGGGAAAAAAGGATTAATCAAGGGAAAATTATGTTGCTTTATTTGCCCACATTAAAACAATTCCCAGAACTGTTAGACATCTTAAAGCCTCTATACTTCAGAACAAAGAGCTTGCCACACAAGTAGGGTGTCCCAGCACTGGAAATATGCTCATGGAAAGGAAGATGGTCTATGCAGTTAATAATAAGTTAATACTTTTTTCTCAAAATATAAACATTTCTAACAATTTCCATTTGAGGTCCAGAAAAAAGGAGGAAGGGCATACAATTTACTCATGCTAAAAGCCTTGAGAAAGTCAATCTGCGGACCTCTGTCATACTTTATGGATGATGCCTTTGCTCAGGCCCCTAGACTGACAGTTACTGCAAGCCCATGAGGTGCTGAAATGCGGTGAGCCACAGGAGACCAGGAGCTAGATTCAGAGCACCGAAGAGACAGTGCTCTCAGTGCAGCAGCAAGAATTGGATGAGCCTTACCTGACTGTCAAGATAAAAGATGCTTGCAGCAAATCTGTATGCAACTTGGAACTACAGAGAACCACAGAGGGTTGTACAGGGAGTCAGTGGATAAGGGTGGGAGGAGAAGGAGGGGCACGGGCTAGACAAGAAGCCTGGAGCCAAGTGTTTGTGAGGAAAAGCTCCCCAAATTGCTTTTGTTTCAGGGAATGCTAATGTAATTTTAGCATTACTAAAATGCAGCACAAATTCTAGCAGTAAGAAGAGTCCTAAGTCTGCTGCTCTCACAAGGTGCCATGGAAAAGCTTAAAGGTAGGCAGGCTGTGGACTGGGACAGATCATTTCAGACCTGGGAGAAAAATGCAGAAGAACTTGCTTGCAGAAGACTTTGTACATGACTCCCCTATATTATAATCTATCATCTCATGCTTAATTCGGCTTTGAGTGGATGCATTACTATTAGAAGTGTGTAAACAGCAAACCTCTTAAAAAAATTTAAAACATCTAATAGCCATAGCTGAGTCTTAAGAGGATGGACTGGAAGCAGCCAGCATAGAAACTACAGAATGAATTTGGTGTGTAAAAGTAACATGTACACTATGGAAAAGCCACAAAAATAGGAGGTCACAGTGGGAATAAAGGATGGCCCAATTGTCTGAACCACTGTGATGAACAGCACTTTACTAGCTAAGTGCTAATGGGAGAAACAAGGAGTAGGACAGATTCACGTCTGAAGACAAAATGATTGTCTCTCAAGTTCACCATGTCCTCCTCCTCTCTCTCTTCTCCTTCTTCTCTGACCCTAAATAAAATGGAAATGCAATACAACTCTAAAGTTGCTCATTTACAGAGGATGAAAGATATTTATTTTCCTGGGATGCAAACTATCACACTGATTCTAGCAAAAAAGGTCCTTCATAAAATTAATGCACTGGCTCCAGTGCATTCCTCAAGAGAAAAGAACCAGCATAGTGCAAGTATCCAGCTACCAGACATGGTGCAGGCTTAGCTGTTATCCAGGCATTCCTTCATTCCTAGAGGAGCTAGTATTACAAAGTCAAGATAACAGGCTTACACAATTAAGAAATGCTCTGTGAATTGAAAGAGAGAAATCTGTGGGCTCCTGCAAGCTTGTGGGGATTTTTCAGAGAAAGGCAAAATCTATTAGGCAGATTTTACCTGTAAATAAATAAAGGTAAAGAAGGCACCTAAGAATATATGCTGGTGCAAAAATCTCATTTACTTCAGCTGACACAAGGACATCACTTAAGAATCTTGCCTTCTCATCTGGAATGTAAACGCGCTGCTTCTTTGATCCTCCTTTCTGCTTCGTGTTTGCGCAGGGAGTCCGAGGTGCCTGCGCACCGTGAAACAGCACAGCACCTGGCCGTCTGGGCTGCCCTGCTGCTGGCACGGATGCCCGCGAACCTCCGTGCCGGGCGCTGCGGGTCGGCGCCTTTCAACGGCTGGATGGCGGGGGAGGAGAGCAAAGCGGATGAGACCGACGAAGAGAGGCTGCCCAGGGATGGCTGGAGTCTCGCACTGCTAGCCTGTCACGTGGGAAGCTGGAAAGCAGCCTTGGCCACGGAGAGCTCAGTGTTTTAGTGGAAAGGTGCTGTTCATTAAATCTTGTGTTCATGCTCAAGATCTTCTGGCTACTGTACCAACACAATTCTTATTTCAATATCTCTTCTAATGTTTTGCCTCTTTACAGCCTAGCACACTATGTTTATCAGCTCTTTAGCTGACAACAACAGTTTATTGAAAAAGAATGACTTCAGCAGAGAAAAAGTACATCTAGCCAATCCAGGAGAACATTTGAATAGCACCATTTTCTGGATGCAAGGGTCCCAGCTTGCCTTTAGATGAATGGATGTAGGTAATAATTTGAAGGAGAGAGAGAAATATCTGGAAGATATTTGAAAAAAATCAGTTATGAGTCATACGAAATTCTCTTTATGATAGGAATATTTGGGGAGAATCACACCTCATATTTTTGGACACCAATTTTGCACAATAAAACATGAACAATGGCAACCAAAAAAAAAATAACCACAAGCGAGGTAATTACAATGCATTAAATCTCTCCTGTACTGATCCATGAATGTTGTTTATTTTACAGACTTGCTGTGAGGGGCAGGAATGAAGTACCTGTATTTTGCTGTTGATTGCATAGGCTAGGACACTATTATAACTAGTTAGTATCACAGCACTCAGAAAAAATAGAAGACAGTTATAGACGAGCTGCTCTCTCACAAACCAGCAGAAAATATCTGCCGTCAAGTTCCTATTCAGAAACATAGTCAAGAACTGCAATTTAACGATCAAACAACACTAAAAAAATTAAAAAGTGGTCTAGAAGGGAAAGCAGGTGAACCATCTAAGTTGTAAGAACTTAACTGCACAGCCCAGAGACACGCAGAGCAGAGACGCTTGAGTTGGCTAAGGTGCTGGAGGCAGAAAATTGCCTCCCAGCTCTACTCGTGCTACTACTGACATCCTTCTCGAGGGGTCATGCCTGGGGCGATCAGCACCACTGTGTGGAGCAGCCCAGTTTCTTCTCCTCAGCTGTATCTTTGGCAGGATAATAGTGATTTCCAGGTTTTCTTCAAGATGGAATTTGAGGCAGGGAGTGACAGTGACTCGGTAGCCACATCGGGAAGGTGCCATGGGACAGGCACCTGTCCCATGTGTACTTTGTGCCTGTACTGCTCATCACAAGTGCTGAGCTGCTTCCATATCTCACCTTCTGCTGTCTTCTTCCATGTGCTGCTCCTGGTTGAAGTCTCCTCTGCTAATATTCCCCTTAACATGTTGTCATCTTTTCTTCTTTGAAGTGTTTTACATTGTGTGCAGAAATCCACGGCAATTATCTGTTGCAGCTTAAAACCCCGAATTTTTGCTGAAATACAGCTCCTGCTCCTTTTCCTGTGCACTTCTGGGACACATGGCTTCTCCTTCTAGTAATCTAGGCAATTTGACTTACCCCCAAACATCCTAAGCAGACAGCCAAAACAAAACTAGCCTGCACTGAGGACAGTCAGTTCCAGAAATCTCCAAGTCCAAAATCCAGTGCACAGCCTCCTAAATATCCCTGCACTAGGTGCAGCATGTGTCACTTGAAAGTTAGCCAATGCACAGAATCATTTGAAACCCTTTAAAATGAACAGAGCTGACATTTACTGCCTCATTCAAGTTCTGGGTAACCTCAGAGATTTTTGGATGTATTAAACTAAACTGAATAGTAGACAGATGATTCTAAAACAGCAATACAAGAAAAGTCAGTTATATTTTGTGTGTTTATTGTTCTCTCACTATGATAAAACCAGCTTCTCCATGAATTGAAAGAAAACCCCCAGTTGCCCTCACACATTGCAGACAGGAGAGCGCTGAGCCCATACACTTCCGGCACGATCATTTGGGCAAAAGGAGCTCCTACAGCTTTGCCCAACTCTCCTGCTCACCCTAGTATCTTTACTCTCCAAAACCTGTCTGGTTTTGAGAGGCTTGATCACCATCATGATCATTTGCTTGATCCTGATGAATATTCAAGTGGAGAATGCACTAAAGTTTCTGATAGTAAAAAAATAATTCTTTTTTAAACTTCTCCATTCATCATCCTTGTCACTTGATATTTCCTATGGGTAGAATAAGGTTTTTCAAGTAGAATGATCTGATGCGGTATAAGTTCATCTTCTAAAGTCTCTTGTGACTAAAACGAAGAACCTTGCTTTATATGTTTGAAAATCCTTTCCTTTTACACAGTATAGTCTTTACTATATGAATCACGTATTCAAATAGAGAAAACATTTGAGTCAATAACTTAAAATGGGAAGGGTCAGGTATTTACAGAACCCTGGCACTCTCAAACTGTTTTGTAGCTACTGACTAGTATATGTAAACATTTCCTATTTTTCTTGCTCAATGTACACAAGATGCTTTCTCACTTAAATTAACACATTAAAGCCTCAACAGAAACTTTAAAAATGAAAGCAGCTTAATAAAAACTACACTTAAATTTAACCTAAATTAACTTCAATTTATCAATAATAACTTGATGAGTGTAATAGGCACCTCTGAGAAATAATACATCTATTTTAGAGGTGCAACAGCTCAGGTAGAGAGAATGAAATAATCCATCTATAATCTATAAAAGCCATTTGAGAAATAAACCTGAGACTTTCAACTCCAAATTTCCTTCTATAAAATGTAAATGAGATTTTGGGCTATAATACCTTAAACTAAACAGATTTGACCATGAATTCTAGGCGTATTAGACATGACTGAATGAGGATTGTATTCTTAAATCCTCTAACTAGTGGCTGCAGTTTTCACAGCTTGAAGTTAAGAAGTTAAATAATTCAAAGATCATCCAAACCCATAGTTAACTGTTCCCTCTCATATATTCCCTCATTGTATCGCTTTTCAGAACTTCCTACAAAAAACCCAAAATGTTTAAAAATGCTTTGCAATTCTTTAATTACATGCCAGAGATGCAAGACTGTTATTTGGAATAAGAGGCGAGTACCAATGCACACAGTTCCTTTCCTCTCATCTCTTATTCTAACACAAAGAACTCTCAGTTTAAAGGGCTCAGAGGACTTCAGCTGTTGCAGCAGTATTTGAGTCTGAAAAGCATCTCCTTTAGTGCTGTGACAAAGATATTTTTGGCACTGTTAACCTCCCTGAAATCTTATAAATCTGTTTTGTCCAAAAAACCAGACCTATTTTCTAGGATACATGGTGGGTAATGTGTTAGAAGTCACTCAAAGTAAAAGCAATTCAGTTGTCTTCTAATCCCGACAGATCACGGACCCTGCAGTTTTACTGATGTTCTGTTTGTTCGTATCTAAAGCAGGAGAGCAGAAAAAAAAAAAAAGCTTCTGACCCGAGTGACTAATATGAGAGATAGCTTCTCACTTTAAGCTAAATATAATATCCCAGTCTATTAGCTGGTCTTTTTGTATTGCACACAGATGAATCACAGATGGGCCTCTGGGCTACACTGAATTGGGAAGCAAGAAAAGAAACATCCCTACGAACTAGTAGAAGAAATGCTCTTAGCTCAAAATAAAGTTATTCCACTGGGAAAAATGTGTTTCTTTAGGAAAAAAAAAGCATTTTAATAAATACTCAGACTTGTATTACTATATACTGTAGTATATAAAAGAATTAACTGCTATTAGCTACAGTTGTGTTTTGGTGATTCAGCAGTTCATAATAGGAGAAACAAGGCCCAGATCACAACAAGGACATGGCTTGGCAAAGTTTAAGATATGTAACACTTCACGCTTTCTAGTAGCCATGTATGCTCTCTCAAGCAGCTCCTTCAAGAGGTTTCATGGGAAAAAATGCTAAAGATAAAATGAAGCAACAAATTCCATCTTATAATAATTCATTATAGACTTCTGAGAAAGTTGCCAGTTCTTTACCCTGCCCTGCTGATGCAAGGATTTTGTGGTTTATTAAGATTTTGGACATTTTTCTTTACCTGTGTTTCACTGCTGAAAAGGAAAAGTGTTCAGCTGTTACAGTAGTCTTACTAAGAGGTAAAATAATATATAGAATTTGGGTTTGCCTAAGACTAGTTAAAATCAGTTGAGAAGCTACATTTGACATTCATATCCCTCTGCTTCTCCCACAGCTTTTGCAATCCCTCAGTCTCTGTTAGACTTGGATCAGTCCTAGCCAACTGACCCACTTTTGGGGCTTCCGGTTGGCACAGCATTCCTTCCCACAAGCTCTATATACTCTTTCTCACAAATAAGAGCTCAGTCATCAGAGAGCTAATTAGTCTTTGTATGTCCTTTATAATCTCTGATCCTCATCCTGTAATGCCAGGAAGTCTAATTTGGCTTCTATCTCATTAAATGTATCATTTGGTCCAACTAAAGGTTGTCATTTGCCAAAGGATATTTTGAATGATGCTAATTTTATGCTAAATGAATACTGACTGGGTGAAGAAAGTATATATTTTCAAGGTGGTAAACTGAAAACACCTTGTATATGGCTTAAGGAGAAAGATCTAATAAGCTGATCAGTTTCTTGAATTTTAACAGTGGTTGTCTCAAAGATGTCTTATAGTATCAGTATTTCTGAGGTGTTTCATCATCCACAACTCAAGACTTCCTTTGTACACAATTTTGGAAGACAAAGATTTTTTTCTGCTCATTCTAGCTTGATTATTTTGAATTATGCCATTTTTCCAACACTTGATGGCGAATCTGTGGTCACTGTTAGACATTTCTGAAGACCCATATGCATTATAGCGAAAATTGCACACAGTTTGAATTCTTCAGTTGATAAGAGGGATCAAAAGACAGATTAAGATAGAAAAGATAGATTAATAAGTTTATGTAGTCAAAAAGGAGGTACTTCTGGAAAGTGGCATACATTTACGGGAAAAGAAACAGCCATCTCTAAAAATAAAGGCATTCTTTGAACAACATACTGTATTTTAAGACTAAAATTTGAAATGTATCACCCTGAGAGAACCTATTTTGAAGCCTCCATCAAATAATGCACCCAGCAAAGAGGGTTTCCACCAGAGAACCTTTTCAGGAGCATCTTTCAGCACATATGCATTTGCAGAGGAATTGTCTCAGATCATTTCTGGATCCTGGTGAAAAATTTCAGCTGTTATAGTCAAAATTCCCCCCACTGAAGACTTGTGGGAGTCCAGACAGTTGTCATCTTTCACTCCAAAAGTCATTTTATTCATTTCTTATCCTCAAGACAATCTGAATTATTAAATTAAAATAAATCCTTTCACTTCCTTAGATATGTAAAGGCCTACTTGTTAGACCAGACCACCAGTATTTTAGTGGCTAGTAAACAACTTTTTGCTTCAGCAGTGAGGTAAGATGCTGCCTTCTCTTTTTGTTGAATTATTACCATGGTTCAACTTGAAATTGTGTATGTCTGAAATTTATCTGAAACATGTTTCATCATATATGAAGCTGCTCATTAAAAGATATGTGATACAAAAATCTAAATAAAGTGTATATATCTAGCTCATTATTGTTGACTGCCTGAGACATGACGAGCAGGAACAATGGATTTGAGATGACTGATTCCCAGTGTCTTCCTCCTAAGTATATCCTATATCAAGCAAAGAAGCAGGGACAACCAATCTGTATTAAGTGGCATCACAGCTATATTATTCCTGACAAGTTTAAAATTAGTTCACTTTTATCTGTAGCATACGACTATGCGTATTATTGATGTATGGACATAGCTGAAGCCATTTAAAATGAAACAGACAACTTTTTGAATGAGTTCATCTTACGTGGCAACTGAGAATATTTTATCTGTTCCCTGAAATAAGTGGATGGATAATACATTACTGTACCCATCAGAAAGAAATTATGAGTAAGTATTTATACAGCTTTAAAAATTGCTGGGCAGAAAACTTAAAAATAAGATAACAGGTTTTGTATTTGTATTTTAAATGATGAGAGCATTTCTTTTAAAGAAATGCAAAATAATCTACCTTCAAAGGTCTGGCTTAAAAGGAAAATGTGAAATTATCTTACCATAATTCATTTCCTTCCCTTTTCTTTCTGATAATGGGAACTGAGCAAATAACTTACAATGAATAATTTAGTCCACAAATTTACAGTTCTGTATAAAGTACCTATGAAAAGACTGTCTTCTCTTCACATTTATTCTTTATTTAATTTTGTTTGAGGAATCTACTGATGTTATTTTACTCTTTCTTGATTATACATGTACTAAGCTGAGAGAACTTTTCTCGTACAGAGAAGAGCAGCGCACTGTAGACTTACTGTACATATTATATAACCTCTACTTAAGGCTGTGGATTAAAGAAGAGTTTAACAGTGCAAAGATCTTGTGCTGAGGCTCTGAACTGAGATAAATTTCATCCTAATAAAGCAGACTTCCCTGAGACAATGAAAGCTGGCCACAAATCAAGTAGCTCTGACCCCAAATGTGTGAAATGTATTAGTGCAGTACTGTGCTGCAGATAATAGACCTAGTCTATTATCAGGGTTTATTATTTCAGGCACAGCAGCATGCTACAGACTATGCACTATATATATACCTTACATATGTGCATACATATATACATATATATACATATATATATATATATATGCACAACATATGCACAATTACGTGTTGCACTATAATTTTCAGAATGAAGCTGACTTACGTTCAGCCAGCTCAGAGCATGGTCAATTTGAGCTCTGGTTGTCCAGATGCGGGTGTTAGGTGCTCCCTTTCTTAGGTCTGGTCAGTAGGAGCAATCCAAAGGTTGCCTGGAACAATCTCAGCTGTTCATCATACGTCTAGACTGTTTGATGTCTTAGTGTAAGTAACAAGACTTTTACCAGCTTTGAGAGCTTTAACAGCTGACTCCCTACCAAAAAGTAGCAAACTTCTCACTTTTTCAAACTTGCATGAGGCATTGAGTTTTAGGGAGAAGATAGGACAGTAGAGGGATCTCTTCCATAAAACCACAGGAAATTTTGCTCTTGTTCACACGCAGGAGATTCTCTCATCAATTGCCTTTCTCAGAGCCTCCAACAATCTGAAAAACCTTTACCTGAGCTCCAGGAATCCTCTGGAGCTTCTGGTGTAAGAGGCTGTTGCATATCACAAGAGGACAAGAGCATTTTCAAATTATGACCAGCAGGAATGAAAACCAGGATAGCTGGACAGCTGAGGGAGAGGGCTGACTTCATCCTGGTGTTCTTCCAAAACAGGATGCACACGTGATTTCCCTTTTTTATCTGACAGTCTCTCAGAATTAGACCCACAGACTCTAAGACATGCAATCTCTTGGAGAGATTATCATTTTATCAAGGCTGAGGAGAATTTAAATTCCATTTTTTTAGGCTATGTCATGTTCTGTTCTGATTTTTCCCTTCTGCCTTTCCTAAGTGAAACACACAACAGATAATTGAGGTTTTTTTTTCAACTGTCAATCAACGATATGCTGAATGAGTTTCAAATTAGACATAACTTGTTTACTCATCCTTCCAAGAATGACTGAGCCCTCAGTTAAAATAATCTGGCCAGAATGCATACTTATACATTCTGATCAAAATATGGGTGTGTATTCATATTACTTTTCAATGTTTTTATTTGGTGCCATGAGCAGAGTCTGGTCATGTGAGATAAAATAATATAAAATCTAAAGACCCATTCCTTGCCCTAGTAAAGTCATTTTTTTTTGGTCAATTTTGTCTCTCTATTACTTTAAGGAAGATAAATTTTAATCTTCCATTTGCCCTCCAAACATACCTGTTGGAAAATTAAAACATACCCTCACTTTCCTCTTCAGGTCTTTGTATATCTTTGGCTTTCTATTTTCAGACTGTACAGTACTTCATTTTATGATTTACAAGCCTTGAAGGTACTCTTAGCTCTCTGACTTTGCTGTCTATTTATTACAGTTTCATAGGGCCAGCAGTAAGTTTTACTGATGCCCCTGGTGATCTTGTCATGTTCAGTTCACCTCCTTGACCCTTTGAAGCAGCTGCATTTGAAATAAATTAGCATTAACTATGACACAGTATGGGTGAAATGGATAGTCTCTTCCTACAGTAAGAACAACTTGTACATTTAAGACATGCCAACTTATCAAAATACTGAAATTAGGAAAAGGTCAACTCTAATTATTGGAGTTTAAGCTTTCCTTTTATTCAATTACTTTTAAATGGTGTTATCACATTCGTCTGAGTATCAGATAAGACTTGTGAAAATATCCTGTTCAAAATGGCATAAACTGAATTAAATGTCTCTACAAGCTCATAATTTACTTTTTCAGAACCAGATGCTTTCTTTGGAAAGAACAGTAGAAAAATGGGATTACTCTCTGCAAAATTATGTAGAGCAACTTATACAAAATGATGTTGGAGAAAAAGCATAATGAATAGCACATTGTAATTTAGGAATTATGTATGAGACTGTTCTTGTATGCTACAATAGGCTAGAACGAGTGCTAGAGGAGCATGGGCCTAAAAAGTTGGACGATATTTATTGTCCTTTTCAGCCTCAACCCAAAGTTACTCCAGGCCTAGCCAGCAAAATAACGAGCAACTCTCTGGAGCTGTTGAATGCCCACAGAAGCTCTGAAGATTGATAATCAGTGAGATCCTTTTATACAAAAGAGCATAATAAGCAAGAAAAAGGGCAGCCACCAGCTACAAAGTACAAGGCTGGGGCTGAGAAATGAAGAATGACCTGAAGAGCGAGAGTGAAAAGACAACTCCAGGTGCTGCACTAATGAGATTTTTCTTTTCTTTTTCTTTTCTTCTTTTCTTCTTTTCTTTTTCTTTTTTTTTCTTTTTTCTTTTTTTTTTTTTTTTGGGGGGGGGGGGGGGGGGGGGAAGAGTTGACTATGCTCATGACTACTGTGATTACCGGAGAGTCTAATTTAGTCCAGCTTGCCTGAAGTCTACCTTTTGCCTCTCTGGAGCTGCCAGCTGGCCAGTGCAGCAAGAACTGAATTGCACAGTACTCTGGAAAATGGAAAGAAGGCACAGCACTGATGAGAGATGAATAGTACCAATGAATATTGTTGGCTTCTCTTCTTCAGTTCAGTTTTCAAACAAAAAATGAAACCCATTTGGACTATCCTGACGTCTGCCACAGAAGTTACTTGGGTGCAACAGGCAGCTCAAAGTGCTTACGCCTTCTCCTCTGATGGGGGGACTGTAGCTGGGAAGTGTTCCTTTCTGAATAGGGTTTGTAGGTAGGATCTCACAGAGAAACATACAGGTCAAAAGCTCAGATGTCTGAAAGAAAAATTTATTTTATTTTCATTTTTTTTGTTTAGTAAGAATAACTGAGGTACATTTCCACTTTTACCAGGAACCCTAATAACAGAGAGAGATAAACAGACAAACAGATCTGAGGTCCGAGAGATGGGCAATATTAAATCTTTGAAGAATTTTTAACCATTTTTGAAAAGATTTGATGTCTTTGGTAGGATGAATTATGTTTTAGGTTACTTCTGTTTTTCAGCTAAAAGTGTTGAAGCATTAAACTGCCAGGCTTGTTGTATAGAAAGCAAAGTAGTAGTAAAGAATAGCAGTAATTTAGTAGCAAAAAGAATTACCATTGTACCTGCTGCTTGTGAATTTTGAAACTTTGTCTCATATTATTCAATATCTATGTATGGAAAGATGGCATGCAGGCAAAAAGCAGCTCCCATTTCTACACCTTACCCAAGCCAAATGCAAACAATGTCATTTATCTCCCCTACTATCTACTACTTCTTTTTGAGGAATCTTCTTTTTGAGAGAAGAATTCATGCCCCTAAGGTGTTTTCCAGGATCACTGTTGCAGAGTGATGCCAGCTGCTTCTGTAAGAAGGAAGGTAGCCCTTTAAGTCCTTTCTCTTTGGTACTTTTGTATTAGAAATACCTAAAGACTGGGGTGAGGCAGAGGCAGAAGCAGCCTACACAGATTAGTTGCAGGGCCAGCCATGAGTCTGGAAACTGATAATCATGTGTGTGCTATTGGTGACTTGTACTATGTTTATGGTTTCCAAATGATAGTTATCTGGGTTGAACCAAGTATCTCATTAAGGAATCCTTAAACTATTCCTGTTTAGCAGAATGACACTCTTAAAAAATCATGTTTGTATAACTAATTCTTTACTAATGCAAACAAAATCTCAAAGAAATACTTTTACTTAAGTAATGAAATACAGACTATGCCATCAAGCAGTCTGGAAAACTGAAATCGCTGTAGCCTGCCAGGAGGATGTAAAGAGCTTTTAGCTCTTACCTTGTTTGTGTTGGTAGGTATGATTAAATAACATATTAAAGATCTTCTTTGAAACATTACCAATGACCTTCCAAATTGTTTATAAATACCCTGCATTTCTTTAGTGCTATATTTTTATTACTGCACACCCATCTGAAATGGCATTCAATGCCTCCTTTGCTTTTTTTCCACACCTCAAATCATATTTAATTTCGCTTGTATAAGAACCATAGACTGAAAGCCTTTATTTTCAATTGCCCAGAAGACTAAATGTATTTTTTATTGGTGGTTTTGAAGCCAATGCACAACAACATTTTCTGGAAATTATTTCAAGAAAGCAGAAAACACCTCAACTTAAAGTACAAAAAATGCTCCCTGATTACAACTGCAGTTTATTCATTTTTTCATGTTTCTAAGGTGAGCCTCCTGATTTACAGAAAATATTATGTACAATTATGAGGCATGCAGACGTTTCCCCACTGTTTTATTAATCAGCCATATTGTTGTAACACCTACAGCAGGAATTGGTGTCACATTGTAGTAGGTGTTGTGCAAGTGATCATTTCTGACTGGCAGTAGATTAGCTATTACAGCAAGCACAGCTGCGGCAGAATCTGCTGTTCCTATGCAAATAACTCTAATAAAAATGGAAATAAGACAGGCAGAAGAACAGTTTTGAAGTAGAATTGTTCCAAAGTGCTCTTCAAAAACCCATCTGTCTTCAAAAATAAGGCCCCACATTCATTTTTGATGACAAATAAGACTTGCATAGTATGGGAATAATAGAAACTGAATATAACTGATGACAGACTAGCAACAAAATATGAATCTACTTCCATATTGCCTATTTAAAGAATGTAATTGTAGGTGGATGCAAATTGTAACTTGATATATGTATTCAGATTTTCAGTTGGTGCGAATCCCTCTGGTTCACTGAAAAATGTCTAGCCAGTATGATGTGACAATTAGTAGCTTTAAAAATACTGAATTCTGCATCTACTTTGCCCTTCAAACTGCTAAACTCATATAAGAAGGTTAACCTTGCTCTTCTCTCAGTCAACATTCCCCTGAGAGTTATACAGTAAAGCTGATCAATGTGATGAGCATTCATGCAACAATTTTACACCAGTAAATCAGTGTCTCTGTAGATAGGTTGATTTTTTTTTTTTTTTTTCTGGCAGAAAGAATAGATTTTTTTTTTTGGTTTCTTTAGAACCAATTTACTCTTTTATGGAACAAAATATCATATTTTGCAAAGAAAGAAGCATAAACAAAGGATAGGAAGCAAAGGCATCTTTCCTACTGCTCTACAATAATCATATGCAGCTAAAAAATGGAAGTGATCAGTCTGAGGAGTAATAGGATGCACAGTATACAACAAATGCATAATGCAGTTTATAACAATGGATAACATATATCATCTTAAAAAATTTGGAAGTAGTTGTCTGAGGCTTAAAGTCACCAGATAGCATGGAAAATGGAAGTATAACCTACCCACAAATCACTCCTTCAGGGTATTCCAAGAATTTTTCCCATTCCAACCTGTAAGCTAGCAGAGGAACTGAAAATGGGAAGCAGTTTGCTGTGACTTCTTTATGTCCTCTGGTAACAATCTTCAACTGTACCATATGCATTTGTGGGATAGATATTATCAGGATTATGTTTACTTTTTCATACATCTTTCATTCAGATCCAAATGTCAGATTTAGAACTGCGCTGCAATCTATGTTTTCAGTTTGCCATGCTTATAAAGAGTGAGAGGGATATAAACTAGAAGCTCCCAGGTATTTAAAACTTTCCTTGTTACGTAATAAAAATCAACTTACATTCAGTGATCTCTGCTACTTTTTCTTTATTGTTTTTATATTTCTTTATTCTGAAAAAGTTCAGTGAATCCTATGATCCTTAACTGTTGCAGACAAAATAGTTAAGCTTCATTTCTCATTTGCTAGGATCAACTGAGACAGCCAGACTATACTCAAAACTCTATTTTCAACCAGGTCTCAACATTTTGTAAATGAGCCAAATGTCTTCACATAAACCCACATGTTGTGGGTTTAGATCTGTACAAACTGAGCTATGCTGATAATTCATTTCATTTGGATCAAAATGCCTGTAAGATGGTTATCATGCCTTTTTGTCAGCAAGTAACCTAGATGTGAAAGGATGTATCATGAACCCTCTGAGGTGCCCAGTTCTTGCAGCCTGTTTATTCTTCAAGAATGCCTAAAGAAAGCTTCAGAATGGTTAAACACAGCAAAGAAACCAATACTCGGGCAAGGGGTTACGTGGGAGACACCTGGGAGGACTCTGACTGTATAGTGATAGGAGTAAGCTTAAAAATTCAGCTCAGAAATGATCAGCCCAAAGACTAAATCTCCTGTCTATGTTCCTGTTGCCCATGTGATTACCTGACTCTGTTGCTAGGTACATCTGTCACCTCAGCAATTTAAAGGACTAAGAAATCATTCTGCTTGAAGAGTTCTGTCTACCTACTCTGTATTCAGTATATAATGTATTGTACACATTATTTCTTGCTTTCTCTTTCATTTTGTTTTCTTCCTTTTTTTTTTTTTTATTTTTTACACAGCACTGTACAGTTTTTTTCTTTTATGTGTTTGGTGTTAGCCTCTTCTTTCCCTTCACCCCTTCATACATCTTTTCTGCTACAATATTTTCTGCATTCTAGTCCTATCTCTATATTGTCTCTCACATGCCTTGCTCAGCTTCCTCCCAAAGTGTTGCCCAACTATAAAGATGAGGAAATACTCCAGTTTTAGCTGGATCCAAACAATCCTTCAAAAGAGTCAAGCTTATTTAGAAGACTGAAATGAAGAGGCAATGCTGCCATACTCTGGTAGTTTTTTGGAAAACACCTGAAACTTTGCAGAGAACTGTCATTTCAGAGATGACAGAACCACTCTGGCAGTGAGTCTGTCGCACGAGACGAGCACTGTAACTCCCTTCAGCAAACAGTAGCTTTTTAGCTCCCTGTTTTCGCTAACAGCTATCTGTCAGGAAAGAGTCAAGCCTCATTCCTCGCCTGCAGGGTTATGCCAGCTGCTTAACGCTCTGCCTCAAGTGCTTCATCTCCTTGCTCTGAATTTAACAATGAGGCTGGCCAGCAATTTGGCTGAGGATAAGAATCAGTACTAGTCTAAGTGCCCTAATTCAGTGCGGTGAGTTGGAAACACACCCAGTTTCCAGAGTTGCCAAAACGAGACTTCGCATTCTTTTGTGCCATCTAAACTGAACTGACTTTGAGATAATCAGAATTCAAGTCTCTCTTGTTAATCAGCCCCTTTAGAGGCTTTTTATTTCCTATTTCACAGAAGTTCAACAAGTTAATTTTTAAAAACAAAGCAAATGGAAAACTGTGTCTTTGGAAAGCCACATTAGCAATTCTACTTCAAAAACCAGTGCTTGCACTTCACAAGTTACTACTTTATACCATTGAATAAAGAAAAGTTTATAATTATCTGAATTTAACACTTCACTGTAGTTCAAACAGTCACGTCCTTGTGGAAAGTACTAAAAGGAAGCAGTATTAATACCACTCCTCCTTGAAAAGAGGAAAAATCCCTCATTAGAAGGTGTAAATGTCAGGAAAACAGTTGTTTCCTAAAGTGAGTAACCTTGTAAATTTGTTCAAGATGCTGGTACATCAAAAATTAAGCACTGGAAACCAAGATGGCCTAAAAGCAACCCAAGGCAGTTTAAGATGCCTCTGCTTTGCTTTTTGATTTCAGCCGAGGAGGTGGCCAGGAAGTTGCCACACTGAAAAATAATGCAGATGTCCATAAAAAGGATGGAAAATACACAGAGGATGAGTATTCCTTTAGGTGTTACAGACTTCCAAAGGAGCTAGCTGGTGGGCCTCACTGAGAGAGTGCCACTATTGCCGGAGGGATGAGCGATAGTTATGCCACAAGAGGTTGCAAGGGGATAAGAAGGCTGCACGGAAAGAGGCATCATATAAAGCATGCAATAATTCACAGTGAATGATACCATTCAAAATAACTTCCGTATCTTCTCAGAGAAGCAGCAGTCTTACTGATTTCCTCATATTCTCACCACCTGACACCTAGAGTATGATGCAACTGCACAAATGTGATGTCACCAATGTCCTTCTGCCTCATATCTGGATTTCTCTATAGATTAGCCAGATTATCATCTATCTATGTGTACCTCAGCCTATATGACCACATGAACATAACTCTTCCTTAAGGTGTAAACTCCAACATCGCCATCTTCTAATCAAGACTGAGATGTCCATCAAGTGTCCTACTGCAAACACTACACATAACATAATCACATTTGCTTATGTTTTTCAGTATTCTCTACAAATATCTGATAAAATAACCAAGCATAAAATTAAACCTTACCTATAACTTTTCCTAGGAAGAGTGCCTTTGGAGAATTGAACTGAATGTCAGATGCTGTTGGCAGGCTGTAAGTTGTTGGAGGATAGTGATCAAGCTGGGTAAAGAAAAAAATAAGGTAAGTATTTTGAACTGATACGCCCTTTTAACCTTTTAATAGTGCTACTGAATCACATCAACCCTGTGGAGTTTATGCCACCTCTTATAACTCCGTTTCCAAACGTTCTGATTTATTTTTGAAAAAGGCAAAATAACAGTTAACACTCCTTGCCCCATCTCTGCCACCTTTTAAGTTTTGTAAGATCTGGAAAAACCATACATAGGGCATTTACTTTTTCTGGCTGTTCTAGATTTATCTCAGTTTTGCTCAAGTATATTGAGTATATTTCAGTATAATTGCTTAAAATAACAATAATAAAACTATTCTGATAAAAACTATAAAAACTCAAGAAGAGTGCTTCTGTCTTTTTTATACTAGCCCACAAAACCCCAACATGAGAAGTGCCAATACCTAATAGATGGAGAAAATAGTCACTGCAGATGCCAAAAGAGCTCTCGCAGATATGTTTAGAAGTGATTTTTAACTGATCATAACTAGCCGGCACACTGATGATCTAGAACTTAGCCATCAGTGTTCCTGAAAATGACAACTGTTCATCTCCCAATATTAAACTGTAGACTTTTGACGTATATATACCGAAAAGCAGCAAATTTTCTTACTTGGAAATAAATTTGAGTTTGTTCACAGTATCTCATAAACTCATAAGTAACTAACAGCTTTCCTCAGATTTTTAATGAAGAACAAAAATACATCTTTGAACTGAAATTAGGTTATATAATTTCAAATTGAAACAAATACTTTCTTAACAGTTGCAATCGAGTGAATACAATGAGTTAAAATACAAAAGGTTACCAATCTCAACCACAACAGGTCCTACTAAGTATAAACTAGAGTTAAGTGCTTGCTACTGGTTTCCCTGGTGAAAGGGAAACCAGTGCTCTACCATACATCACAAGCATCAGACCCATTGGTAATGAAAGCTGCAGACATACAAAGTGTGAGAAATATTCTCTTCTTATTTCAGCCGGCAAATACAGTAATGGCTCAGATCTCAGAACTGTCATGACATTTGTCAGTACGTTTATTAAACTAAGTTATAGATTTGGGGGAGGCTTAGCAGGAAAAGATTGATGAAAAGATGCACAAAAACCTGATTCACCAGTCTCTAATATCCCAAGATTTTATCCTCATGTAACTTCACTGCCTGCATTTCTTATTATTTCAAATTATTTCTGATGCATTCTGACTGCACAGGATTCATTTGCCAGGTTCTCCTTTGACATATAAGGATGCTATATACCAGGCTCTCCTTATACATTGACATAAAATATGCCGAAGTAAAATAAATAACTCTAGTAAAATAATCTGATATACTATCATGTTTTCTGGTATTTGTCAATATTGTTGACATTTAAGTTCTTCCTTCTCCAAAATCAATCAAACGCACTGTGTAAATATTTCTTTTCATTGTGACATGGCATGCTGGTGTTGGGGTCAATCAGACCATCATTAATCTGACTAGATACTAATAACTGGTAATAATTATTATTAACTATCAATTTATATATCAACGTATTGTGGTGATGTTCTAGAGCCCTAGATGGTCCAAGTATCCATTATCAGTGAAAGTATAGGAAAGGTAATAAAAAGCTCAACCCTACCTAATACAAAGGCTGTCCCTACCAGATAATGCTAACTGGTAGGCTATATCTGGAAATGAAAAATCATTTTAAAAGATGAATCACTATAAGCATTTATGCGCACAAATAAAGAGTACGCACAAATACTGTCAGCTGTGGTGCAGTGAAATTCCTTTTGTCTTTAGCGAGAATTCAGGATGTGGAAAGGCTGGCCCATAATGGATTAAAACACAATCTCTATGTTAGCCATGCATAGCTACAGGTTGTTTCTTTGCAGTACAGGTCACTGCAAGAACACCAGGCTTGTCTTCTGCCTCTGTCCATGCAGTATAACAGCAGCTTTGAGGTCTAGGTTTTATTGTTAAGGCATCCTGTAAATTGGGCCCAGAATATCAAATATATCACCGAAGCCTCAGGTTTTGCAGCTCAGGTTATCAAATATGCTGTATTTGCTAAGAAGCTCTTCTGAGATTGTGGTGAAAAGGGTGTGGCAAACCTCACCATGAGCAATCTGCCATCCCTGGCAAAAATGCATAATGGCAGTCACATTTAAAATAAATAAAAAGATACCATTATTCTGTGACTGTAATCCCAGAAGAATGGCACCATATTTCACCAAATCCCTCAAGCTGGCATGTGGGCATGAGCTGCACGTCTCTGGAAATGGTGCCAGTTTCATACCAGGGGTGCAAAAGGCCAGGGACTGGCACTCCCTTGTCCTCTCCCCTTTCCCTCCTCTTATTCTGGTCTTCTGACAAATCCATATTTGCATATGCACAGCACTGAGGCACAGAATCACCTGCAGAGATACCTACACAGGCTATTTGATGGCATCTCTGTGCAAAAGCTCAAACTGATGGGCTGCAGCAGGACTAGCAGGGCCTTGCTGGCAGCAAGACCACGAAGCTTTCTGGCACAGCACAATAGGAACCAGAGCTAAGGGCAGGTCCCCCCAGTTGGAACAGTTCACTTAGAGGTGATCTTGGTCGACTAAAAATAAAAATAATAGTAAAAAAAAATCCTTGCAGTGACCTGGTGTTGCCTTGAGCGTTTGAGATTTCGGCATGGCAGAGCACAGGGTCAGGGTGCAGAAGCAAAAGACCCTGCTGCAAATGGGAGCCCCGGAAGGCAACAAAGAGACTCGAACCCTGGGTCGCACTGCAGACCCTAACAGTTAGAGCTTACCGCTTAGGGATATCAGCTTTTAATTGACCTGTTATACTGAATCAGTAACTGAAGCTATCTACCCATATATATTTTTCAGATCCAGCTTCAGTTAAGCAAAGATTTCAGAATAGGTTCAATTGTGAATCTTTTTAAGGGTTCAATAATTCCGTTTGAAGTTTGACTCCTGGGTAGAATGACACTCCATTTTAGATCTGTGGATACTTAAATTTATGGCCTTGTCATCAAACAGAGGGCAAACATTTCTGATTAGAGGCAGAGCCAGCTCCAATCCCATCGGCAGCTCTGGAATCTCTTGTATCAGTGGGGAAGCTTTGATTGCTTTCTACATCCAAAATTTGTAAGAAATACCCTTCTCTGATGCCAGGACTTGAAATGAAACCAGCTCACCACAAGACAAAAGTGAGAAAATGGTTAGATTTCTGTCTTCTTGTTTTTATTGCTCATCTTTGTCTTAAACTGATGCTATCTAATAAAGGAAATGTGTTTTTCAGAAGGACTTAATCTAAGATTTTTTTAGGTCAATGAGTAGAAGGACCACACACTGAATTATTTCCAAAGTTGTATTTTACTGCCATCCAGTGGGTGCTCAAGTGTAAGCAGCTAGAATTGAATAGCCTACAATCTTCATATGAAATACCAGGCTACATCACTCTTATATAAAACACATAATAAAAATGGAATTACTACTGTCAAATGACAATTGAAAAGAAGATATATATATCTTTATTTAATGAAAATAAAATAAAATCTTTGCATATGTACCATTTGATGCCATGAAATTGTGTTAAATTATAGTTTTTAAATTATATTTCAGATTTTTCATTACAGGTACTTTTATTTAAAAACTCATTAATTTCATTTGAACTAAAGAAAAAGCCACAGCGTGGCTTTGAGCACCGCACAGACTGACTGCAGGGAACTTGCAGTTTCAATTCTCAAGTCACCTCAAGCCAACCAGACTGCCTGGAGCTGAAGTTGCTGGGGTTTAAATATAAGTTCAGCAAAATGCTATTTCTTTTTCTTGATAATACAACAAATCTTAACAGAGATTAAGGCAAATATAGTGTCTACATCCCCTTTTTATTTTAGGAAAATAAACCCACACAATAAGACAAATTCCATAAAAATTCTGTCTCTTGTTAAGTTTATCCAGGGTTTTCTTATATGTATATGCATATATTCAAAGGACATATACAAATATTTACGGTATATAAATATATATATATATTTATACATATTGAGTGTGTATATGTATCTATATCTGTATCATTGTCAATCCAATGCATGTTTGTGTAATAAACTTCTTTATGCTGAAGACATTTTATAAAGAAGATTTTCAAAATCTTATGCAACAATAATGCTATAATGCTTAATCTTGCACCAGCTGAAGTCAATAGAGTTTTGCTATTGACTTCAGTAATAGCAGGATCAAGAACTGGATGTATTATCATCACAACCAATGTAATATTCCTATTCTGTATTATTATAATGATTTATTATTTGTATTAAAAGACTATCTTGTCCTGGACAAGGTCTTTTTCTGTGCTAAGTGCAATAATATGCATTGTTGTTCAACAATACAATGGTTCCTGCTCGAAAATGCTTACAAATTTAGAATAAGAGACAGCAGATATCACAGACAGGCACGAGAGCCCATGAAAATAATGAGGCAGGATGTAGAGTTCCTCCCAAGCACAACAGCATTTTAGGTGAAGGTGACAGTATGAGAATCAAATAGGTGATAGTATTTGGCTTTCAGGGTTGACTGAAATCTGAACTCTTTATGGTGAAGGAGAGATGATTACTCACTTGCAGAGAGGTTAGGAAAAAAAATGAGAAACTGAAGACACTGTATATTTTTAACACAACACAAAAGGAGAAGATTCAGGGGCCAGGTTCATAATTGTTTAGGGTGATCATAGCTGATGTTACCATAATTCAGTTCCTTCCTTAGTGTGGCACTGGTGCTTCACTGAGCTTTTGAAAAGTCAGGTCTGCCAGGTTAGGTCCTTGACCTAGCTTATTGTGGAGCAGACTAGTGCAGACCTAGGGTAACACAGAGCGTATGCATGAGTAGTAGATCAAGAGAAGTAGTGAGGACCATAAAGCCAGCGATCTGGACTGGCTTAGACCACTGTGGACCTGCAGCCTCACTTCACCCATCTGGACCTCACTGGCATGGTGTAAAGCTAACTTAAGGTTTGCATTGTGCTTTAAACTCTTCAGATTAAATTTCTACAGTGGTATAGTTAAGACAGTTAATACAGTTTAGGAACAACTCCAAATCTGTTTGTCAGATTAATACACTGATCTGTCTACGGCAGCTTTTATAAAAATCAACCGCAGTCTTTTATAATAAGGTCTTTATCAGGGATTTAAATTGGAAACCTGATCAACACAGGACACACTGCATAAAAAAATAAATATATGAAGTTATTAGAGCAACAGTGTTTTCAGGAAAATATAGGAGTTTATAGCGGATAAGAGACTTAGGTCTTTAATGAGAAAACAACTTCAAAAAATATGCTGGGATAATTTGGCCCAATATAAAAAAATATGAAAATCTGGATAAAATTTAAATGGAAACTTAGATAGACATCTCAAAATCTAACAGAGGCACCAATAATGAAAAGGACACTATTCTGTATGGCTGCTTTCAATTTAAACAATTCTCTGGTATTTCTTTCTGATATCTGTGGACTTCTTATTGCTCTGTTTAATACATGAATTACATTAAATGTTAACAGAAGCAATAGCAGGGTTATATAATGCCAAGTTATTAAAATGAAAGATATCTACTCCATGTGCCTAAAGATGACTTTCACAGGACATTAATTTGTCCAATATGTGCTGCCATATAATGAAAAGCATCTATTTCATGCTACGTTTTTGCTTCTTTAGGCTTAGTGTTAGACTGAAAATACTTCATGATTCTTTCTTTATTTATTTCTGTAATTCCAATAAAAATTGATGCCAAAACAGCAATTGTACAGGCTAAGGAAACCATATTCACTGTTAGAAACAGATTATAGAAAGAAATGGTTTCAACATAAGTCAGCTTTCAGCAATATGCATTGGGAAGCAGATAAGCTGCACGACGTGCTTTGCAGCCCTATGCTGTGCTTTGATAGGGAGCCTAGGTGAGCTCCCAGCTCCTACCACGCTCCTTTGTGTCCTGGTTGCTCTGGCTTCTTCCAATGGAAACTGGGCTGCAGAGTGAGGAAGACATTCCAGCTACTGGTCTTATCATGCTATGTGGCCTGGATATAGCCAAAGCTTTGGACAAGAAGACAGAAAAGTTCCTCTGAATCCAGCAATACAGGCTTTGCTGAAAAGATGCAACAAAAAGAATGGATGTGCAAGAGAATTCTTCTCTTCCTGAGTGGTTTTACACAACAGAAAGCAGACAAAAGTATTCGCCCAAAAGGCCTTAAGCTTTGAAACTCTCTTAGCTGATGCACAGAGAGGGAAAAAATTCTGCAATGATATATGCTTCAACCTCTGCCTCTAAGCAGCAGGTACAAGGAAGGTAGCAGCCTCAGGTCTTACAACCATGAAACCTGAGGGTGAGATGCTACCCTCAGATGCACGCAAGGCGCTCTACTGATTGCATTTTCCCCACTGATTTCAATGAGAGTTGCGTATTTGCCAATTAAAGGAAAAAGTCTCCAGTGTCCCGATCTTTAGGGTAATGATGTTCTAGTCTCTTGTTTACTGATGAGTGAAAAAGATCCTTGTTTATGAAAATCTTTCATCTGACTTTCAGCAGGCTGTGACTCTGTAGGGATGTGCTCGTTTATCATGGCAGATGCCACTTACCAATTTCATTTTGCAAAAGAGAGAAGTAGAAATGGCTCATTTACGAGCTTCCTGACTACCTATATTGCTGTCTTTCCCTGAAAGATTGTAAGTTCTGTTGTAAAACAAAAAAGTTGAGTAAGTTCAATGATGGATAAAGTCAAGAAAACTTCTAGTAGCTCATGGATATTCTGTAAGCACAAAAGAACAGGTAAGAAAATCATTAAGGTGTGAATTACTCATTCACTTCTGATTCTGATGCATAGAATTTAAATTCTGCTCTGCTGTTTCTTACAGTTATTTACAGAAAATTTTAAAGATTGAGCAACCAGTCCTCTAAAACTTTCATAACATCATTAGACTTGGAGGAAATTTTAAGTAAAACAAAGATCAGGGTCCGTCAGTATTTCTTCATATCCAGGAACACCTATGGAGTTTAGCGTTATAGGAATGAAATACGAAATCAATGTAAGCTTTCTTTAATTTTTAAAACTCCTATCAACAGCTTTTTCTTATGCCTTGTGGTCGCTTATTCATGAAAAAACTATACGTTTTGAGCAAAGAACATTTTCTTTGACTTCTGATTCTGAACAAATGCTTAGCAGCTATGGCTAAACTGAGCACTAATGCATTAAACATGCAGATGTAATGTATGTTCTGCTCTAGAAAATGGTCTGAGTTTGCCTTTCTATTGCATTTTGAGTAATACATTGCCATTGCAGAATGGCAATACATTGCAGAAATAAGCATCTCCAGGGATTTTAAATAATTCATTTCAGCAGGAAGGCCTCTGCTATTAATGGAAAAAAAGATCTTTCTTTCTTTAAAGTAAAAACCGCCTGAACATTTAGTAAATATCCACTCAGTGTAACAGATATAACTGACTAGCAAAAAAAGCCATTTGTTTTGTTGGAAAAGCTTACAGTTACATTGATATTAACTATGGCTTATGTGTTTTTACCCATGGTTAAAGTCCTGGGTATTTAAAACAGGAAAGGCAGAAAGATGTTTTAATCACCATCTCTGAAAAAGCATGGAAGGTAATGACATCTGACACCAAACAATTCTTTTATCCATTTTACGTGCATATAAAGATCCTGAAGTTAGATACTGAAGTCTGCAGAATTAAAACTGTAACTTGGGTGTACATTCTGAACAGGAATAATACTTATTTATTGGAAGCGATGGCCAAAGAATACGCTGAATTCTCTATAATTTGAAATCTTTAAAGCTAAATAGAATGACTTTCTACAGAATGTGTTATACTATTATCATTGCTTTTAGGTTAGTTGCAGAAAATCATTTGGTGAAATTTTATGGTCTCTGTTAAGCAAGAGATCAAACAGAGTGATCATATCCTGTTCAAGCTTCAAAATATATGAAACAGGAGAGTAGATGTGATTCTATAGCAACAATAATCATAGTAGCTGAAGTTGTAGCCTCACTGAAGTCTATGAGAAAGTCCCCATTCCCCGTAATGGAACAAAGATTCAATCTATAATTGCAAAAATCTTTGATATATTCATTGCATTTAAGCTAAGGGCTACATGCAGATTGCTTTGCTCCACTTCACCCATTTTATTTTATTGCTACTATGTTTAACATTTTATTTTGTATTTCAGCTTAGTTTTGAATTAACTTTGTATGACTCACACTATTTAAGTATCTAAGGGTTTGCAAATGTTATCTCTATTTCTATAGTGGAGAGTTCAAAAGCAGTAAGAAAATACACTTGCAAAAAATTCTGTTTCTTCTAGGTTTTAGTTGGGTCTGGGGCAAATCTTTCAGTGATTACTCTTTTTAATGGGAGCTGGGCATTTCCACTGCTTGTCTTTGATGGTACTGGAAAAAGGAGATCCAGGCAAATACATTTTCTGGACTGTTCTGAACTTCAAGAACTGCTGAGTTCAGGCAAAAACTTCCAGAAAGCCTCAAACTCACACTGACTTTGAATGGAGTCAGCAGTTGGTACTGTGACTATGGTCTCCTGAATATACGTGCACAGGCTACTGCCAGTTGTCCTGAAACAATATGGATGGGCTTGGGAAAGTGGAGTCCTGTGGAAGTCGCTCTTGCCCTTCTCAGGAACATACACCTAATGGTTCGCCTTCAAGTTAAACCCCGTAACTTTGTAGAAAGACAGGTTTCAGATGAGACAAGAACTTGGTTTTTGTGTCCCAAGATGACAGTATATTTTGATTGTTTCCCTGAGAAAAGTATTTTGTTGTGAACAAGACGGAGTTTGTTGAAGAATACTACCTTGTAGAGTGGGTTTCCTTTAAGAGATTGCATGATATCAGAAGGGATTTTCAGAAGGAAACAATTTAGAAAGGGATCTCTTGCTTACACTGTGTATCCAGAAAATTAAAACTAAGAATCTGGGTTCAGGCGAAGAAAAGTGTTTTAATACGAGAAAATAACTTCAAAAACATTCTGACGTTACAACTGTGAAACAGATTGACTGGATTCACCACCAGACACATTGCCATTGCTTTGAAATTGCTTTCATTTAAGCTCCATTAAATGCCTAGAGTAGTACTTCTGCACAAACCACTGGGCTAGAGGATATCAGAAGCTGTGGTTCATAATCTATTCCTACAAATGACTTTGCAAGGTATGAAAAACTGGAAATTTCTTGACATTATACAGGAATATTTAAGTAAGGAAGCTGAGAGGTCCACATCTAAGTGTTTTGACTATCAACTTTGTTCTGTTGAAAACTAAAGCACATCATATTTTTATTTTTGTAACATGCTGATATGGCTTTTGTGCAATGGAACAGAAATATAAACAGCAAAGGAAGGTAGAACAAGTTGGCCTGTGATACAGATTCCATCTTTATTTTACTGTGGGGACTTGTAGCAGGAGGTATGATTCTTGCATGCAACTGTCACAGTTCTTTAAGAGCATAATTTGAATGGAAGTCCCTCCATTCACTTCAATAGATTTTAGATTAGAATCTCTTCTAGGGAGATTTTTATCCTTGGCTTTCTTAAAAAAAGTATTTTATTGATGTGGGAATAGCTTTAATCACCCATGAAAACTTGGTAAAGAGTGTTCTGGTTTTTATGACATGGAAAATATCCTGCTGAAGCATTAAACCTTTTAATGAAGTCAAATCAAATAAAATTTGCCCTACATGACCTAAAGCTCAGCTCTTGAAATGTCATTTACTAGGATAATACATTCCCCATCTGTCAGGCTTTCTTTCTTTTTCTTCTTTCTTTCTTTTTTTTTTTTTTTTTTTTTTTTTGTCTACAGGTGAACTTACACAGCCTTGGAGGTATGCCATTGGTATTTTGGAAGAGGTGAGTGATAGGAATTTTCATTTAGCAAAGTTTCCCCCCCACACAAACACTGAAACAATAGAAAATAAGCAGATCCTTGTCTCTAAATTTATGTCATTTTGTTTTCCTGAAGCCTAAAGCAACTGTATATCCTAAATCTTATCATTGAGAAACTGTTGACATCACAAATAGGAGGTTGTTATTTAATGTAGAACTAATCATTGATTTGCCTGCAGTCACTGAATGAAAAAATTTGAACGACAAAACCTTTTTGACGGTCTTTGCTACTATGATCAGTCTTGACTACCTTAGTTTGTTAGGAATACGGATATAATTCTAATGAAAATAATTTGCACTAAATATTTGTTCTTGTGCTTATATTGAGGATAAATTAGATATTTTTGTATTTTTTATATGTTTATTTCAAAGTCTGACTCAAGTTCTGATTGACTGGACAGTAACTCTGACTTTATGCAGGTAGTCAATTGTCACCTGTTCTACAAGACTGGTGAGGTCTCACAGAGTCCCATAATGAATCTTTTACTGCATTTATATAGAAGTAAAACACCTGAGAATCATGATAAAACTCAGGTTCACATAGTTCATATGGTAGCAATTTATTGCCTGACTGCAGATTTTTTAAATCTCTCTGGCACTACTGGGTTATTACAGTAAGTTAGAGAAACAGGTATTCTAAGTATGAACTTGCTGTTAACATCTCAGAAAAACTAACTGAGTGCTCTTGAATGGAAGCTTTAATGATAATTAAATCCTTCTTGTGACATTTTTATGCCACATGGAGATGTGGAAGCATGAGCAACAGCACCTGGCAAGCAAGCTGTCTTACTTAAAAGCAAGCAAACCAGATGCTCATCAGGTTGGAGAAAGATTTAGCAGGAAATAAAAGTCTACACAAATGTTCATTGCTCAGATCTGCAAGAGAAAACTCATACTTTATGACTTGTCCTCTGGATACTGAGGAAAATTTTATTTCTAACATATCATCTGTATCTTCAAATATCATGAAGGGTTTTCATTTGAAAGCAGGACTCATTTTCAAGTGAACAATCAACAGAACAGATCCATCCCTGTTCCTATCAGCTCTCTTATTTACAAAATACAGCCAGGTAAGTCACAAAATCAACTTCCTTCTGGAGAATAAACAAGATTTCACAGAAGTCTTTTTTCAGGGTACAGCAATAGTAGGACTTCTGAATTTCCTTCTTATGGGTCCCTACTTTCCCTATCCTTGTATTTGCATTAGATAGATCCTCTAGTTTAATAACAGCCAAATGCACCTGCTTTCTGGCTACGTAAATTAGCTGTATTCCAAGCACATTGACTTGATTAAACAATTATTACCCTAGCTGAGCAACCCTAACCAATATGCTTCTGGCTTTTCAAAGCCCTAGATAGGTAGCTAGCTTATACAACACTGGGAAGAAAAAGTCTGGCACTGAGTGCTGTTGAGCTGATGCAAGACTGGCATACTTAACTGTGCCAGTATTTTCCACTGGGCAAGGCATCTGACCCTTTGGCAAACCATTTATTCAGATTAGCAGCTGTCCAGATCAACCAGCCATGAGTCCATAAGACACATGCCACACCTCCCAAAATAGAAGTGTTTAACAGCTGGAAGGGAAACCTCACTGCAAGTCTTGCTTAGTTTCCACTTAGCAGTGAGAGAAGTAAGTCCAAATACTATATACAAGAAAGACGCCTACATCAAAATACAATACCCTTCCTGCCCCCAAGCCTGCAAAGTGTTTGTATGAAAGACTTATATATATTTCATAATTTTTGAAAAAAAATTCAGGTATTTTGAAAACTTTGTAATTTCCTGACAATTCTACTTCAATCTGAATGCTGAAATCCTCAGACACTGTAATTCACTGACAAAGTTTCCTTTTGGAAGGAAAAAACAACTATCAGGCATCTATTTTAATCTTTAGGTGGATAATACTGTGACAGATACTATCCTTCACCTTTTGGCTTTGCTCCCAAGGACACTTCTGCTTTTTATATTTCGTTTGTTATTGGTTTTGGTTTGCTTCTTATGATCCATCAAATCCAGATTAATCCATCCAAATCCAAATCAATTCACCTGTCTCTCCTCCCAGCAAAACTGTTCTCACAGCCTGCTGCAATCTCCATTTTTGCAGACATGACAACGAGGGAATGAATACAGAGCGCTGTAATGACTATAGAGAGAAGACTGTCTAGAAACATTGATCACTTCTTGCAGAGGTCCTCTTAGTTACGTAAAGAGTTTTATGTTATTTCAAAGGTTTGTAAACTGAGACATAGAGATGAAGTTCCTGGCAGCACTGTACCAAAAACTAAATAGGCCAGAGCCCTATGCCTTCAGTAATACTTTCTCTCTTAAGACTCCTCACACAGAAACACTTAAGCATCTGCTCATGTTTGCAGGCTTGAACAGCTCTTTTAATTTCACTATACTGCAGGGTAAATTTAAATTTATTCTCATTTGCAGACTCAAGTCTTGCAGCATGGCATTTAGTTGTCTGTACACTGGGGTCTAGTGCCATTTAACATGCTGTAGGATATCCTTCCTGGTTTCCAGCTGCTCCTCCAGCGATGCAGGTTGAGCCCAAGTCCCACGTCATCTACCAGCCCAGATGTCTGTGATGCCCTAAGGCATCTACAGTGGCATCTGTATTAGCCCTGGCTTCCACCTCAGCTGTCGCCACATGAGAACAAGCATTTCAGAACAACCCGGCTTGAAATGACAGAGGGAGAGGATGGTCTTTGTTAACTCCTAGGAATGGGACCTGCAAGCAGAACCCCACCTAAGGTACTTTTTATTTCTGAAACTGCACTGTTATCTTCAGGGGAAGAAGGTCATCAAAATAAGCCACTATAAGCTACAGCTAATAAACCAGATGGAACTAGAAAAGCCTTGGGTATCTGCTTACCTGAAGTACTATGTCCCTTTCATTCCGTGTGATGTTAACAGTATGAGGCTGCCCATTTGCCATGTTTCTGTGGTCGACATCAATGTTATAAGGCTCTCTGGTTCCTCCTAGGTTGTACCGAATTTGTAAATTCCCTAGTGAAAGAAATATGAAAAGCATCCTTAGATATTTTGGTCTTTTTTACTAGGTACTTTTCCCTAGAAAAATTTACTAGTTATTTTTGATATATGGTTGCTATTAGAACAATAATATTTACATCATCCTCAGAGGTGGTCTCTGCAGTAAGAGAATTTAGTGAAGAAGAGCTGGTGTCTGAGAAGTTACATCCAGATGCACTACATGGCTGAGATTATTTTTCTTGGTTCAGTGAACTTCTTTAAAATTAAAAATGATACACAGCATGAGGTTTTCTAGACTATTGATATGTATACAACAGGTCAGAATTACAACAAATTAATAATGACATTACAATCTACACATAAGATTTTATTGCTATCACATTGCTGTTGATGGGTGACCGTCTGGATTTTTATGGAAATTTGTTAAGATATGGTGAAAAGGAAATCTCAGGTTATATTGTTAGAGAAGTTCAGTCAGAAGTGGTAAACCAATATTTGTGACAGTCTTCTATGCAATTCTTTTTTCTGAACAAAACTGTTTTTCTGAAGAGTCTGTTTTTCATAGCAAAATTCAATATTGCATTAAAAGTACATTTTTTGAAATGGAAAATGAGGACCCCGTTATTGATCAAAACCTGAAATATTCTGACCCAAAAGAGCATTCTTATAGCTTTAGAGCTGTAGTTTGGATGTCTGACATGGAATTTCTTTCATACATTCCTTTTCTTCCCAATGCAGGGAGAATATTGTGGCATGAGGAATACTCATATTAGCCTATCCTATGGAAAAGAATGGGAGTAGAAATCATACAAATTATGATATTCATGAGACATTAAAGAACTCCCTGGAATTAAGATAATATTGAGGTTGATACTCAGAAAGTGGCCTAAAACCAGCCTTCAGCCATCATGACAATTTTAGGATCTTATATATAATGCTATACCAATATTTTGACCACCTCATTAGGTAGGCAGAGTTTTAGAAGAGCTGAGCACATAACACTTCCCACTGACTACTGGTGATATTGCCATGAGCTCAATAGTTATGAACCATTTATTCAGATGCCTACATGTGGATACCTACTTGTCCTCTCCATAGTGCTGATTGTTACACTAGGGTTTCTGTTTGTTTCGTCAACTGCACTGAACTGAACAGCTCACAGAGCCTAGTAAAACAGAATTAAGGTTCAGGCCCCATGCATTTTGCTTTTATGTTGCAAGGGCGAAGAGACTTTCTCATCGGTTCAGAGCTTTGCTGAATGCTATTACTAACTATGCCTTCAAAAGAGAAAGCCAAGAGCAGTAGCTTACCAGATGGCTTGACAAGCACCGCCATGTAGTCCTGTGTATAGGAGCTGATGTACAGCAGGACACAAGGGGACTTGGTGGTGCTGAAGCTGAAGCTGAGCTCTTCTTTACTCAAGTTGAGGTCTGGCGCTGTGGTCTCAGGGTCCATAGAACTCAACAGTGTCCGGCTAACTAAGTCCTTCATGCTGGTCCCTGGGGAGTGGAAGTTGTAACGAAGCCACATTCCCTCTTCAAAAAATGCCCCAACATCTTGAAAACAAGAGCAAAAAAAGAGAAATTGAACTTGCTGACACCTTCTGGATAAAATATATTACTATTGGACTTAAGCAGTACTGATCTGTATGTGTTTCTACTGCTGCATTATTCAAGCATTTTGCCAATACTTAGGTCAGGAGCCTCACAAATTTCCAGGGGGAATGAAAAATAGTATCTCCATTTTATTGATGGGTATCTGAATTCATAGAGCAATGGAAAGGTTTCCTTTGGGTCACACAGAGATCTACACTTTTGTCCCAACCAATGCTGAAGACCATACTTTCTTTACTCTCATCAAAGCCTTGCAGCAGACAATGCTCAAAAGAAGGAGGTACATGGAAGAGAGATTTAAGAAACACTACAAGCAAACAACGTAAAGGAAAAGGAAAACCAGAAATTCTAACTGGCAAGTTCTAGCGGACTTGGTGTAATCTCACAAAGGAACGATGGAGATTCTAGCCCTTGAAAAATTTAAAATAGGATTGTATGCAACAGTAGGAAATTAGCCATTGCTAATACAATACTTCAAGTGAACCGCACAAGCAGGATGGCTTATGGGAAGTAAAGAGGGAGTTTGACTCATGGTGGAGAATAAGGCATAGGACATCTAAACTATAACTCCCAGGAGCTTTTAAACTGCCAAAGTTTTTCAAACCATTCTGAGACAAAATGTCATATTTCAATACTGTTGACAGAAAATAAAACTACTTTTGACAGAATTAACACTTGCAGTTGAAAAGGCATTGTTATTACTTCTCATAATAATGCAGTCCTGCCTACTTCTTAACATTAAACACAGAATACAAGACTGACACTCTTACAGAGAAAGCTGACTGTGACAGCTTCCTAAGGCAATCATGGCAGTTGCCTGCTGCTGGTGGCATACAGCCTTCTAAGGCATCACTGGACTGGTTTCCTAACACAGTCATTATTTAGTGATACTGCAGTGCTGTATAGGCTTTGCTGTCTGGAGCAACATCACTAAAGAAAATTTTAAATTACATGTGAGCTTAAATAAGAAGGCATGTTTATGAATTTTTCATAGTAGATTCAAGAACAATGAATAAGTACTGTGAATATAGCAAATGAATAATGCATATAAAATGGTTATAAGCAACGTTCAAAGATTTGACCACCATTAAAGAAAAATATTTTTTGTCATTTTGCACCTCCTTTGAAGTGATATATAAATGCAAAGCCAGCACAGATTGGTGCCAAATTATCCATTTAAACTTCTGAAAAGACATAATGCTGTCATTATTTGAACAGAAATTTCATTTATCCCCTTCTGCATTTGGAGTCTTCACGTCCTTTACACAATTCTGAGCAAAGGTTTACCACAAAACAGATGAAGCAAGATGTTGATTTTAAGAGCTGTGAAGTGATACAAAGCAAGTCAGAAATGAGTCCTCAGACTTTATTCGGAGTAGCTGAGCAGAGAAAAGGCAAGAAGATGAGTAGCATTACCACAGACTTTACTGATACTCCTTTTCAGACTTCTGCTAACTCTAGTGCTGGAAAAGCTGTATGGTTTCTTGCTACCACATAAAAGTTCTCCAAAATTCAAAATACAATAGTCACTGTCACTGTGCAGCCACTTAAAATAACTACTCAGGTTGTAGTCCGAAGGCGCTATAAATAATTTTATCATTCTTATAGATTTATCACTGTCATTTTATAGGAGATATCTTAAATCACCCTGAAAGAGTTATGGGACAGGTAATTCAGTTTAACAGCTATATTTTGCAGCAGACCCACTTAAGTACTACCGGATTAAAAGTTAAGGGCCCTCTCCTGAAAATACTTTCCCAAAACCTTGATGCCTTCTGCTATTAAGAGTAGTGTTGAAGATAAGTGGTAGCACTTAAAAACATATGTAGTATACACTGTAGCTCTAAGTATTTGCAAGACTGGCTTAAAAATATCCTTATGACCATTAATTTATTCTTCTTCGACCTCTGCTTATAACTTTAATTTAGAAAAAAAGACATACAAAAGCAGATCCTCCAGCAGACGCTGCACCAGCTACGGTGCCGCTGTGCTGGCAGAGCTGTGGGCCGTAGGCATGGGGCAACTTTGCCGCCCGACACCGCAGGGAGCGCAGCCCCTGCCGAGGCCCTGGTCATACCCAGAACTTACGACCAGAGTGTACCCATACAGAATTATATTTGTATCCTTCCCTCTTCCTGCCTGTTTACCCTGCTTGCCCTGCCTTGCATTTTAGGGAGCCCATTGCCTCGCACGCTGGTACTACTGGAAGCTTCAGCTCCTACCTGAGTGCTGCTGTGGGGCTGAACAGGCAAGCATGGGATGCATTTTCCACAGCTATAAAACTTATTAACGGCTACTTAAATGTTCATTACTACAAAGAAAGCTTTAAGTAAACAGTGCTGTCTGAAGGGGTAAGATTTGTCTTTTTTCCTTAACGATTTCACAACAGAGCAAAGAATGTTCTGAAAGTTTAATTTGATTTATGCCAAGAAAGTAATTTCCAGTATAGCTGTACTATTACAAGTGTACAAGCTATTGCAACAAGCCTTAAAATCCTCCTCATATGTGCATCACTTCTTCTAAGAGGAAGGACACAGTTCACTTTGGTCAGCGAAATCAGCTCTCTTGGTCTCGTCAGCAAGATATTGAATCCCCTCAAGTTCCAGCTCAGCAAAATAGTTAAGCACATGCTTAACACCCTTTGCTGAATGAAGCAGTCACCCCTACTGCAGCAGGACTACACGGTGCTCAGCAGCACACAGGAGTAGACTCTGGCAAATATCAGAAAATACTAGAAAAAGCTAAAAGATAATCTTCTCTATATTGAACTCACGTATAAAAATGATTTTGAAATACTGAGAGGTGATCAGTGAAGAAATTACCTACTTGAAGGCCAGAAAAATATCATTTTTGTGAAACTGACAGATGGAATATCAAAGCCCTTCATTCAGCAAACGATTCAAGCTGCCTGAAAACATCTGGATAAAATGAAGCACAAGTCCTGCTGGTGAAACGTGCAGTAGGTTTCCATATACCACCCTCTGCTTTCTTTTGCAGTATTTCAAACAAGGTATCTGAAAAGAAGAGACTTGGGAGATCAGGCAAAGTAAAGGTTTCCTCTGCAAACTGCCCTTCCAAGACAAAAGCCTTAGAGGAATGAATGTGGGGGTAGCAAATCATTTTTTTTTTTTGGGGGGGGGGGGGGGATAGCAGTACAGATTTCTAAACCCAATACACAGTGCAGTCATGCTCTGTTGACAGACTTTGCAAGTACATAAAGGTTGGACTAGCTTTGTTGAGGAACCCAGGATAGGTTTTGTTGAGCATTAGAAACAACTTTAGCAAGCAAGACGTGCATCCTCAGTGTGAACTGTACATATTTTACAAATCTATTTGGTTTCAGTTTGAAGAGGGATGAAGCAAAAGCAGATCCAAAACTTCCATGCACAACATAAATGTACTAATATTGAAGATTACTTTGGTCAGCTCCTCAATTTCCCTCTCCTGCTTTGCTATTTTTTTTATACACTCTCATTCTATCTGAGACTGGGAGTGTTGAAAGGGTGGAAGAAAAAGCCAATTAGCAACAAAAACCTATTTCTTGCAAAAATTCCAGCAGAGGAACAATATCATGACACTTTTGGAGGAGTGTTGTAGACCTAAGAAAATATAAGGAGGGAGCTGAATCTCCTTCGCTGCTGTTTGATATCAGTGAAATGTCAGTGTCTTTTCTTCTTGGGTAGTTATAATGACTCTGCTAGTCCTACACTCAGTCACACACATAACTCATTTCTCCATTACTTTTTTCCTCACCTATGAAAAACATTTCCAGGAGTGAATAGGCAGAAGTTTGGCTGAATACATCTTTGTGAGAATTTTCTATCCGGAGACACACGTAAAAGACGCAGAACTCGGTGGTCTCTACTAGAATTAAATTGGCTCTGTGCTGTTAATAGGGAGAGGAAAAATGGACATCTATCTTCTGCGCTAGAATAGTTATATAATCTCACAACTTTCATTTCATTTTTTTCCAAGGAAATCCAAGACTTGCTTTGTGTTACCTTTCATCTGGGGAAGAAGCAAAAAGCAATGCTGGTTACTTCTGCGATATTACTATATTTGAGTTTTTTGAGGCTAAACCTTCAAAGCAGTTTCATTAATGATAGAGAACATTGTGCTGGGGTAAAAATCCCTGTCTCACAGGGTCACAGCTTGGTGACAAAATCCTGAATTCTATGAAGCCTGGCCAGGATACATATGAAAACTGCAGCAGAGAAAGATTCTCTCTTCATTTCACACATCTGACTGAAATGCCTGCTTAGAGTTGTAAGCATATGCCATTTGGAGGCTCTAAGGGTAGTGACAGTTAGATATACTAAATTAAAAATACTACTTTGATCCTTCCTGCCAGTGCTCAATGATCTGTTTTGCCTGCACAGGCTTCTGAACATAAACAGCAGCAGCCTCCAAATCCTAATCAAAGAAAGACATTCACTGGAGGCATTCACACACTCGATGCCTGCACAGATTGCTAGGGCAATTTAGACAAACCAACCAACAAAGCTCTGCCTTCATTCTTCTTTTTTTTTTCCTTGCTTTTTTTTTTGTTTCTTATACAGCCATAAATATTGAATATAGACTATCTAGAGCTGGCCTGTCTGCCTTGTGGCTAAAAAATGTGCTAGAGAGCACCAGAAATTGCAGCAACTTCCTTAAGACCGTGGTCACAAAGATTAAGACTATTTGCTGAGAAACATCCTGACCATAGAGCATCACTAAAGTGTCAGAATCCCACAACTGCTGATCTAGGAGAGAATTTACTTTGAGTGGTCTGAAGACAATAATGCCTATCGCTTAGCTGGTTTACTCACTTAACATTTATTCTGTTCTCAGACTCATAATGTTTAGTTTCTGAAACTGAGACATTGAGATTTAAAGGTTTCCTCCTGCATCATCAAGTCTAGCACTTGGGCTGTCATCACTATAATCATTTCTGATGTATATTTGAATTCTTTCTGGATGGAGCAGAATAGTAAAATGCAGCAATTGCTTGTTGAAACTAATAGCATCCAAATCCACTGAATGTTTGGTTCATTTGTACAAATATATCTGCTCTATATAAAGAAAGCTTTCTTGAACACATGACCATCAGAATTGGGAAATATGGAAATTAACGTGTGCCAGTGATGAAACTACGGGGCTGTTCAAAAGTTGATACAAAGACATACAAAAACGCACACCTTCAGTAGAACTGGACAAGTGCCATGGGAGACGACACTCACTGATTCAGTGCACCTACAAGTATCCCTAGCCAATGCTGAAAGGTAGATTCGACCAGGAAGCAATTCAGTGTACCTAAGTGAGATTGAGCTTCCTTTGCAGGAACCACTATTTCTACCTTTCTACCACTTTCTTGGTGGTGGGCATTTTTTTCTCCTAAAGGTGATCCACGGCACCTAAATACCCAAAGGAGGAATGTTTTCTGCCCAGGGAACCCCCCACATTATAGTGCTCTCGCTCCGCATACCCATTTCAGTATTTGACCCTCGCTATTTTTCATTTAAAGGAAGGAGAGGGTTTGTTTTCTAAAGGAACAAAAATTAATTATTTTCTCAGAAATGCTTTTATGGTGATAGGAGGACAGCTGTAGAAAAAAAAAGAGAATTTATGGTTAAGCGAAGGACAGAGAAAGGTCAGAAAGCAATCCGCAGGACTGCAGAAACATTGCAGCTATTCCTCATAACAATTTCTCAGAGCTGTGAAAGCAGAATTGAAGCCAGTTGCATATGCCCCAAATACAAAACAAAAATAAAGTAAAAATAGATGTCAGGCTATATTTTCACACTTTGTCCTTGTTAAAAAATAGTGCAATTTTCAGGCAACTACCACATTTATCACATATGTCACCTGCTGCTGATCAGGCCAGAGACAACACAATTTCTTGTCATTCATCAATCCATGATTCTAAGGATGGATTTTATCAGAAAAAAAATCCACATTACACAAGGCCTGTTTTTACTCTGAGGCATGCTGATTATTTACAAAACATGGAATGGTGATTTCCTGATATAGTAATGATACTTTATTTTCTTAGATTTTTCCTATTGCTTCTTCTGTTAGCACTCGGTGCATGCAATCAACCCCCACAAGTTTGCCACACCATGCAAGGGACTGGTCACCTGACTTGACTATTGAAAGAAAATTTTTAGCTAAGAAAAGCTTCCTGTGGCAAATTAAATGCAGTGGGAGGAAGACTGTGGTGTAATCAAAGGGGATATTTTATGCCACCCTTCTCTCCTGTTGAGTATTGTATTTCTCTTGAAACATTTCTTATCGATTTCAGTGTGATGATTTAAAAAGTCTGGTTCTAATGACCATCAAACCAACAGAGGACCACTCAGGATGGAAAATTTACTCACAGGAACAAAAACAACAAAAGCAAGTCCTAGTGCAAAGCATTAACCACGTTATTTCTTGGCAACCGAACTGAATTCCTAGTATAGGTAACAAAGCAAAATAATCTTGCTTATCATGAATTAGACCCCAAGTGCATTCCCCTGAGATGCCCCGGGAGAGCCCCTGTGATTGGTATGGTCTGCTCAGAGGAGAGCAGGGGCTGGAACCATCTCAGAAGCACCACCTCTCCCTGCACCACCACCTGCTGGTCTGCAGCCACTGCTGGGGCCGCTCTCTTTATTTTCACAAGCGATAAAAGCTCATTTGTATTATGAAAGAAATATTGCACAGGGCATGAGTGGTGTTTTGTAACAACAGCAGGGAATTATAGGCTCTGATGAGAGTATCAAATAATGTCATTAGCTTTGGAAAATATATTTGCAATCACCATTCTCTTATACCTGCCAACTATTCACTAAACGTCACAGCATCCAACTCTGTACTGTGATACATGTAAAAATCATAAATGACACAGCAATATTCTACTATGCTCTTTCTTTAAGGAACACAGTCACTTGAAAATAGAGAACATATTCTTCAAGAATATTTTTGAAGACATTTCAATATTTTTTGAATGGGGAAAATGTCAAAGCATTAATGAAAGAAATCATCAAAATAAGATTTGGGATGCTTTCATCTTTATGTGTAAAAATCTAATTTAGGTAAATTTTGTAAACAAATAAGCTATATTTGAAATGGTATGTGATGTGAAAGATTCCCTGCTCTTCTCCAACAAATTTTGCAAAATATACTCTACTGTTTTGCCAATATTTATTTCACTGTCAATTACTATTCTAGCTTTTCTCTTGGTATCTAGTAAAGATATTTTGTCTTGTCTCATGGACCAGGAGCTTATACTAAAAGATTCTAGGAACTGTTACTAGAAATAAAAGGTAAGACCCTTTTCATTCAAAAATCCCAGGAGTTTGGCAACATTTACAAGATGTTTCAGTGTTTCACTGAATTTAAAAGGCTGAATGCAAGTTAAATTTATAATGTAAAATTTAATGGGCTGAAACTGAACTGTTTTAAAGATCTCATTATCAGCACCGTTTGTTTCAGAGGTTTTACAATTATTTTGATCATGAGATGCTTCAAACACAGCCTATTTTGTGTTTAATTTATCCTTTAACTTCTATTCCAGAGCCACATGCTTGTTTTTCAGAGAAGCCCCATGAAGTCACCCAGAGGAAACCATTCTCAGAGTTATTCTAAATAGGTATGTTGGATTTTAGTGCTAACAGAAAGGAAATGGATAGTTTGCATTTTTCACATTAGTTCTTAAGGATTTGGAGAAATATTTTTAACTTGCCTGGAACAGCTTTGGTATTTAAAGCAGAGATCTGACATCATGATTAAATTGCACAACACAGTAGGGTGCTGAGATCCTCGCGCTAGCGTGAATACCTTCACACGGCTCAGCACGGCCCAGCAGCTGTGACCTACAGCAAGTTTTATTGTGGGCTTTGTATCACACCGCACCACGAGGCCGGGATGTGCCTTGCAAATACTGTGCTCTGAGCTTTGCTCTGGATGGCAGCTGTTTGTTTTACTTCTGACGGTGTGACCTAAGGCAAAATCATTTGGACCAAAGTCTACAGAAGACGCTAGGGGGCCAACATACAGATACTCAGAATTGATTTTCTGAGGTGGTAAGCAGGCAGAGCACTGCATCAGTTCAGTGTAAGACCTGGGTACCTGGCACTTAGGCAAACTTGTGTGTTGATACAGAAAACATGGGCAGCTAAAAATGGAGACAGCCAAAGTTAGAGGTCGCTCCAAAAGATTTGATCTCAAAGTTCTCAGCCTCCTGCTCTAGAAAATGATGGTTGCAGTATACTCCAAATTTTATAAGCAATTTGACACTCAAAAGAGAAAAAATGGCCAGACTATTACGGCCCAAGCTCTAAGCCTTTGGCTAGACTTTGAGGCGCAAAAGGAGAATAAAGAGTATGATGATTATTACAGGTTTTACTGCAATAGAGATTAGAGACCAACCAAAAGCAGGGCTGGTCTGTGCTAGGTTCTCAGGCATTCACCTCATGGTATTTTTAACTGTATTATATCTACATCCTAGAAAAATGAAACATTTAGCTTGGAGCTGGTTTAGGCAGAAGTTTAGGGTTTTTCTATCCTTATGAGAAACAGAAAAATGTACATAAAAACCAGTGTGACAAATTTCAATAATACAAAAAAAAATATTAAACAGTAAATTCACTGAGTATAGCAGCAATCTCTCTTTATCTCTCTCTCTCTCTCTTTTTCTTTTTTTTTTTTTTTTTTTTTTTTTTTTGAGTCAATACATGTCATTGGTAGGAGACTGACATGGTTTCAGCCCAAATAGGTTTCCTTTAGACATAACTGCACTGGAGAACAGGAATACTAAATGTGTACTACCATTCTTCTTCAACTTGTAACAAACTCTTTAGAATGTTTGCTAAATTAATCAAGCTCACTATATTCAAATTCCCAAGAGTTACAGTCATGGATGCAATGGACATGTTTTACATTCGTCTTCGAAGCAGCATAGCATATTGAAACTTGATGAAATTCTGGTATGCAAGTACAGTGGAAGCCATTAAGTATAGCAGCAGTTACATGCTTCCCTTCAGCTGGACAAAAAATACATCTAATTTACTGGGATTTATAAAAAATCATCCATCAGAATATCTGATGATGCAAAAATGACTTTTTAGCTTTTAGAAGAGGATGTTCCGATATATGAGCTACTGTACATGACCAAAGCTGTGTTCTGATATAACGAAATGAAGGTGGATATAGGCTGAAGCACAGGAGGAGAAAATAAATGACTAGATCTTTCTGTGAAACGCTTAGTTTCTTCTAAGTGTGGCTGGAAGGGAGCAGGGTATGGGTATTTTCAAACTAACCCTCAAAGCATGTCTTTGAAAAGACGAGAAGTTATGAAGGAGTCAGGGAACAGAACGCCAAAGGACAGGAGCTTTTCCCTACCGGCAAGATGAATTGATTAAGAGTATTTGGCTATTGGTGACTCAACCCGCCAGCAGGAGTCCTGGTATGGTGGGTAACTTAAAAGCAGAAGAACGGTTCATGAGACTAGCACTTCCTTTAACGTCACGGATACGTCTGAGAGAAACGTTCACTTTTTTTTCGCTGAAAATGTAGGATTACAACCCTGTGAGACAGCTTTCAGAAACGTGTAGGAAAAGCAACAGACCGGATGAGTTTATATACCAGTAAAAACACAGCAAAAGAAAACTGGTGAGAAACACTAGTACCTCAGAAAAATGTGATGAATTCTTTTGAGGTGCTGAAAAGAGTATTTGAGGAATATAATGGGGATACCCTATGAAATGTAAAGGAAATGAATGGCCACAAAATCTGCAAATTGTGCAAACATTTGGGAAATTGCATTTCCCATTACTACTTTGTCATAATCATTTCCAGCCAAAATAAACAAAACCATATGGAAATAAATAAGCATCTTCTTTTTTTCAGTATGTAAGAGTCCTCTGTCCTTCACTCCCTTCCTGCCTCCCCCCCTTATGCAGGCACATGTGCCAATAATAAAACGGTCTCGTTCAATCATTGATTTTGATAACTCGGTCCAGGCTTTTCACATTTCCCAAGGACTAACAGGGATGTGGGAACTCTGTACCTTCTCTTGACCTGACAAGTTTAATCTCTAACCCAATTTGAACCACCAAAGGACATGATATGGCTATGAATGGAAAGAATTTTGAATCCAAATGCTGCCTCCCTACCCCAGTTTATAAAATATTCAACCCAAACTCCAAACCTACATATCCCCAAGTACATTTCTAAATCAGAATAAGTAGGTTTTGTTTAAATTCGTATTTGCCTAAAGGAATAAACATTACATAATGCTAGCAGGAATTCATTATTCAATAGCTCAGGACTGTGGAATATAATCTGTCAGACACGCTACGAGTACAGGCATTCCTGATTTTGTTGTTGTGTTATTTGATTTAAATAGGTAACATACATTATCACTAATAAGAAATTTGGGTTTAAATCATCACACATAAATCCCTGGGAGTATAATTTGACTCGATTGTAAGAAGTATTAAACAGGATTTACTTGCTTAATTAATAAAAGCTGAAGTATTGATTCTATTCTGTTTTTTCTCCTCTCATACCGTGCTTCCTGCATGAAGGCATTTACCTTTTATGCAAAACGGTCCATCGTAGGCCGTTTTGGAGCAGTCACAAGAGTAGCCGTTGTACTTCTCGACGCATTTGCCGCCGTTTGCGCAGTACATGCCATAGCTTGTGCAATGGCCAGAGCAGCCCGGCTTCACCCCCAGGGTGACTTTTGCCCTCTCTTCCAGGTCAAGCGTCACTCCGTTCATCCTCAGTGAACGAATGCAGCCTAGAAAGCCTCGCTGGCCTCCGGCAGCACCTGAAAGAGAATGCAAAGCAATGGGACAACACTGCACAGATTTTACTGCTGTTGCTTTATGGGAACTATCCTGCTAAGCTTGTGATGACAGCTGGAAAGAAGTGGCTTCTCTGAAAAGCCAAGGAATTCCTATGCCATAATGAAATTGAAAACAATCAAATCTAGGCTTTCAGACCATACTAGATATAAGCATAGACAGCAGGCGCCTCAGCTGATTACATCAGCAGAGACTCCAGTCCTCTGCTGGAAGACTTCATTTCTTTTCATGATTTTTAGAGAAAACAACGTAAGTAATAGGCTTGGATCTATAGCTAAGATACAGCCTTATGTTCCATATGACTAGTGATGATGGATGCTAACAATAATGCCATAATACCTTAGGCAGAGTTACATTTTTCAAAGCGAAGGTGGGCAAATAGGAAAAAGATTTAAATTCTCATCCTCAGTTGCAATAGGAAATACAGATGCTCACTTCCAAACAGCATTAGGTGTATTGTTTAGTTGCCTGAGTGTAGGGTGAAGGAAATAATACTGAAGAGCTGCATCTGAAAATTAGGGTTGGGACAGCTTCTCTTGGCAGTCACTAAGAATTGTTCTTTTTGTTATTCCCTGGTAAATACTTGCTAAAAAATGTGGTTTCAGCTAGCAAATACCTTGTCTGGGGCTGGATTAAAACTCAAAAAACTAAAAACTCAAGCAAATAACAGTGAGTGGCTCTCACTCTTTCTCCTCCACTCATCCCTATGGTTACTGCTCTACTGCAGATGCTGCAATATCCTCCTCCTTTTCCTGAGGAGATCTGAACACTCACCTCAGCAGAGCACAGAAACTGATACTTAACTGGATAGGGAACCGGACTGCAAGCACAGATTAAGAGCAGCTGCTTCAAATCAAATGGTGGTAAATGGACAATTTGGGATAAGGGGAGGCAATACTCAGCAGAGGGGATTATGGAATAGTTCCACTCTACATAGATTAATGTTCACTGTGGCAAGGAAATAAATCCTAATAGATCTAATTCCCAACTTTCCCCTCACTGATGAGTGTCCTAGTCCATAGGATGTGAAGTCATCATCCCTCATGCTCTCTCTCCAGCCCAAGGAATAGATAATTATTCTACGGATAGTAGAACAGAAGACACCAAAATAATTCTTATTTAGTATTACTCTCCCACCCCTGATGTTCAGGATGTTCTTTCAGGGCACTCTAACTCAAATCAATTCTCTATCTGATTCAGGGTAAGAATTTAAATCAGAGACTCTGTTTTCCGAGATGTGGGCCCCAACCACCATGAAATGGATATGATTCAGAAACAAGATTTGGTGCAGATTCAGACATTCACTTTTTGGCAGTGCAAACATTAAATACTTCTGAACATTGTTGGTGCACCAGTTAATTCAAAACTACCTGTAACAATTAACAATTATTAACACTTCCCCAAGAACTTTGCAGCTTCTCCTGTTTTCAGCAAAATCCTTTATGTTTCTTTTAAAAGGTTTTCTAAACAAAGATCATATTTCAGCTATTTAGAAACTGCCTTTCATTGAGATCATGGTCAACAGTAAAGGTGAATCTGAGCTTGTTAATAATGACTGCGCATCTGGAGACACAAACACAGTTTGCAGTGACAGTTTGCTATTTATCAAAGAATTTATGTCTTCTGTTGAACCTTAGCTAACAAGGAAAAAAATGAGGTAATGTTCTTTTTTCTTTCCCCCTCACCTCTTCTCCTCTGGACAGATATCTAGAGAAGTAGAAAAGTGCTTCTTTGCTTATTATTTAAGGCAAATATGCTTCCAACTAATGATATGCAGCATGTCTGCACTTCATAGCTCCAGGGCTAACAGCTAGAGAAACACAAGTGCTGCTGGAATAATATATTCAAAATGTAGTGGAGACCAGCAACTTCAGAACGCAGCTGGACTAACTTGGTCCATTTGTGTGATACAGTGTCACGCATCAAATGGGCAAAAGCCCATGGAACTAAAGGGAAAAGACTGCAAAGAGAGCCATGAATGTAAAAGTATGGGCAACGACCAAACCTAAGGAGGCTAAAAGTGCTGTACTTCCAGGATGTGCACTGCAGGCATACATATTCCTGGTATGACCTTCTCAGAATGTTTTGATTCCATGGCAAATAACCGGATGTGTGAGAGAGACCCTGCACAAAAGGAATTTGGCACTACTGCCTGCTAGAGGCACTTTTTAGCATGAGCTGCATGGGAAGGAACACATAAATGCCAAGTTACCAGCACAGAATATTTTTCTCCTAGTTGATCTTCTTATTTCTGTAACTATGGAGATGCTTTTCTTACTCTTTTTTTGTGTATGTGCCGTCGAGCACCAGCTTCAGGAGGGAAACTTCACCTTAAACTAATTGCTGCTTAACAAAACATGAGGCAATGAGAATTCAATATGTGAGAGCAAAACGTGGTTCCCGGTCCTGCATCTTACCAACATAAAGCTGGCTGTACAGTTCCAGGCGCGTGTGTCCTTCTGTCGGCGCTTTCCGCACCTCCAGGGGCAACTGGTCTACCTGCAGGCTGGCCTGCTTGACATTCCTCTCCGCATTGACCCGGTGCCACTGGTCATCGTTCAGCTGGCTAGGAGACCGGACGACGATTTCCACAGGTCCATTTCCAACATCAAATGAAAAGGAAACCTCTGTAGCAGCTGAAACACCAAGCAAAAAGGAATACACCTCACGCTGCAACCATATTCACTTGTTCTTTCTAAACAGAATGGAATTAATTTATACTAAAAATACACACAGCTCAGCTACCTTTTTAAATTTTTCAGCATATTCAGTTTTAAGTTTTAAAATTTAACCAGAGCAAACCGTATCTTTGAATAAGATTTTTTTTATTGCCATAAATACTTTCAATAACATTGGAAAAACATGTTCACCAACATTTAGAAAAAACATCAAAAGAGAGTGAAACAATGAAATTTATTTTTGATTTTTCCATTTTCCAATTTCTATAGCTTTTTTTTTTAGGGCAGTATGAATTTGATAAAAAAGTGGTGCAGAAGAAGTCTGTATTTTTTTCTTTTGAGGAGCAATTAATTTTTAAAATGAGCTAATAAATATATGAAGCAGCAGTAACGAATGACATGAGATTTTATGGTTGAAAAAGAATGTCTTAGGCAGCATTATAGTGCTCAATTCATGATTCACGATGATTCAGAAACGTTAGAAATTTTATATATGTCTGTTCTGCTCTAACAGACATCCCTTCAGGTCCTACTCTGCCTGTTATATAATTGGTATTAATTACTAAACAGGGAGCACAATTAATAACTTGTAGGTGATTTTTGATTGAAGAAATACAATGCTGAATTTCAATTTTGAATTACAATTTTGAAATTTAGGTTATATAATTTGGGGTTATGGCAATATTTTATGGTAGCAGAACACCATATGAAAGGGTTACCAGTGACAACATTCACTATTCACTGATGTATTGGCTAGAAGTAAAGACAGCTGAGAGTTCCATGTAGCTTGTTTTTCTAATATACAAGAAAGAAAAGCAGTAGCTCCCTCTTTATTCATCTGAGAAACTCCAGTGCCCAACTATGTTTTCAGTTCAGTTGCGGCTTCTCATCTGACTGACTGAATTAATAAACCAGTCTGGCAAAATCTTACTCAGTAAGGCTGATAAATTGTGGTAGATGGGTCACTCAATGATCATTATCACTAACAATACTGATAAATAATGGGAAATATTTTTTGTGCGTGGCCTAGTAGATTTTCACAATGCTTTTGTCACACTGAATTAAACTGTCGACATTTTTAAGAAATCTGGAAGGGTAAGAATAAATTTCTTACAGAGAATGTTCTTTCAAACAAAATGTATGATACAAATGACATTTTTCAATCTTTTTTTCTGCAGAAGTAGTTATTGCTAAAAGGAAAATTAAAAGCCTATTTAATTACTGAATTACTCTCTGTTCTCTGCTAACTGAAACAGTTTCATTTCTTGAATAAACTGCCTTTCATAAACCATGAGCTTAGTCTGTTTGGCCTTTTGCACTTTACTAGACAGAAAATCTGTATGAGCCAAGGCTTGCCACTAAAGAAATAAAGGTTTCATTTCAATGTTATCATATCTTACAAATTCAGGAGTTCTGGCAGTAAACTTGGGCAAACCAGAAATTAGAGTAAAGCCTCCCCAGTATTTAAGTTATAACTTATGTTCAAGTCTATTTTCAAGAGTGTGTATATTTCTCCATTGCTTTTCCTTTGAAGAAATCCTTCAGATCTCTTCCTTGTTGGGCTTAAACTCCTTCCCAAAAGCTGTCTATCTACGTGGCTATAAGAGTGAGAACTCCTTAGCAAAGTTTTCCTCTTATCCTGAGGCAACTAACAGCACTGCTGACATTGCTAGTGGGTGCCTTGAGCATAACCCCATTCAGCATTTTGAAAACTTCTACAGTTCTTCTGGACTTGCAAGCTCTTGGTCTTCTGGGCTAATAAAGTTCTGATTTTTTAAATGAAAATTATTCTTCCTTTAAAAGAGGAAGAGAAGTGTAGAGAATTGGCAAACAGAGGTATTTCAAGCAGAATTTCTGTGCTTGCACAGTCCAGCTTTATGCATGACTTTAGCCTGGAGTCTGTATCACAGCCTGAGAGACTTCTACTACAATGACTTCTACTATAAAGACTTCTGATCTAATTATACTTATTGGAGAAAATTATTAACTTTGATATAAAAGAAAGAATATCAGCTGCATAAATTCATATTAGATTTTTATATTTAATCTTACAATTTGGGGAGGTAAAGCACTGCAGTACCTTCTGACCTCCTAGAAGTTAGAGAAGTACAAGGGAAGCACAAAATCTATGAGCTGTGTTGACATATCCCAAAACAACCTAAAAACATGATTCATATAAAACAAAGGGGTTTTATAAAACACTTGTTTGCTAGACTGCCGGGCTGAAAAAATACGAAGTATGTCAATATAAAAAGCTTTAGCGGATGAGTAAAGGCTGCAAGTCAATATGCCTTATAGGTGAGTTCTATCACCAGTTTTGACTCTTAATCCTCAATTTCTGTTTGAATGAATTTTTGAGTCTACAGCTTAAATGTGTTCTCTAGCCAGGGGAATCTCTAGGTAAGATTAGTATAGGCATCATAACAGAACTAGAAGAACATCAAATTTATTCAGAAGTTCAACATAACCCATCATATAGACAAGTACTGTTTTTTTTTTCTAAGCATGGCTTACTTTGAAGAATGTGGCATCTTTGCCTCAGACACATCCTTGGTCCACAGAACTGTGGTATTATTCTGACAGATTTTGAAGGTGAAGATTAGAAAACATTTAACTTACATGCTTACAAGTTGGCATTTGTTTACAGTGACCAGCTGGACCAGAGTAGGATTTTTCAAAAACAAATCAGCAGCACAGGTAGTAGAGATTTGTACTGGCCAGTCACTTGGTAGCTCATGATGTGAGCTAACCTAATGACCATTTTATTTCCTATTCAATCAAATACCATAAAACTCAAGCCAGTTGTTCTAAGAAATGAGAATAGGGATCAGACACTGAATGAGTATCTGAAGTTGTTTAGTTAAGAAATCAACAGAGAAAATAACATTAAGTGTAGTCAGTCAGTACAAAGTTTTGTGATGGAAATTCCATAAAACTGAACAAGGGTGATTTTTTTTTATGTGCTCCTGCCACACACATTCACTTAATAAACCGAGACTTGTGGCTACATACAGTTTTACCCTTTCTGTGCCTTGAACAATTACATATAATTAAATCTGAACATGATCCTTCCACCGATTCAATTTTCTAAGGTCTTAGGTCATTTGCAGCCATCTGCTCAAAAGGTAGAACTTAGAGAAGTGCAACTTTGCAAATAAAATGCCCTTCTCGCTGTTCTTGCTGTGTAGCAGTAACTTACTTGTTTTCAGTTCTGTTCAGGTACCACAATTTTCCTGTCTGAGGTCTATGAGGCATCTGCCCACAACACAAAGGAACAGAATTAAATTGTCTGTGGGATTCTGTGTTTCTTGGATTCTTCCTTTCAAGGCTTTCTGGCAGATATGCTTTAGCTTTTAGACTTGGGAAGTGGAAAGCACTTCCACGTCCTTTGCTATACAGCAGGTTGGACTAAATGATCTAGTAGTCCTTTACAGCCTTTAAGATCTATGAATAAGCAAGTCTCCCACTTTGCTAGAATTCTTTATATTTCAAGTTTTTGTCTTCCTATTTTTCTAGCTTGATTCTTGCCGATAAATAGCAGGCTAGAATCTCTAGCTGTCATGAGACAGCCATCAACGAAAGAGCTGCTGACAGACAGCTGGGTGCTCCCAAGACACTGAGCAGTAGATGAAAGTGCTCAAAGACACATCAGCTATGAAAAATAAAGCGTGAAGGATTAAAATCTTTGCTCACAAACATTTTTGCATGCCCCTCTCTCTCCTTCTCTCTCCTCTCTCATTATCCTTTCTCTGAAAAAAGATACTTTCAGCTTTTTCCATGTTCTCTTCCTGTTCACTCCTCTAATGTATTTATATTCCTTTCTATGGGACTCACCAATGTTTAGGTTCACTTACATGAAACGGAAGAGTATCTAACTTCTTTAGTATCCTCTTGAAATCCCACTCATAGAACATAAATGCCTTCTTAATGTATATGGCTAGATTCTGAGCTCACTTACTTGGCTGTAAAACAGCATACAACAATAGGCTTAGATCGTAGACTATGAACTACCAGACAGATACTTTTCCTCTCTGCTTTGCTTGCTTGTTCCAAGAAATCAACAGTTTGAGAGTATTCTGTCTCTGGAAGAGTGAAATCTGCCAAACTTCTCGGACAGCTTGTTTTTAAATATAACCTCTGTTTAAATATAACAGCTCAGTGACTAAACTACAGGACAGAATTTAGTGAAATGATTGAAAATAAAGAAAACCTGATCGACTGCTAGATGCTAAATGCTCCTGAAGCCTGTGGGTTATGTACACATATATGGAATCCGCCACCAATTTGAAGACCAGCTCTTCTATCTGTAGGTACTGGGATTCCTTCCACGGAGTTCAGTAGACACTGGATAAAGTTAACTTTCTAGACTATTAAAGCTGTGTAAGTAAATGCACAACTTGTCCACCATTCCCACTAATAATCTGACAGCTGAGTTTTAGAGTAGTCTTACAAAGTCATCTCTAAATTTTCTGCCCTGCTGCCCTCATCCGCACAGGGGTGACATGGCCATGCCAACATGCGAAGAGTGTCAATAGCTTGCTCCTGGTGCTCAAAATATATGAAAGGGGATTCAAATGCTTCCCTGAAGTGCTGTATTGGAACACAAGATCTGCTTTGAGGAGGCAGCTTTTTGAGGGACATAACTAAAAAACAATGCTACCAAAGCAACGTTTTATAGAGCAATTGTTGATTCAAGTTCGTTGACTACAATACCAGAATTACTCTGTAGCTCAACTGACTGTTAATAATCAGGTAGTTGTCAAAAATCATGACCACATTTTCAGTAATTGGACTAAGCATCTGGAAGTTTTCATCGTTTATCAAATTCCCCAATGAAATGGTCATTTGAACTAATGATCAAAAGCTTTGCTCATTTGACCAAATGACTTAGCGCACATCCACACCACAGACTGAGCCGATCCCTGAGCTAAGTGCTGAAAGAACTCGCTCTGGAAGCTGCACAGCTGCATCAGCATGATGCTGTGCCAAGAGTAATTAGTCCTAATGAGAGGCTATATTGCATCTAGCCGGGAGCTGCGCTAGGCAGACGTGCAACCTTTCTCAGAACTAGCTCAGGTACCTCTCAATGTGAGGGTTCATTGCACAGACTGGACAGACACTACATCTATCTGTAAGTTAAAAAGCCAAGCAAAAAGGGTGGTGCAACTTTACGCTTCTTTAGATCTTACGCAGTCATTTATGAAAGTACCAAGAAAGAAAAATAGGGTAGCTAAGCTATTGTTTTGCTTTAACATCATTTAACATTCACTTTTCATGGTATAAATCAGTCCACCACATGTAATTCAATAACAAGTCAGGGTCCATAAAACAAACTAATATTCTGTAAGAAGTAAACAATCCACAGGATAAAATCTATTGATAAAATATTACTTCCCTGTGAAAAAGGAAGAACAGTAACTGCTTTTAGCACTAGCATTTTTAGTGATTTTGCTGTAAAATTAGCTTTTAAATATTAGTGGTTCCAGACATTTCTAACAATATTACTGATTTTTTCTCACTAAAATTACTGTTGCCTGAAGAAAAGATTTTTAAAGGCCATTTCATCCTCAGTAGTAAGAACGCTATAAACATTTATTGAAAGGAGAGAAAAATTAGCTTCCTGATGAAAGGTAAACATATGAAAACATGTGTAAGTGAGTGGTTTTTATCATTAAAGGTTTGGAAAAAGTGATACCATAATATTTAGAGAAGATACTAATATAAATGCAAAGGCATTTTTCACCAGGATTAAAGAAACCGCATTTATGGTGAATATTTAGGTGAGGATTTATTAAACTCTGCTAGAAATTCTTTGTGGATTCAGAACTCTTCAGAATATCTGAATCTTCTTATGATACTGTCAGTGTGTTTTGTTTCACATTTTTACTTTGGAATTTTTAAAGTATCCTACAGATCAAAAAAAAAATCAGAATTAAAAATAAATAAAAAAAGGCTTTGTCAGCTGCAGAAATGAGCCTCCTCTGGAGCACCTGCCTTTCTCATGTTTTTGATCCTCATTTTCTCTACCATTTAGTTTGCATACAAATTGCACCTGATTCAGCTTCTGCTATCTGCAATATCTATACTTGGTCACTGCAAACTTGCAGTGACATTTCTTTGTGAATAGACAGGGAGTTTCATCTGCTGAGAGATGTTGGCCTGTTTAGGCAAGAGGTGCTGTTTTTTATGAATATAATTATGTTGTCACATTGTAAGACAAGTCTGCACATTAATAAACTATTTTATTTCATGTTTAAAAGATGCAAGTTTTAATATATTGTTGTCTTTTCTTCCATGATGCTTTGCCAGCTTATTTTTAGTAAGATTTATACTGGGGCTAGTGGTTTCAACAACTGGACAAATATGCCTAAATACTAGCCTTCTCTCTACTGGAACCAAGCCTTTCTGGATTAATGTGAATTAAAAATGTTGAAATCCTTCTTTCGGCATTTCATTTCATAATTGTTCAAATACATTTTCACATATCCAGTTACCTGACTAGCTAGCCATTTTCTTATTCCATCTTCATTGCCTAGATCAGATTAGACTCCCTCTACTTTAATCATCTTTGCCTACTGTGCTGTCTCCATGCTGAGTCCTTGAAATTTACTATTCTCACCTATGATTTTAATCTTAGATATTCAGTTTATACTATGTGCCTTGGAAGTATGCTACTGCATTGTAGCACAGTCCTGGGAAATTCATGGGAGAGTAGATGGCAGAAAAGTTTTGTGGAAAAGGCAACTGAAGGGAAGGCAGAAGTTGAAGATAGGAAAGGTTTAGTATAGAGGTATATTGGTACATGGTTTGCTTTCTGCCATGAAAGTTGAAAGGCAGCATCTTATTTTCTCTATAGGGAGTTAGTTTAAGTGCAGTGTAATTTTTTTCCAACAATTTCAGTGGAAAAGAAGGCTGATGCACAGGAGCACTGGTCGTTTGCTGATGATAATCAGTTTGTTATCCCTGTTTCCCTCGATTTGCCATAATGCTGAGTACTTGCCTCTGTGGTTGGATGGAATTAGAACATACCTGTAAGCTTGTTGAAGCTCAGGCTAGATAAGGCAAAAGTAATGCTTGGAGGTTGAAGAAAGAAACTAAAAAATATAGCAATTACCAATGGTGTACCACTCACAGTAATGGGGTGATTTTGGAGCATGTCACCTGAAGAGCCTTCCTCTGCCGTCATGTGGCTAGAGGATTCTGACTCTCTCCAGTAAATACAGATTTTGCTAGTGTGATCCACACTTCTGCCACCTACAGTGTGCATTATTGTGGCATCCTGCTCAATTCTGTTTCAGAAAGTAAATCACAGAATCCAGCATTTTCCATTTTTCTCCATTGCATCCCCACTCGTCTTGGGTCCCAGTAGAAAAGTCAGAGAAATTACAGCAAGTTATTTACAAATAAATAAACAATAAGTTACAGTTTAGTATTCTCTTATTTCTGCTGGTAAGTCTGCAGCATCAAACCTAATTTTGCTGCACACATGCTGCCTGTACCAATATCCATCTCTGTCTATATATATTCTAAAACATTTGCTGGCATATTTCAGTGCTTCCTGGTTGCCATTTTATACAGAGCTCTGCTAGGAGCACTTTTTTTCCCCTCTGTTTTTTAGTATTTAAGCAAATAATAGAATGGGATACTATGTACAGTCATTTCCTCAAGTGCACATTCACAGCTGCGCTGTTTCAACAATCCTCGTATCGAAAAGTGGGTTATCTGCAACTGTAGCCTGTCCTCACAAGGGTAAGAAGTTATGTTTAGAAAGAGGTATATCCATTAGATGCAGCACTTTTCTTCTCGGTTACAGTTTGTTTCTGGTAGAAAGCCATTGTGTTAGTGAGTGGAAGCTCAGTATGAAGGGGAGGTGGAACTGCATCCGGCACCTTCGTCATTGTGAGTGAGCATCCGTGAGGACCAAGTAAGGAGGGATTTGATTTTGGTAATGACTAGTAATTAATTATTTGTATTTATCTTTAAAATAAACTCAGCAATCAACCAAACAACCAAACAAAAATACCATCCTTCCTACACAGCAGATTAGCTTCATATTCAAGTTGGAATTTAATGTTGCTTCAGGGGATACAAAATACGGCATTTAAATGAAAGTACCAAATTTTCTCATGATCTTACTTTGCAAAGGCTAAATATGCCCTCGGAAGATAATTATTTATTATCCTTATTTACTAATTACTTCAGTTGTGCTAACTGCACTCTAGCTGTTTTGTAGATAATCATTTGGAAACAATTCATACTTTTATGATTATATTTTAGTTTGTGCAGCAATTTTTAGCCATGGACATCAAAAAACATCATTATCACCCCTATACAACAGGGAATTACAGCAAAGGCAGGTGAAATGACTTATTTAAGGTTAAACATCAGATGGTCAGAGTAGAGTTTGAAAAAATACCTACTTGCTTTGTTTCTAAGATAATACAATTTCAAATAGGCAATGTTACTTCCCATTCAGCCCTCCTCCAACAAGTATTTGGCTGCTTGGAAGAAAGCAAAGAAACATGAATCAGTGGAAGGTCTTGCTGCTTCATCTCATGAAAGGTACTAAAACTTAAAAAATATAGGAGCAGTATCTTTTGGTTTCTTTTGTGAGAGATGATTCACACAAAGGGAACTGCAGTCAGCGCGCTGAGTGGAAAAGGAGAGGAGGAGCGTCCTTTCCTATCTCTAGTGGGTTACAATACACTTTGTTATACCCTCTTAACTGAAACACTCTGCCACAAAACTGAATGGGTCCCACGCAACAGAAGGTATCACAATGAGGGGGAAACCCAGCCATGAGCGCAGCTAACAGAGACAGCGAAGAGACGCAGCAGTGCCTGGGCTCTGCTTAGAACTTCTGAGAACCTTCTTGGAAGTTTTGGGGGCTTTCTGGGGACCCTCTGAGGGACTAGAAGGTGCTTGCTGCTGACAGGTAAGGAGAGCTAGGCAAGGACATCTAGAGGAGTCCGTAACTTCTCCTGGGAAGCTCTAGCTAGGTGTAGTTGCTGCTAAGGAGCTCTGTTGGTTGCCTCTGATCAGAGCAGGTTGGGGCCTTTGTTCCAGCTGACCCTTCATTAGGGTGGGCCAAGCACCCTGTGAGTCAGTGCTAGGGAGGCGTCTATATAAGAGTCAGGCCCAGAGCCCAGCTCCTGGGGTCAGTGAATAGATGTGGCAGTTTATGCAACAAGGTGGAGGGAAGTGCCTTTGTCTCCAGTCAGAGTAGTGAACACCTCCTCAGATACGGTTACAGCATGCCACAGAGGGCCTTCCCCTGTAGCTGTGTCAGAAGTTGCCACCCAAACACACCTTCTGATGGCAGATGCAGGTCTTATGCTGCATGGAGAGCCTGGAGCCTCTCAGTGAGGCTGGGGCTGACAGTAAACTCTTCTGCAAAAAGTAGATTGTTGATGACTGTGTTGTCAGGTAAAGGAGTTACAGGAAGAAACCACAGGCTGTGTAGCATCCGAGAAGGTGAGTGACAAATAGATAGGGTATTTTCAGAGAGACTACAGCTTTGAGAGTCTCAATCTCCCACAGTAATGGAGATGCAGACAGGCTCTGTGCCATGTAGAACAGTAAGCTGTAATTCTGTAGAAGACTAAGATTGGAAACTGGTCACTTCTTGTATGAAGAGAAAGGCTTTTGCTGCTCCTGAAAACTTGCAATTGATGAACAAGTTCAGTGCCCTCCAAGTTGAGGAGTGGGGAATGGCTTCAAGTGAAGCAACTGAGCTTACAGACTGTGCTACACAGGAACACTCAGAAGAAGCGAGGAATGATTGCTGTAGGTGACTCCCTGCTGCAGGGGACAGAGGCATCCATCTGATGACCTGATCTCTTGTCTAGAGAGGTGTGTTGCTTGCTAGGCGCTTGAATCCAAGATTGACAACTGACTGAGAGAGATCACTAAATGGGGAACACATGTCTTTGCCAACAGGCTAGCCAACCTAGTAAGGAGGGCTTTAAACTCGGAAAGATAGGAGAAGAGAAGAGTTATAAGGGGAGAATATGAAGTTGGTAATGTGGGGATACCTCCTGCAATTGCATACAGCCAAGAAAGTACCTACAAGACTACGGGGAATCCTCTTACACCCCTCTTATGCTAGAATATCTCTCTGAAATGCTTGTACAGAAATGCATGCAGCACAGGGGATAAACAGGAAGAACTAGAAATCTGTGTGCAGCTGCAGGGCTATGATCTCACTGCAGTTAGAGACATGGTGGGATAGGTTGCATGACTGGAATGTTGCCATGAACTACATCCTTTTTAGGAAGGACAGACTAGAAAGGTGATGTGGGGGACTTGCCCATCATGTGATGTATTTGCCTGCCTATGGATAGATGAGCATGTTGAGAGCTTATGAATAAGGATTAAAGGGCAGGCTAACATTGGTGATACTGTTGTGGGTACTTGCTACAGGCCACCTGATCTGGAATAAGCTGACAAGGTCTTCTACAGACAGCTGGAAGTACTCTCACTATCACAGGCCCTGGTTCTAATGGGGGACCTTAACCACCTTGATATCTGCTGGAAGGACAACACAGCTAGGCATAAGAAGTCCAGGAGACTCCTGGAGAGCATTGATGATAATTTTTTGATAGAGTTGATGGAGAAGCCAATGAGTGGAGGTGTGCTGCTAGTCCCTATACTAACATACGAGGAAGGGCTGATTAGAGATGTGAAGGCTGGGGGCAGCCTTGGCTGCAATGACAGTGAGATGGTAGAGTTCACGATCCTGTGTGGAGGAAGCAGAGCAAAAAGTAGGATCACAATCCTCCAGGGGTTCTCAGGAAGTCCACTTCATGAAAGCAAACTTGCTGCTTCAGGGACCTTCTTGGAAGAATTCCATGGGATAGGGCCCTAGAACAAAGATGGGTCCAAACCAACTGGTTAATATTCAAAGATCACGTCCTCCAAGCTCAAAAGCAATGCATCCCAATGAGCAAGAAGTCAAGCAAAGAGGGCAAGAGACCTGCATGGATGAACAAGGAGTTCCTAGCAAAATTCAAACAGAAGGAAGTGCACGAAAGATGGAAGCAGGGACAGGCCACTTGGGAGGAATATAGGAACGTTGTCTAAGTATGCAGGGATGTGACTAGGAAGGCCAAGGGATGCCAAGGATAACAAGAAGGATTTCTTTAAATACATCAGTAACAAAAGAAAACTTAGGGGAAAGTGAGCCTGCTACTAAATGGGGCAGAGGTCCTAGTGATGAAGGACACAGAAGGCAGAGATGCCTTCCATCCATCTTTGCTTCCATCTGGACTCCTAAGACCACCCCCCAGGAATTCTATGAAGTTCAATAAAGCAAGTGCAGCGTCCTGCACCTAGGGAAGAATAACCCCACGTTATTCCAGGCTGGGGACTGATCTGTTGGCAAGCAGCTCTGCAGGGAAGGGCCTGTGAGTCTTGGAGCACAAGAAGTTGACTGTGAGGTAGCAACATGTCCTTTTGGCCAAGAAGGCCAACAGTATCCTGCCCTGCATTAGGAAAAGTGTTGCCAGCAGGTTGAGGGAGGTGATCCTGCCCCTCTACTCAGCCTTGTGAGGCTGCATCCAGAGTACTGTGTCCAGTTCTGGGTCCCTCAATTCAAGAGAGACATGGAGCTACTGCAGTGAGTCCAGTGAAGGGTACTAAGATGATGAAGGGACTGGAGCATGTCTCCTATGAGGAAACAGCTGGGACTCTTCAGCCTGGAGAAGAGAAGGCTGAGGGAGGAAATTGCATCAACGTGTGTAAGTATCTGAAGGGAGGTTGTAAAAAAGATGGGGCCAGATTCTTTCCTGGGGTGCTGAGCAATAAGATGAAAGGAAACAAGCACAAACACAGGAATCTCCATCTGAGCATGATGAAAACCTTATTTACTGTTAGGATGACAGAGCACTGGAATAGGTTGCCCAGAGCAGATGTGGAGTCTCCCTTGGAGATCTTCAAAAGCCATCTGCACACAATCCTCAGTAATGTGCTCTACGCAACCCTGATTGAGCAGGGGGTTGGACTAGATGATCTCTAGAGGTCCCTTCCAACCTCAGCTGTGACTCTGAATTCCCTCATGTATCCTATTATGGATTTGCTGTAATTGGTAGTTATTTTTAGTGGATGAAAGGCAAAAGAAAAGTGGGTGCTAAAGTTCATGAAATCAAATTACAGCTAGAGCACAGTAAAATACTGAGGTACTCCTTGAGAAGACAGAACTCCCTTTTTATAAAAAAACTGCTATGAAGTCAGGACAGTTCCTCTTTTTTTTTAAAAAAAAAAAAAAAAAAAAAAAAAGCCGAACAATAGAACTGGATACTTACAAGATACACTGGATATTCAATAACTCCTGAAATATTCAGCATTGAATGTCATTAAAAATCAGCTAGAATTGTAAAGAATGCATTATACTGAAAGTGGTAAGAAACTGTCACAGGCCTGTAATGCAGACATCAAGACTGTCACTCTTATGCTGTGATTTTGAGAAAAAGCATATCACCCATCTGCTTTTCTTCTTTTCTGGTGTTTTCTGTTCTGTAGATCGTGAAGTAAATATAGGTTCTGCTGGAAACTGCACGTAGGACTTCTAAAGGTATTTAGATGCCTGGGTGACAGCTGCCAAAATACTTTTAAAATCTGGCCAGGTGTGAATTGTGAATGCTAATATAATCTTATTGGTGTTTTGTGGGGGGTTTTAACTCCCCTCCCCTTCCTCACTGTGTAAGTCTTCTGTAGGGGCTGTTCTGTAACACAGTAAGTCACCCAAAAATCTGACTCAAGTTTACTCTCAGTGTAGTGAGGCTGTATAGGAAAAGTGGGTTGCAGAGTGGATGGATCCTGCTAACTGTGGCTTCCCTTTTTTGAAAGCTTTAAACAGAGATAGTCTTCTGTGAAAACTATTCTTGTAGTTTACTCTTGCAAGCTTACAGGATAAAACTCTCAAAAAGAAAATGAGTGCTGATGTCTTTGGTATTGTCTATGTTTTATTTTGTAGTAGTGCAGAAAAATCTACACAAATACTGAAAAGTATCACGGATTGGTACACAAGAATGGGAGACAGAACTGACATGCTGGAGGTGAAAACATACGTGCTTTGACCTCTTCATAGCAATTAGAGGTAGGAAAGACTTGTAAGACTGACAGAGAAGAAAAGGCACAGCTGTTCTACAGGTATTAAGTTTTGGACTACATGCCAGTGAGGGACCTCCTTAGTTTAGAAAACTTCCTGTAATTACTTTGTTTCATTGTATGTATGAGTTTCATGCAATATAAAGCCAACAGGAGATCCATTCCTATATCCTGCTGTAGCAATTAAAAACATAAAAGGGTGAGTGAAAGGATTTATGACTGTGTAAAATACTTGTTTTTAAGTATCCATACTAACCAAAAACTATCTGCAGTGCACTAAGAAATGCTCAAAATACGCTATGGTGAGCCAAGCTCTATTTTACTAATAAGGATGTTCAGATCAACATGATGTAAAAAGGCTAAATTATACAAAGCTGTGGAATGGTAGTCTTGTGATAGTAACTGCTCTCAGGCTGGTCTTCACAGATACTGTTTCATGGTTTTATCAGCTTTTAAAAATTTTTCATGACTTTTTTTTTTCTTTCCCTTTTAAATGTAAAAACTGAAGCATGTGTGAAAGGTTCCTGACTGAGAACTCTGGAGATGGAACATTCCTTTTTCTCGTTCTCAGAACAAATTGTAGCAAGGCAAGGTAGAGAGATAGTGATTTAAATCATGATGAAAATCAACTAATTCTTAAACCATCCTTGGTTTAATCTCTCTCTCTCTTTTTTTTTTTTTTTTTTTTTTAAGGTAGTATTTAAACCATGATGAAGTGCTGTAAAAACGATAGGAAAATTTATCTCAGAAACTTAGTATTTAGCATTAACCACATTAATTACCTGCTTAAGTATTTGCAAGAACACTATATTCACATGAATAAAGCTATTGACATAATTTGAATTATGCGCATAAATATTTGTGGCAGCAAGGCTACAAATTTATTATTAAAACACATCTGCTTTCATTAAATCTTTTAGCAGCATAAAATCTTTTCCTCTTCAAAACAGAGTTGCATTGGTGAAAGCAATGAAAAATACTTAAGACTTTTAATACGCTAAGTGATTGCCAACACTTCATACACAAAGGCTAACTTAAAAATGTCTCCAAAGTACTAAGGCTATTTAATCACTCAGGAGAGACTCAAAATATCTAAACCAATTAGGAACATAAGTTCCATTGGATTCAGGTTGCATAACCTGAGGAAATAATGCAGCTTCTCAGGACCATCTGAAATTTTGTCACCCATACCAGATCAATGTATGGCATGACGACTACAGAGTCTACATGGGCTGTATACTTACTGAAATAGCACTTGAGATTTATGTAATTCCCAAGGCTAGTTGTTAACAAAATTGCTTATCCTTTGCTGAGATGAGCATTTTAAAATACTAAATGGCAGAGAAACCCCCTGCCTAGTGCTTTGCCTCTTTTCAGGTGGGTCTTGCTAGGTTTATCCCTTCATTCTGTCCCTGGTTTGGTGAGAATGCCATTACTTTTGCAAAGTGATGAAGAAAAGATTAAGATATTCAAAGATGCTTCTTCCTAATCTGGGAGTGAGATGTCTGAAACTCCTGGGGGACAGGAGAGAGCATCCACCAGGTCTGGTTGTGTGAGCGAGGCACAGCAGTGCCTACTCCACAGAAACCACAGTGCTTCAGCTGCTTCTCACGTGTTACAAAGATAGGTACATATGGGCACACCAGAAGATACATCTTCAGGAAATTCTTTTGGAAGATTTAGGCTGGCTTGAAATATTTTTGCTAGGTGGCAGCTGAACAGGTATTTTGAGTATCAAAACTTTGTACTGAGATGCTTAAATCTGCTGGTGGATCTTGCCTCCGTGACCTTGGCTTCTAGGAGATATATCCAGTCACGAAGCAAACCACATTGACTCATTACTATGAAAAAGAGAGGAAGAAAAACTCATCCTTCCAGTTTGTTTTGGAATATATTGCTGTTTCCACTGTTGAACAAGAAAGTTCAGTGACAAAGTTGGGCTAGAGAAGTTAACCAAGTGTCCTTAAAGTGGCATCCTGCTGCTTTACATATTACTTATAGAGTAATGCAAGAAGTCATACACTCACTGCTAAGAGTAGCTGGAGGAACATGTCTTTACCTTTTAAGTTAACTTCACTGTACAGTTTATGTAAAAATTATCACTTCAAATCACAGAAAACTACAAAAATAATCTAAAATAATGGATTTACCATACCTTAGTGAGTTAGTGCCCATGTTTCATCCTGCAATTGAGCAAGGTAAGAGTGCCCATAAAGCCATAAAGTGAAGCAGACACCACTTTCTAATGTGCACCAGCACACAAAGAATATGAAAGTGTACAAAGGATTTAACAAAGTCAGTGTAAAGGATATTCTTCTTTGAGGAAAAAAAAAAAAAAACCAACAGATTTTTGGAGTGAAAGAATTGTTACAAATCTAGCATATCTGATTTTCTCCAGAAAGGAAGAGAGAGAGAGAAAATAGAATTGTATAGATAGTCAAGGAAATGGATGAAATAAAGATCTTGAGGAAATCTTCTGACTACTAATTTGTTTTGAAGTAGATCTTATTTAATGTTACAATGAATGCCTCTGCATAACAAGTCAGCATAAGGCAAAAAAATCTGATAATAATACAAAGTTGAAAAGCTCAGAAAATACTGCATAATAGTTATCAACTAGTGTGATCAGCCAAAAATTCCTAGGACACGTTGAGCAGGGTAAGTATTAACCCCATTATACAAGGTACTGGTAAACCATTATCAGAATTAATGTGGATAGCTTTGATTACCTGTGTTTGAGGACGATGAATTCAACGTGAAATGAACAGAGAGAAGCCTATTAGCATAACAAGAGAAAGGAACAAGAGAAATTATCTTATGAGAAAACACGACGTGAGTTTGTCTTGCTTAACATAGCAATTAAAAGCTATGAGAAGATATGATTGCCCCATAAATACACAAGTGGGAAGTGAAGTAAATGCTAGATAGGGCAAATAGTTCAGCCAAAGAATAATACTGAAACAAGAATGAATGGCTATAAACAAATGATGCAAATAAGTCAGAAATTAGGAGTCTTCTAACCATCAGAGGTATGAAGATCTGAAACATTTCTCCAGCAGGCAAAAAATTCAAGCTATTTTTAATTAGGGAGCTCAGTATGGATTATGCATTATGGCTGTCTGGCAGCAAGGAATGAAATTCAAGGACCCAGAAGACCTTTGCTGCATGCCTAGGACATACAGTAATTCTGTGCACTGTAACAAATATTTATCTGTATTTTCTGTAGGGAAAAGAACAGCATACTTGAAGATGGTAACAAAGTGTATGAAGTTTCATCATTTAACACAAATTAGACTGGAAATGAGGGAAAAGACCTGTTATGAGCTAGTGGGTGATGGGGCTAGAAATGGTATGCCATGTGTTGTATATACTTAGTGCAATATAAACTGAAGTTAGGGAGAGCTATGCTTTTTTTATTGCCATCCAGCTCTCCCTTGTACCTCCTTACGTGAGTTGCAACTGACTCCTAAGACATTGTGGCATAAAGTGATTATTAAAGTGGCTTTTGGGGCAAGGAGAAAATACTGCCAGTACCCTTGAAAGGCGAGAGGCAGTGCTGAGGAGGTGCTGTATGGTGTAGTATAGGTCTGGGAATGCCATATTGACAGTGAGGCAGATCAAAGTAGAGCAACTTGTACTCAGCAACATGTACCTTTCCAAGCTAGCTAAAGAGGAGCTCTGACCAAATTTTCATGGTCTAAATCTCTCTACAGATTTATGCCTAGGATTTTCTGTTGGTCAGTTTTAGCCAGTTGCTCATTTGGGACTCTTATTTCCTGCCTTTGGCTTGCTCTCCACGTCACCTGAGGTAGCTGTCTCTGTCCACTAATTAGGCACAAGGATACAGGTAGAACTGGCCTTCTAAGATGGGTCATAAACTACCTTTGTTTGAAAACTATTTTATTTTATTTTTTTTTTTAAGAACGGTGCCTGCATTTCTTCAGACATTTCGTTTTTTTGTTTCTCTCATTGTCATGAAATAGGACAAGAGTTGGTAAATGATGCTGCAAAAGCATTTGGGTCAAAAAAATTCCCTAAAGAAATCTAATATTTTTGCATCTAATTTGATGGCTTCCTACTGGCCCTGGGATGAAGAGCTTCCTCAGTGTCCTATGCATCATTTGATATGTGGCTAATGCAACACCTTCTCCTAGGGGGTTGATTTTCAACAAAGTGGCCTTCTGCTAGGGAAGCAAAATAGCAACTCAATTAAAAAAATACAACGAAGGTCACACCAATTTTCCTACTCAGCCATAGAGATAAAGCAGTGGAAAACGGAAACTGTATTTGCATTAACACATGGGAATCTAGAGAGTATCACGGGGAAAACTCATTGACATGGTAGAGTTCCACTTTAGGATGTCCCTGGAGAAAGAAGTGATGAAGTTATTAATATATTTTCTTACTAATGTTTAATCAGTCATGTGCTAGACCATTCAGTCTGGGGTTATGAATGCTGTCTAGGCAGAAGCAAACAGCAACGGGAATCGTGGTCTGTCACTGATTCTTGCCTGACTTTGGAGGAGTTACTTATGTCTCAGCTAAGTAGCCTAGAAACAACCAAGCAGAAGCAGCAGTGTGGAACTTCTCCGTTGAAGTGCAAACTTCAGGTATTAGTGTGCTTTCAGCATCCCTCACCCACAGACCAAGCAGACCCATCCTGGAGCCATACTACTGCTCTCATTAGCAAGCTGCTCCATGCAATCCCTTTCACAGCAGCTAACTTCATTGATCACTCCTTGGGGAGACTTTCAGGGTGGCTCACATTGCAGGGGTTATCAGCTATGTGACATCTCTGAAAGCAGAAGTGGTAAATATTTCTAGCTTTCCAGCAAGAAATTAATATGAAAGCTTCCTCCTCTCTTACATGTTCATGCCAGATCAAATACAAGCTGACCTTTATCTCTCTAAGCCTCATATTTTTGTCTCTGTATATCTGACTTACTGTTTACTTACTTCAGAATAATAAGTGAGACACAATTCATGAGTGTCTGTAAATTGCTTCGAGGTGCTGGGATGAAGTGTGCAGAATACCTTTTTCATTAGAGTAATACAGAATGACTGTATCTCTAGGAGAGTTTTCTGGCAAAAGGTTTAATTCACAACCGGCTTTCTAGAGCAAGAGTATCATTGGAATCTGACTACAAAACAGTAAGAGTAGATGCTTCCTCCCAAATTTTCAAGAATGTGTCCCTTCCAAATTTTGTTTTCAGGAATACATCTCTTCCAAAATTTTGTTCTTTTCTCAATCAGAAAATTTAAACTTGGTATATTTGATAAACACCTCACAGGCAAGAGGCAGTTTTATTTTCATATTCATAACTCCCCACAGTCTTTGGGGATCCAAGTCTTTGGATTTTTGCAACCACGCTCCTGCTAATTTGACTAGTCAGACTTATCAATATCAAGTTGATATTCAGATAGACTTAGGTAGCATCCTGCCTGCAGTACTGTTTGGCATTAGGATGCTAGAGGTTTATTTCCCTCTACACCATGGTGTTCCTTCCACAAAGCCCTAGCAGGACTCAGCTGCACAAAGGCAGCATTTACAGTGAGGAGTGACTGCAGGGAAGAACTGAATGGGGAGGAGAAATGAAAGTCCTGGAGATTCTGAAAGTGAATTTTTAGCATGTTCAACCATGAAGTCCTTACCTCTCCCTCCCCCCCCAGAAAAAAAACAAAAAAACCAAAAAACATTAGGACTGCTGGAGAGCACCTGCAAGATCCATATTGCTGTCAGGTGATAGGCAGACTGCTATCTCATCTGTTTCACAAGCGCTAGGTCTGGTCCTAAGCACTGAAGAACAGCTAAAGGCAAAGGATGAATTAGGGCAATGGCCAACTGAAACTGGTTAGCTGTAGTAGCTAGATTTATAATAACAACACATGCTGACGGACCACAGCTTATTTCAGTTCACAGAAGTACCGACTCCCTATCATGTCACAGAGCAAGTGCCAACTCTCTTGCGCATAACTATTAACATAAATATAACAGTATAGTTATGTGGAGAACGAACAGTAAATTTTGTGTGCATTTTTGCATACCCACTGGTGAAGCAAATGAGGGGCTCTGAGAAACGTGGTGGCTGCTGCCAAAAGTTTCTCAATGCAGCCCTTTTGCACCAGTGGATTGCTTTTATGAAAGGCACTGAGCAGAAATTGTCTGAGATCATTACCCTGGCAGGCTTTGTAGACCACAGGTTACATACCTCTGGGTCCTGCATGGCAGAGTAAAGATAGAGGAGGAAAAAAGGACTATGGTCGGGGTGTTAATACAAGTGACAAAATGAAAAAAATGGTGTTTTCACAGGATTGAGTTTTAAATTAAACCCTCCAAAAATGTGTAAAAATGTCCTAAAAGATAAAATATGTTTTTACTCTATTTTTTCTCAACATTTTTAAATTCAAAAAGTTCTGGAAATTTTGATCGGATTTGTATTGTTACTAGAAGCACTGCACTACAGAAAAATTTACACATTACCCTCCTACCGCCTTTCTAAGCCTAGCTGTTGCCAGCTGATCAGCCAGCTGTAAAAATAACGGGGTTCTGTAGATTTACTGGAGTATGTAAAAACTGAGGCTTAAGATCATTCTAAATCTCTGCCAACTGCTCCATGAATGGTGACAGGTAAGACCTGCAAGAGGAACCGCATGATAAATGGGCTAACCAAAAACTTCAGCCAAATTCATCGTAGCATTTTATCACTGTGTTCTTCATGACAGTCCTTGTCAGCTGTTTGGAAAAGTTCTCTCTTAAATCAGAGAAAATACTTTCTTCCCTTCCTTCTTGTTTTCCCTCAGAGAAGGCAGTCTAGGGCTTTCCTGAAGGACCATGAAGGCACTCACTGTCCTGCAAGATTCCCCCTCATTTTCTTATAAATCTAGAGCATTAGAAAATAATCTTTGCAGTTATTAGACCCTAAGAAGCTCCAGGACAGCACACCAATAAAATATTTTAATGAGCATTCCCAGTGACAACTTTTGTGCTCAGAATAAACCAAGTATTAGCAAAATCATTTCCATAGACTTAAATTTAAGAATCTTCATAGACTGAATAATTGAGCTAAAGGTTTTGTAAAAAGTCACTCTTCTTCAGTAGGAATTGTACATACATAAGAAGGCAATGAACAGACAACAGCACCACATGCGCTGCTGAAGAAAAGACAAGTCTGCAGCATCTTGCAACAAATGTAGTAACTGCCACTTTGCAAAAACAAATACAACCACTATATATTTAATACAAAATTGGTGGTAGTGGCTCTGCTGAAGAATTTGATGGGTTAGCTAGAAAGCATTTCACAAAGGTAACCTTCTTCAGGTTTTAAGGGTAATTCTGCAATTACTGTACTGACTTTATCTATGTTTCTATTAAGAAACAAAAACACATATTCATTTTTATGGCACTTCTGTAAGAGGAGGTAAACACTTCTAGTAAGCAGAAGAGTCTATAGTAAGCCATGTAAGCAACTTCTGCTATCTGCAAATTTTGCTTTTCATTCAAACGAATTCCAACAAAACATAAATGCAGATTAGAATGGAAAAACTGAATACTAAAACTCCATTTTAAATAGACATGTAATTTTTGAACTATGACTGGTAGAACATTCCAGTCTTAGAAAGGACTATTTTCTCGCGCTCAGGAAATTTCAAGTCTAGTTTCCAAGAAACTGGAAAGAAAGGGTACAGTGAGTACAACTGTATTCAAACGAACTGTTCCATACTTCTTAGACGATAGAGTTAGGATAGTGTTAATCAAGAGTTTATTACATGGCAATAGTATGTTTGACCTTTATAGGCTGTTTTTGCAGATGATGTTTCAATTTCTGCAGTAACACTTGTAGGAGAATTTGTAATTTAAGGCTTAGATTCAGGGATGTAAGGTTGTTAGGCAGATGCCAAGCCACAGCAAAATCTGTAGGTCTCAAGTATCAGTTTAAATTCTTGTTTAATGACCTGGACAAGGATGCATTTAAGCAGACATGTTTTTTTCAGCTATTCAGTGTCTTACTTCAGCATGAGTATTATTTAAATGCTATCACGTTCAAAACAGTTAATTACCTTCAAGTCACTTTTATTCGCTGCTATTATCACCTCTACGCTAAGTTAACAGCATGGCCAAGCTGATACCTGAAGCGGTTGCGCTCCTGCAGCAAACGGAACCCAAACTTATTTTAAGGGCGCTGGAGCGCGGGGCGGGAGTTTGCGGCATACACGCGATCGTGGTGTTATAATGGGCTGCTAGAGGGCTGTAACAACAGCTGCACAGACTGCAGCCGCCTCGTCACCGCTCCCATTTGTGTCATGGTAAACTCGATCCAGGGAGAATAAAGGAGACATAAACCACTTTTCCCCTCTAATGCAACTGCTTCAATTTCACTAAGCAAAATTCTGATACTGCTGAGGATTTCGGCACCTTCTCCTCAACGTTTGCCCTTGGGCTATTCAAAATGGCCTAAGTAATACAACGAACTCGCCTCCTGATAGCATTATGGCTTCTTTTTTTTTGGATCAGCAATTTCTTTTTACAGATAATGAGAATAAAGATTTATTCCTATGAAACTTTTCAGGGATTTTAAACAGGACATGCAAGTTTTCAGCTCTCTGCCTCCTTTCAGTGCTGATTAGGATGGCCTCCTTCCCTCCCTGACCCCCCCCCCATTTACAGAACAACTCTGAGATAAAATACAAAAACACAAACAGCTGCAGGCATACACTTCAAAGAAATAAATTTCCCATGTTTTCAAATGGCTTGGCTGAGAGGTTTTTTTCCTGAATTTACCGAGTTTACTTTGCGGAATGATACACATTTCTTCAAATCTATTGTGTGACATGAACCTGCTCCAGGTTGCAAGAGAAGTGCTGGAAAGCACATACTTACATTTCAGCTCCAGTTTGATGAAGTCCGTGTTGCCCAGGTTCTCAAGAAACACGCCGTCGGAGGCCGATGTTTTGAAATAGAAAGAGATGTCGGCACTGGTTTCTCCTTGGAACGTGGAGAAGTGCAGGTAGGAAGAGGAAGTAATGAAAGAAGCAGCATTCCAGTAGTTCCCTATGGAGATGGGATAGACAGAAAATACATACATTTCAGTGCTCCCTGGAAGCTGTTAGAAAATTTGAACCTTTTAATGTCAATGCATGTTTCAGAGTTGTCTACAGTGGGGAAAAAAACCCCACACCCTCAATTCTACTATCTACTTTTTGTTTTGCTGGAGATGGCCTGTTAAGTTTCAAAAAGTTAAGATGACATTAATGGTTCATACATTTTTGAGTTCATAATTTATGATATTCTATCATACACAAATGTGGAAAGAAGGCTTCAACACAGTAAAGTCTCTCCATAGCTCTAAGCATGTAGGAGTAACACTGAAGACATGGGAGATCAAACACACGGGCAAAACACCAACTTGGTGACTATACCACCTCAGGCACATTTTTCACATTCATACATTTCCTCATGTATAATTTATTTGCCTTCAAATTTAGTCTATACAACTGCATCCATTTCTTCTGAAAATCTAGCCATGTTTGTTACAAGTCTATTAATATGTATCACAGAAAAAAAAATGATAAATAAAGTTAAGCAATATGGACAGAATGAACATATACCACACAGCCCCAAGCACCCTAATACATTTCCAGTGGAGCAACTCAATTATTAATAATATTCAAGAATTATAGCAACCCTTTTGCTAGCAAGGCAGTCAACATTCTGCAAGGCAGCATTCTGCGACGAAGCAAAAAATATCTGAAGGTACAGATGGTACGGTAAGCCCAATGAGGGAGTGAAACAGCTACTTAATTCTACTTTCACCAGGATGCGTATTTATCCAAATTCAGAAATTTATTAAAGTATCACTCCTTAACTCACCACAGCGGAGTGCTTAGTATTCCAGCTAACAAACACAGTAAGAAACTATTTCCCATTCCAGCCCAAACTCCTAAGTTTTCCATTATTTGATTACCAAACTAGATGATAACACAATTATTTCTTTAGTTAGCACTGGCTGAATACAAATGAACATACTGAAGCTCCAGAAGCTTAATAGTGGTTATATAACAACACTGGCTCACACCCAACAGTCAAAAGTGTTATAATTTGTATAATCTATTAATGCCTATTCAAATTGAAATTGAACATCTGAATTAATAGAAGAAGGCTTTAGGTTTCAATACATAAATACTATTTCCTGCCATATTTCTGTCCCATCTCCTCCATTTAATTCTGCCTCTCTCAAGAATGCAGAATGAGTGGGTTTGAAAAAAAGAAGCAGCTTTCCATTTTATTTTAATGAATCCCAGGAGGAAAGCTGCAACTGAGACTGCGTGTGTGGATGCACACATATGGGTGGCGAAAAGGTGACAAATGGGCTTGGTGCAGCGGAAATGCACGTTCGTAACACACTGAGATGTATAACGTTGCCTGTTAATCAGGCTATGTCAGATGGTTTTCAATGAAAATAGCATTTGACATGTATTACTAATTACCCTTTTTAGAGAAACTGGTAATATCCAGACTGGATATTAGTAATGATTTTCCCCCAATATGCCAATAATTTTAGTATCGTAAAACAGCAAGGGCAAAAGAAGTCTGTTAATTAATTACGAAGTCTTTCTCTGAAAACATACCCGGTGGTTTGGCAACACAGATAAATATGCCGAGAATTTTATTTTCACATATTAGGGGTGTTCATGGTGTAAGTACATGTGTGATTTGGCTGTTATCTCATTTGGAGCATGGGATCCAGATGGAATCTGGACTTACATGCCAGATACCAATACAAGCACTGTAAACGCTTTCCTGCGCGCAAATGTCATTGCACACTTCCACTGCCTGCTCCTGTGAGCTTGAGCTACGCTAGGCACTTTTAACAAAACTTAAAAGTTTTGTTCCACTTGCTGAATAAATTCATGTGAAACAACCAGAGTTTAGGAAAAACGTCAGGAATATATTCACGCAATCCTTGTTAAAGACCGAGTGTTGAGTAACTTTGTAGATATGCTTAAATCTCTTCATAAATTAAGTAAATATTTTAGTCTCCTAACTTTACATGCCCTGAATATCACCTAAGTTATAAACCTAAAATACATGGAACATGACCGGCGGCACTGTATGCAGTTTCCACACAATTTACACCCGCGGGACGCATCAAAAGTGAGAGCAGAACTGGGAAAGGTGGCCATGCATTTTGGAGGGGGTCTAGGTATATTTTCAACACATTGCTAATCTAATTTAGCCCTACTGATAGCAAAGGAATTGGATTAGGCCCTAGGAGCTCAGTGTAAGGTGTCAAAAAATGCACTGTAATCCAGTAAATAATTAATGAGGGTGAATACGAATAGTTAAATAATTAAATGTGTTTAATTTAGAGCACTCAGCAGGGAGGCATGAAACTTCCTGACTGTAGGAAGCCATACGTCTTCGTCTGCGGGAGAGCGGCAACTCCGAGGAGTCTGCCACAAAACCGGGGTGCTAACGGGGACCAAACGCCGGCCGGGAAGGAAGGTCCTCGCGCAGGGCAAGCAGGGCGAGCGCGCAGCGGCACCGCCGGCCAGCACCCGCTCCGCCGTTGCGCTCCTGCGCCCGCTCTCCCGCCTTCGGCGAGCCCCCTGCGGCTTCCAGGTTAGCTGCCTGGGCGTAACCAAGCTGCTATATGAAACAACCTGCTTATTTTGTAATATTTTATTGGTAACTTATTTATCTTATAAACAACCCTATAAACTACAATCTAGGTAGTTTAACATAGATTCAACCTGCAGTGCTGGGATTTTCTGGGATAAATCCTTAACTATAAAGTTGAATAAGCAAAGAACAGATTTTTCCTTTACATTGAATGTTTCCTTACGAGATCTTCAGTAGTATCTGACCATCCCCCTTTATACTATTACAGGACACAATTTCACTTTCTTAGCTTTTCTAAGGTAAAACGTAGTTTGGAGAAGCCTTTAAAGCCAGTATTGCTTGTGGGTTTATCCAATAGGGTCCTGGTTTATGGCTAAGACTGCTAATTAGCACCACAGCACACTTGCAAGGAGGGCTAACTACGGCTGCCAGTAGCAACTACAAGGCCACATAGGCTGACGGGGATCATATTAACATTCATGTCTCGATTCTGTTGACACAAAGTCAATCAATTTTTATTTAGTGCTATGTCTAGTCTACTGAAGAAGTTCGTCATTAAGGAAAGATTTAACATTTCTTTTGAAACGCCGTGATTTGATTCTCTGCAGAAAGCTTTGGCTGCAGATGCTACTTGCGAGAGGATAAATACAGACAGCGCAGATTGAATGGGAAAACTTCTAGCTTGAGAGGAACATTTCCAAAGACTATGCATAACAAACTCCGATAAAGATAAAAATCTCTGATGCTCTTGTATTTCTTTATGGTATATATTAATCTCAAATCATTTTCAGGAAAAAAAAGATATAATAATAGTAGTACAATGGGAATGTTCTGCTAAACACATATCATGATTTTTATCGTAAAATGGTATTACTTGATAAGAAAGGGGCTGCCTAAGGAAACTGTGAATACAATTTCACTATACACACCGCTGCTGTTATTGCTTGCCAGGGAATGCCTCAAAGTGTATGTCAATAATGTAAAAATAAGGATGGTTTTATACTACAAACACGTTTCTTTGGCACACAGTTACACTCCTTTCCTCAAATGATTTCAGCGTATGGATCCTATAGCATTTTTCTCTTGGCTTAGGCCGAACAAGCACTAGATGGAAGAAACTGGGAACAGGACTTACTTAAAATACAGGGTGGATGCTATCACAACAGGTCTACTACACTAATAAGACACAGGAAGGGAGTTTATTTAGAAGGAAGATGCTAAATGCTAAGTTATTAATCCATCCGATTAACAACTATTATATGATAATTAACATCTAAAAGTAGCTGGATACTACCAAACTCTATGCTTACGGGATATGATTAAGAAAGTATTGCAGGAGTTTGGGAAAATCTTCTGGTTTGAAAGAAAGTCGCTCAATCTAGGAGAGATAGGCTTATCAACAGATGCTGTAGGCATGGAGACATTAAGCTGGGGAAGGCAGAGGCACCATTTTGAAGGCACCACCCATCCTTTCCCCTTCCCCCCTCTGGCTAGCAAAAATACCACAGAGGCTAAGGAAGACTTTCATTGTACAGTGCAGTCCGAAACACCACCTTCTAATTTTATTTTCTTCTTTTGTAACCTCATTTATAATTCTCTAATCAAGATCACAGCTCTGTTGTACTAAATCTGTCTTTGTTTTAAGCTTGCTTAGTGTTTAAATTTGACTTAAACAGATTAAACAGGTACAGGGCATGCCGCTGTCATGGAAGCACAAATCTAAATAAATTACAATTCCAGGCAAGCCTTTTCAGTAGCCTGCAACCCAAGACAAATGTGCAGATTCTCCAAATTGGACTGTGCTTCTCAGTAAGTTGCAAGGGTGGCAACCGATAGCAGAAAGCCTTAGGATACAGGGTCTGCAGAGGCAGGCAAGGGAGCAGCTGCCCATGGCTCTAGGGGAAATGCTCTCATGGATGTCTGTCTGCATCCATACAGGGGTCTGAGTGGTAGTTGTGCTAGAGGTGCTTCAAGGGACCACATAATTCTTTTGTGGTTCTGTTTTCAATTTGTGTCAAGGATGCTCACACCTCTGGTTAACTGCTGTGGAAATTAAAATCCAATTCATTAAGCTTCTGCAAAACAGCCTTACCTCTTTCTCATTAGCTTTGCTAACCCTGAGTTACTGTGATCTTTTCAATTTTTTATGGTACAAAACATCTCTTCTGCTGCTCCATAAAGACTCCATTGCAGACAGAATGCTAGTATAATTACAAAGGTACAATTTTACAAGCATGATAGTCCACAGCCACAAGAAACTGAGACTACAGACAGAGACTAATGAGAAGGGATAACTTAAATTCCAGATAACAAGCTGAATAAAGATATCAAAGTATTTTCCATGAAGTCTGACCTGAGGGAGGAAGAAGGAGATGGTTGCCATAGTACTGAAAGGGACAAATGCATCTCTTGCTGAGTTATGCAACATCAAGAGACATCATCTTACATGTGGTAACTCCATAACCTGGTAACACAGCATCACAGGGCTTATAGCAATCAGCCTTTCAGCTTCTCCCTTGTGGTATTTTTGTCCAGAATTCCCTTGCTAGCTCCCATCAATATCTTCTTTCTTAGTATGATTGAAATTCACGCTTTAACACCATCAATTTCCCCTTTACATTTAAACTCTACTGAAATGGATAATGACAATAGCAGAACTGTAAAAGACATCAGTGCTTTTAGCCCTGCTAGGCCATAGCACTAGAGAACGAATGCTGCAATGCCAGGCAGCTCTTATGTATTACGATAGGCCAAAAACCTACAGGGCCCTCATCTGCAGCAAAACAGACTTTCTATCAAAACCATTATGTGAATAAAATGTAAGAATAGTCTCCTATTTCAGAGAAGATGAATGTGTGAATGGAAAACTGCTCTGTGCCACAAAGTAATGGGCTGAGACATTATCCATACAATTATACTCAACAAATCAAAATTTTTCCTTTTTTTTTTTTTTTTCTCTTTTTTTCATGCTGGGAAGGGGGAATCTACACATGTACCATTCAGAGCAGTGTGAGTGCCTGTACAACAACAATCATGGCTTTGAGATGAGGCTTCAGATCTGCATCTGGAGTGGAATTTGGCCCTAGTGAAATCTAAATTGTCTGCTGAGTTCCTAAACTCTAGCTTCTTAGAAACTATGAAAATAAATCTGCCAATGAAACCAGGGGAGAAAAGAAGGAAGGATATTCCAGTCCAAAAATAACATCACAAGTTAACAAGAGAACATAACAACTAGTGATTCTCACACTGAGCTGTACCTTATTTTGAAAGGTCTAACCAGAACCTCGAAAGGAATCAGGTCCTTTTCTGTTACACTGAAATTCCTTTCATGGGCAAAAGGGAAACACATTCGATATGTAAACCAAGAACTTAATGTTAGTATAAACACAGTCTCAACAGTCTAATCACATATTAGTCTAGCTGCAATTTTTACAGAAATAGAGAGAAAACAAAGCATCTTACTATTATAGAAAAATAATCTCTGTAACACTAATAACTCAGGTGAAATTGTTCTATACACACTTCCTTTCAACTATCCTTTCTCTGGTGCTATGCTCACCCTTCCACTGCCACCTGGGTCCCAAGGTCAAAGGCACCAACCTCAGCAGGATTTGGAGTCCGCTACAGTCTGAGCAAGGTTGTGGATTGTGGGAATTCCTCAGCATCCCACGTTCTTTGCTGGGAGGAATATGATGTCAATGGAAGAAGAGCTCATCATGCTTGATGTAATTTCTAGGTTTGCTAACATGCATTTACACCTCTGCTCTGTCTATGCTGGTCTGCAACTCTACATCAAATTCAAATTTACTACATAAGGTGAGTTTCACATACATTATTTGCTCTTTCTGGTACCCTTGAAACTGGTTTGCCCAGCTCCAGACTGCATTTCTTGTTGGCCACTGGGGAGTTGTTTATAACCATGGGCTTCCCAGTGCCAGCCTGTGCCTGATACTAGCAATGGCAATATTGTATTTGCTAGGCTAGGCAGTACCAATTCAGCATCAACAATATGGCTTACTTCCTTTTGAAAGGAAGCGTATAAATTACTGCTTAATTTAAAATTATGATGGTAGTGTCTTGAGTTACTTGACCCAGGCCCGAATCAAGAAAAATAAACTAAACTGAATTGCCACACAAGATGTAGACTTAATAGGAGAAAAATCCTTTGACAATGCACAAGAAAAATAATCCCCAAGTCAACAGATGAAGAACTGAATAACAGGAAAACTGAATTACATACTTCCGGGCTGAATAAAAATATAAGTTAGATTTCAATTTTCAAGATAAAACTAGCTCTAAATCTTTCAACAAAGTAACAAATGGCTTCAAGTTCAGAACAAAACCTGCTGAGAATATCAACATACCTAAAGATAAGGAGTTCAGAGTTAGCAAAACTGCTGTGGCTATTGTGACATTAAAGACCATTTTTTTTTGCAGGATAAACACTAGGCATAACTGAAGTTTTAGAGAAAAAATGATCCTTGAAATAATCTGGCTTAAATCTAGAATGCTGAAAAATAATGCATTTTGGCGTCTTCTAACTAAAAAGGATTCCTTCTAAAGAACAAAAGTGTTAAAAATTTAGAGAGATGGATGGAAATCAGTGCAACTGGAAGGAGAGTCCACCCTTGTTGGTGGGATTTTTAAGAAGCTCAGTGATATCTAGTTTCAAAACCAGAAGGACATCAGTATATCCAAACGCAGGCAAACAACAAACTACACTGAATGGAAAAACTATCCTTACAGTTCTTAACCTCTTCAAATATGACACTACACTTCAAACTCAAAGGAATCCCTTCAGGTCCTGGAAGTTCACTGGGTGCATTTTTGGTTAAAATCACATGCTGAAACTGGCTAACTGCACGTTTGCATGGTGATTTTCCCTTGATGTCCTCATCTACTCTGGTGGTGGGAAGGTTGATATGTCTCCAGTCATAGTCAATACTTTATCAACACTTCTGTTACTGGGCGTCCCAAGAAGAATTACACATCTACCAAAACTGTGACAATGGTTATTGATTACAGAATTTTTCCCCTTTCCACAAAGGCCCAAGCACAAAAGCCCCAAACACCAGAACACCGCTCCAAGGAGATGGTAACTGTCTTTCAGAAATTACAAATACAGGTGAGCCTTAAAATTCTTATTTAGAAATGAAAGATTCTCCATCCTATTATCCTGGATCATCTACTATCTTGAACATTATGGTCAATAATGAAGGACATATAAGCTCTTACATTAAGATATCAGTAAGATGGATAGCAGTTTAACACATTGCCTTTATAAATTATCTATTTTCATAAAGGTTCTCAAGTGACACAATACTTAGAAGACACAGATCAATGGCTGTAAACACAGATACTAGAGTTTGTTTTACTCTACCAGTCACCATACTTGCTGAGTGAGGAAAAAGTGCAATCACATTTATCGGTGCAATGTTGTAGTCAATGAAACAGATTCAGTGATGCAGAAGAGTTTTCGACACCTGCTGTGTTATTTGCAGTCATCTTTGGAAGATCATTTTTCAAAAGTCTTGGTCACAATGCCTCATCACAATACATACCCTGACACTGTTGGTATCATTACTTTCATCCATCTAAAGAGTGAAAAGTCCTGATCTGGCAGAGTTTACAACCTGGAGCTTTGTAGTGTGCTGATGGTGCTTTAATGATGCATGTAAACTGATGTTCTTGCAAGGGATTTTTCTTTTTTTTAAGAATAACTGACCTGCAAGCATCAGCTTGATCACCTGTGTGCCACAATCAACACTGTGTAGGAATCCTGGCATGAAGCCAGGATGGTAAATATTAATACAGAAACCTGTTGTTATCCACAAAGCACATTACAGAACTATGAGGATCAGATTCTCCACTGCCTTATCAATATTGGTAGGTGTTTATAGCTTTGCAAAGCGAATGTAAAAGTCTACCATTCTTTCCTGGTAAGACTACATGGCCACTGTAGGCTCACCATATTACTGTGCAAGATGTAAGGCAATGACAAAATGACAAGAATGTAAAAAGACATTGACCCTTCATAACTGCTCAGTTCCCTGGTGATACTAAATTTGCACCCTGTGCTGTGGAGACGAACTGCAGGGAAGGGCAGCCCTCAGACCGCTTTCTGCTCTCCAGGTTTTTGGCTGGATCTGCAGACAATGAGACATAGCTTTAGAGCTCAGCAGGGGCACAGAGCCATTGCACTATCCCAGTGCCATGTGGACAACACTATCCATTAACCATTTGCACTCTTGCCATCCCCATTTGCTATTCCTGGGGTGATTTTTTTATAAGGAGGATGTGTTGACCTCTTTGAAGCAATATGTCCCCTACATTTCCTTATTTCTAGCAGAAATGTTTGTTTACAGCAGCATTTTTGGTCCTATGTGTTTGGACATGGATCTGGCCTTATCACACTAGGAGTCCTGGCTCTTTTTCTGCCTGGCTTGCATTCTTTTTGAACACCTTCACTTTCACAATGGCAAAATGTTTTTCAGGTTCAAAATATAAGATATGATTCAGTCTTGAAGTAGCACATATATCGTTCTTCATATCACTGATTCCACAATTACCATTTATTCACAGAGATCATTAAATTACTTTGTTTAATCTTCTATTACTAGATGGCCTCAGAGCATTCTGAACTATAACTGAGAAAATTTAAGTCACAAGATCCGATTAAGTCCTTTCATGAGCCATAGTCCTCTGAACTTTGATGAAACCTATGGCTAAAACTTGGCTAGAATTTGCCTGAAATATTAATTTCATTCAGCAGGTACAACAGTACTAAACAATAGTGTTTTACTGCTTATTCACAAAAATATACTTTTAGTGTCTCCTTTGATTATGTCCCAATCTTAAATTCACTGAGGATGTTCACCAAACTTGCAATAAATGTATAAAACGATAATCTCCATTTTCATGGTGTCACTCTAGTTTTATCTCACTATAACAGTATTAGAGTTCCAACTGCCCACAATATACTTTCTATGCATACATTTTCTGCTGATGGTTATTAGTACTTACACTATCTAGGCCATCAATTAAGAACATTCACGGAGAATTTAAATTTTAGACATGGACTTTCTGTGTTGAATCCAAACAGCCAAGGGCTTAAAAACACCTTGGTGGCCTCCTGGTCAACACAGCCTACAGTATGGCATGGTCCCTGAAGCTGAAGCTTTGGCTAAAACATCTGCTGTATTATGTGCACTGGCTTTGGATACATTCCCTGGTAGGCCTATGCTGATGCAGCTTTTCCCCCTTCAGTCATCTCTACCAGTCTTTGCAAGAGAGTCTCTAAAAAGTAATTTTATGACTCATTTCTGTATTGTCTATGGCAAAGAAATGTCTCACTTAGCTGTATTTGAGGCTTTTTTCCATTCCCTGGCCCTTTCTTAGCTTGAAAATAATTAACTCATTAACAATATTTTTGTGCCTAATTTATTAGACTATTACTGGCTTATAATCTTACACTCTCTCTCCAGTGTTCTAAATCCAAGAATGTCAAGAAAGACTTACAAAATTACAGTTAAAAAAATAACAATTCCAGATATTAAATGGTCTCCTGGAGCCTGATATTGAGGTTGATACATGGTTTTGGGTTTGGCTACACTATCTTTGTCTACCTTTTTAAATCTCAATATAGCTATTATTATTATCATCATTATCATTATCATTATTATTATTATTTTGTAAGCTATGCACTTATGCCTAAGCAAAATATCACTATCAAGACGAGAACAATGATATGAAAGACATGATTCACTATTGATTTTGTGACTCCATTAAAAGCCATGTAGTTGAGGACCAAATGTGTGAGTTCCTGTTGGCTACTGAATTAAACTGAAAGTATACAGATATCATTTCTTGTCAACTGCTACTGCAGGAAAAACTCAAACTGTTTTGCCATCTGACTTGAATTTTTTATGTTGACAATTTCTTGAGACATTTAAACACTTATGCAACTTTGTTGTTTGCTGAATTGCTGCTTAAGTAGCAGAAACAAGGGTTATGTAGCCCCTGGATCACAGAGTAAAGTTACATGGCAAGGTTACCCAGCTGAGCTCATTGTAAAACTGGGGCTATCACTCTTCAAGCAGTCATATCCAGGTGCTGCTAGCAAATATATGTAGTGTGATAGTACACCTAAACTAGAATCATAACTAAAAACTGTAGGCTAAATAAATCACCATATGGAGTGCGGAGAAGGGATCTACTGTACTCCTAGTGCAGCTAGTAGTGGAATTCTTAGGGACTTCAGTGGTAGTGAGATTTAGATGCAGAATCTTAAATATATACATATATAAAAAAGGCTGTTAGGAATTTAACAAGGATTAAATCAGAATTTATGGATATATGTAAGAAAGACACAGCACTTCCTAATAGGAAATTATAGCTTTGGCATTTCAGAAAAAATAAAAAAAATAAACAACTAGTTGTTCTGTGATTCTGTGAAAGTATATAAATGATCAGAAAGAAAATTATAAAAAATGATAGGTTCTGACTTGTATAAAAATGGTAATGAAATTGATCTCATCCAAAAACTGAAAGGACATTGGTATTTCAGAGGCAGAAATACTTAATAAAAGCAAAATACCTCATCTGCAGGAGATCTGATTCTGACCGCTTTCACACCATTCCAGTATAGCTGTGCTGCTCATGGCATTACATTAAATTTGCACAAATCCGAGAGAGCATTTACTCAGTGCTTACTTCCTAAATCTTCTCCCTCTTGTCAAAATAATATGCAATAAAGGAGAAAATAAATGTAAACAAGATGTCTCAAAAAGAGACAAAAATCTTTCCCTCCCTCCTCCCTTTTCTTCCTTCCATCCATCCTTTCTTTCTGTTCATCCATGCACCCTGGTAAAGGAATGTTTCAGCTGTTATTTAACAACAAAAGAGTGGGGGGAAAACCTGCCTAAAAGACATATTACAAAGCATGGCTCAAAGCAGGAAAAGCATTCCCATCTAAAATCAAACATCCAGAATAGAACAAGAATCTCTTGCAAGGAAGATTTTTATCTGAAATGGAAGGATGACTTGGGGTAAAGGTACCATACCATGATTCAGTTATTCTAAATTCAATTTCTTGGCTCTGCCATTCTTATCAAACACGACCCCAGGCAAGCTGTTTATGGCTTTGGGCTCAAGAGTCTAAGATCTCTGAAATGAAAATACCTCTTCTCTCCTTTCTTTTATAATGCTGTCCTTTTGAATCTTGACCCTGTAGGACTGTCAGCGTATGTAGTGAACTGCGGACTTACAACCTTGGGCTGCAAGAAATATTGTGGCACTTTTTCTCCATTTTTACTGAAAGCACAGTAAGGCCCTAAACTTGGCTGAAATTTGAACATGTGATACAAGTGTTCATAATTAAGTCTCCATAAATTTACTTCCTACCATTCACATTACCAAGTGCATTTGTATTAAATGAGCTCACTAAACATGTCAAAATATATTGAAAATTGAGAACACAATTCTTAACATTGTTTTGGCTGGTCAAATAGAAAACATATTGATGCAGCAATATCATTTAGAGATTAAAATACATATGTATATAAATGAAAGAGATGGCAAATATTCCGTTACGTGGGAAGAAGTAAATGTTTCTTTGCAATGTTTTGTAACCCTGCAGAAGTATAATTATGGTGACCAAGGTGACCATCATGTCACATTAGTTCTTCTGACATTTCTTTCCACTGTAGATATAAATTTAATAAATTACTTTTTGATTATTGAAGATTGCAGGCAGATTTCCCACTTTTGAGTCCCAAAGCCCATTCTATCCCTTGTAATCTCATTCAGCCCAAAGCAGAAGGCTCCTTAGGACTCCATTTACCAGAGAAAGAAAGAAAGAGGTGCTAAGCACGCTCCAAACTTTTGGAAAGGGAACATCTCAGTCATACTTGTTATCATGGTACTAGATCAGATATTCTGTATTGAGAAAGAATATAGGTTATACTAAAAAATAGGAGCTTTGGTTTGTATTCAGTCTAAATAAGAAATTACTCTCAACCAGCAAGATGGCTGGGCTGATTGACACCAGAGGTGTATTTGGCTTTGATTAGTATAGTCTTTCTTCTTATGCCAGAGGGAAGAACTGTGCTTTGGACACTGGCTTTTAGAGTTTTCCTCACCAGGCAAAAATTAACTCTGTGATTGGAATTCTTCATTCCTGTATTAGGACAAACAGACCAAAATCTGCTCATATTGGATCAAAGGAGACTAAAAATATGCAGTTAAAGGCAGTCTTAGAGTAAATACCTGCCTGTACAAAAACTGATGGGAATCAGGATTTGACTGAGAGAAATCATCTAATTTCATAAGAATTTGTTCTTGTTCCACGACAGCTACTCCTGAAGTGCTTCTCTAATGAAACATTGACATGAGTCGAGGAATGCCTGGGAACGAAAACAGAGCTAACCGTGGAGCTGGAAGCACGTGTGCTGAGTCAGTACAGCAAGGCCACTGCAGCATGTACACCAACACGTGCGCTGAGGCAGAGGATTAACGAGTTGAATGCAGGAGCCAGCCAGCACAGCCTTTCTATGTCCAGTGCTAAGCTACAACCTCTGCATGGTGCTGCATCCTTAAGCCATTTAGAAATACCAGCTTGACTGCAACTAGTCAGTGTATACAGGGCTGCACTGTTCCTTGTAAACTTAATGCATGCCTGCTACCTCAACTACAGTTTGGTTTGATCTTCTAAGTGAGGCTCTACTGGCTCAGATTCAGCCTTCACACTAGTTAGTATATAAAAACTAATCTTGGTTCTCCCTTCTCACTCTATAGAAAAGCAGCCTGTAAGCAGCATTTGATGTTTGCTGTGCCCTCCTCGCAATTAGTCAGAACAGCCGATAAACGAGGCTCCTGAGAGCAAATCTTGGTGGTACCAAAGCGGTGTGTGTGATTGTGGGCCACCTTCTCAGCCCTCAGATACTGTCTAAGCAAGCAGGGAACAGAGCATTTGAGTTCAACCAACTGACTTGGGGGTACTTCACCTACTCGGCTGCTGCAATGTGTTTATAACCATTTGTTTCTGAATTAATTATATATTCTTTGGGAGTTCAAAATGCAAATAAATACAGCATAAAATAGAAAATTTGATGAGGAGGAACAAAATGGAACTCTATTTTTGGCAGTAAAGAAAAAACTGTCACTCCTGTTATAATCTATCGTCTCAGTTTAAGTGAACAGCTTAAACATGTTATTATTTATGCATATCAATATTTGTCAGCAAAGCAGGGTCTTCTTGTTTTCCTCTTGATGTAGTACTTATTTTCATATCTCCTCAGGGACAGCACTGTAAAAGGTCAGTCATATAATATCACATAAGGGTAACGATCCTTCCCTTACATTCCCTCTTCCTACCTGCTTTCCTGCCCTGAAAAAAAACTGGAAGCAGGACAGAGAAGAATAAAGCAGCAGTTAATGATAGATTCAAATTTGCTTTTTTTCTGAGAACCTGAATGACAGGAAAGGGTTAGCAAAAAATCAGCTCAGAGCTTGGTCTCCGCTGAGCTCACCTTGTCATTTCTGATTTCGTTACTGAATTTCTAGCAGAACAGTTGAACCTGCAAAATTTCCTTTCTCTCCCACTTGCTAAGCAGAGAAAGCCAGCTGCTGCAAGCAGTGAGCCAATACGGTCTGGGGAATCGGGTAGCAAAGAGCATTACTCTCATTGCATCTAAAAATGTATGTGCTCTGCAGCAAGAGAGCAACAGGTCCTGCCTCCGAATGTGGCTGACTGGCTGCTCTAAAAGGAGGGTCATGACTCAGTAGGAAGCTCAAACACTCCTAGAAAGGAAGGAAACATGTCTATAGTCTTCATATGAGTAGCCCAAGAGCAATCCTATCCATAATCATTTATCAAGAGAAGCTTATAAAAAGCAGAGACTGAAAGCTTATTTTGCAGATGAAACCCTTCCTGTCAGGGTTTTATTTTTTCTTCTCAAATGAGGAATAATTACGCAATTTCTTTGGCTTTCATTTACGTTTATTATTCTGGTTATATTTTTATTGAGCAAAAGCAGTCTCTTCTGATAAGTGCATAATCTGTGTTATTTCTTTCAAGATACACCACGGTGCAAATGCATGTTCTCTAGCCTTAATGGCAGTTGCTGCTGTTTGACCTGTTTGTCCCCTTGGGACAGAGGAACTTGGAAGGATCACACCAAGATTTAGCTCTATTTACCTTTTCACTGACTATGCAGTGGCATTAGTGGCCTTTCCCTGTAGGGAAAGAAAAGAAGCAGGTTACCAAATCAGTAGTCTGTCCTGTCCTGTCCTATCTTATCCCAGTTCAGTCCCATCAAGCCCATTCTTGCTCTTTCCTCTTTCCTCTCATTCTTGCTGACTCTACTGTACTCCCAGTGACATCTAAATCAATTGCTCAAATAATTGAAGGAGCAAACATTTTTCACTTCCAATCCACTGAACCAATAGAAAAATTTATGGTTAGAAGATGATCATTTGCTAGGTCATTTGTTTTTTGCCCTGCCAAAAGCAAGATAGTAAACCAAAGTCTAGCCTCCATCCTTGTAAAATTCTAGCTCTGCATTTTCCATTCTTCTTATCACTTTTTTAGATTATAAAATGAATGTCAGTGGGAATTTCTGTATCTCTTCCCTTTCCCTCCCAGTATCCACACATCTATAAACTCAGGTTTAAAACAAAATGAGACTTTTTTTAGTCTTTTGGTTATTCATCAATAGACTAGTGCAATCTGGTAGCTAGACTCATCGCTCTCCTGTGTTATCACATAAACAGAATGTACTTCAAAAATAAATAAAACATAATAGGAGAATTGTAAGCCAAATTTTTACTTTATAAGGCTACTCTTTAAAATGGATAGGACTATATTCGCTACCAATTATAGATGTAAATCAGGAATTAGCACTGACAGCATTTAGTCCTGCTAACATGTGAAGAGAGGACTGCTATAATATCTTTTCAGTTCATCCAAACCTCTTGGACCTTATAAAAAATTTGTCTCCAGCATTACCCCAAATGAAGAGATACATGATTGAAATTAAAACTCTGGAAAAAAAATCTGTACAAACACAAAGCTTTGAAGGATTTTTAAAATCTGTGTGCAGATTGCCCTGCTTAGGTTTTATTATAACATTACAAGCATAGCCTTTCCTCCTGGACACAAAGCTTAAAGCCAAGTTTTCTTTTTGCTTTCAGTCCTATTGCTGCTGAGTAGCTTTAAGAGAACAACCTCTCAAAGTAAAGGATTAAACCCTTTCTCCTGTTCTCATGTGTTTTAATCTTGTGGGAAAAGGAAATCAAAATGATTGAAAAGGCAACACAAAGAATCACATCTAGTCATGGAGGGTAATAACCAAGCATAGAAAGTTTTGGATTTTGACATGATCTGATGCTACTTCTCTTCTCAGGCTTCTGTACAAAAAGAACAAGTTAACAAGTTTTCTGGGCTTGCTGCCAGCCACCTCACAACTGAGTGCTGCTACCAGCCCTTCAGAAAGGTAAAAGCAGACAAAATGCAAAATGCAAAAACAAACAAACAAACAAAGAAGTTCTTTCCTGTCCTTCTTATAAGTTGCAACGTGGACATGCTTGTTAGAGAGAGATCCACTCCAAATCCTAGAATTTATCTTAATGAATATAAATACTCTGTCATTGCCAGAGTTCAGCAAGGGGTTAAACACAGCCCTGTTTGTCTGAAGGTAAAACACTACTAGCCAAATATGTCAGCATTTTCATAGATTGTGGTTTCTGCAAAAAAGCTTGAGAAAGAGAATGTGGTGCCTGCATTAATGACAACTGTCCAGTTTGGCGTTCAAATAGTGTTTGTCAGCTACCAAAGAGAGGGCCAGGAAGGGAGACAAACTCAGGAGGGGTTAGCCCAGAGCAGTAAAAAAAAATGGCTAAATAAAAAAGCCAGGCAGAGAACACTAGCTTTTGCAGGGAGAATAATTCACATCAGCAAATGTGTATTCTGAAGCAAAGCTAATGACTCAGTCTTGACGCTTTTGTTTCTCTCCTTCTTGCTCCCAATTTTCTCTTGTTGCGAAGCCGTCTCCCATCTAACTTCCCTCATAGCCCACATCAGTCCCAGATCTTGCATTTTATTTACTGTTGTATCACATCCCTTGGGCATGTACCTCCCAGGGAATATGCCAACAGAATTTCATGTGCAAGCACTGAAGTAAAAAATTGGAACTCATTTCTCTTATTTCTATTCATAAGTAATGATTGCTATGCCCCTTTTGTCAATCCTTTTTCTTCAGCCTCAGCGATAACTATCTCCCACTTTAAAAGTTGTCAGATGACACTGAATCACTTGAAAAACTCCAGTTTTTCATAGAATTTGAAGTGCAATCTTAGAAGGTAGCTGAAAATGAGCAAGTTTTTATATGACTAAAAAGTCAATCCATTGCTTTACTGGTTGCTCAGAAAAGTTAGCTGACTGTTCCTCTTTCCAGCAATCTTCTGCTCACTCCTAGTTGTCCAGTTACTAATTTCTTCAACTTATCATAGGCTACTAAAACACTAGTTAAATGAAGAACAGCAAATTGTTGGAAAGCAATGCTTCACAACAGCATTTATCTAGTACTTACCTTATCCATAGTGCTTTTGTTACATGCCTGTAATTTTCAGTTCATATGTGACCAACCTAGCTCCAGGTGAAAACTGAGACAAAAGTGCTTCTCTCTGCACCATCTACATTGCTGACTCTGCCCACTTCTCTGATTACTATCATGCAAGAAGTGTAAACATTAGACTCTGGACAGATAGGTTGACTGTATCAGCTACACAGCTTTGCTCTTTTTTTTTTTGGGGGGGGGGGGGTTTGTTTGTTCTTTTTTTATTGCCTTGCTACTACTTCTCATGTCCCTGCTGGATTGCTATGTATCTGGAGAGACCATATATCTTAACTACTTGGTCTACAGAACTGTTACTTGGTAGTGATACCTGGAACCAAGTTACTTCTCTGAGCAGCCTGCCCTCGCTTGCCCGCTCTATGAGCAGTAGCTCAGACAAAGCTGTGACTGGTATATTTGGCAGCAGTATATTAGTGTAGATTAACCATGTATTAGGTAGCCTGAAGAACCTAGGAGAGCCCTAATAATGTGCTCTCTCAAATGGGTGAAGCAGTTCTTCATGTTCTGAGTATGAAAGCACAGGCTAATAGTGACCTCTTCGTGTAACGAAAAGAAACGAAAGCAAAATGGTGTGAGAGAAGAGACTGAGGATTTAGCCCATCTGTACTACACCTGAAGTGATTACAAAAAGATAACTTAGGCCTTTGCCCTGTGCTTAGTTACACACTCTCAGCGTCATGGTTGTGAGACCTTGCAAACCTGCTCAGAGTCACTGGGAATGTCCCCTCATCAAGCATCTCCATTTTGTACCACAGATATCATAGCTTCACTGCCAAAAGAATAAGAACGTACAAACATTAGTGACCACAGTAAAGTGAAAGAAAGACAGGATGAAATTCCATCCTAATTTTGCTTTTCAGAAGACTCAAAGAGATACTTCTCGACACTTCAGAGGCCAAATTTGGTATGTGCAACCACAATTCTACAGCTAGTTCTTCTTAAGTGTTTGCAATAAATAATCCAATCTTAATTAACATGGGATATAATAACTCTTATTAAATCTAAATTGAATGCATGTTAGGGAGCTTAAATTTCTAGTATTGCCCAAAACAAACTGCCAGAAGCAGCAGCTTCCAATCCATTACTCAAAGTTTTATCGCTGTACTCAAATTGACCCGCTAAATGACTGTCTTGGGTAACACACGACGCCATAAAATTAAATACTGATTTACTGCTTAAATAAAAGACACCAGAAATCACCAGGGTGTTAAACATCAGGGTTGACTTGTTTTTGAAACCATATTTAATAGCAGACCCAGCTGGTACATCTTAAATGGAACTCAACCAACCAACCAACCTTTTTTTTTTTTTTTTTTTTTCTAAATAAAGGCAGCCTAAATAAGGGCTATAGGCTGTTTAGAGGGTTTTCAGATTTTTTTCGTAACATGGATTGCATGAGAATGGAAAGAATATATCCACTGCTGTTACTGGTGATTGAAAATATTTTATCTGTAGTAAACAAAACCATTATTTATACAGATCATCTCCCAGGACCAGTCATTGAAGTAAATGTCCTGTCTGCTGTCTCACTACTTTCAGTTCACTGTCCACTGTTCTTTATCACTTCTGATTTGTGCCAGCTTTCCTAGTCAGACTTGTGACTGATAACACTCTTTTGAAAGTCAAGTGCAACACTCCCATTGACATCAGACAGAATACAAGTAGGAACTACAGCACTTTCTGTTTTATTGCTGTTTTATTTTTATTCCCTTCTCCTGCAGTTCATGTAGAATTGTGGTAGGTTCAAGTATCAATCCTCCATCTATTCTGTATTTGAGAAGCAAGAAGGATACATGCAATCACAGGACTGCTGCAAGGCAATTCATTTTCTCCAAGCCCTGGAAGTTAATGATGATCATAATCAATCAGGCTGCGGTTTCAGAGGGCTTGCAAGGGCCAGGCAGGTGACCCCCGAAATGTCTGCGTGCTGAACTTCTATTCTGTTGTATGATTGCAAACTTCAACGTCTTGCAGCATTCATGTTTCTTTGCTCTGACACCACCTATAAACCTGATCCAGTGCAGCTCTTCAAAAAAGACAACCGCCAGATGGCAGCAGGGGACAAGTTTTAGCAAAGAAAGACTAAAAAGCAGGACAGGAGTTTTGCCTTTGTATCTAAGGGAGAGTCAACATACAGTTTGGCTTTTTAGATCAATTATTTCTCATCTGTTTGAATAGCAGAAGAGTGGCTAATACACAAATACCCGATACATCAGATTTCCAAACTGTGTATGTCATTCCTGGTGAACTTGTTCAAGCGTCCTACGTGCTAGCTGCAACTCCGATGACTGAGAGGATGCAGACAGCTAGCAGGGTTTGCAGCCCCATGTTCACCTTGTGTAAGGACAGCAACAGGGAATTGCCAGGCGGCTTCCAAAACCGGCTCAGCCTTGGGCTCCTCGGGGCTGTCTGGAGCCAATCTCCCCTTTGCTATTCGTCTCTCTCTGCAAGTCTGTTGGCAGGTTGCTCTGCTGCCTGCTCATATCCCCCGAGTGCCTGTAGCCCTCTGACGAACTGCTTATCCGTTTCTCTTTTTTGTGCTTTAGCAATGAAAGCCTGCACTCCCTGGTGCTGTCAGTCAAGCCTGCGCAAGTTGCCTGGCAGTCTTTTAATGCCAAGAGGTATTCCTAAAAGCCTTTAGGCCCGGACTCTGAGGCTGAGCAATCTGGCACGGAGGGTTTGAAGCCTGCTGCGTTGTCTCCTGTGATTGTTCAGACCCTGATTAGCCCCAAGCTGCACTCCTCACTCATGAGAGGTCCTTGGCTAATCAGTGTTGCGCCATATCCGACAGCTTGCACCAAACAAGTATACACACAGGATCTAACCTATAGCCCTGCACAATTCCCCTCTTCCCAATATTGCTGCTCTGGTTTCATCTCCTGCCACTTTCTGCTCTGCCAGTAATATGTCTTGTCTGTCCATTTCTTGCCCTCTGTCACGCTGCTCTGTGTCAGTGCTGGGACTTAATATTCTTTCTTCAGCCTTCCTTCAACACTTCTCTTTCACTCAGCTTTCCCTGTCACTTCCAACTGCCGTGTCTCAAATCACAATATAACATTTTTGTGATAAGGACTATTTGCAGCCCTTGGCAAGTGCTGGGTGCTGCCCTGCAACAAGTAATAATCACAAGCCCCACTAACAATTGGCAGTTTCTGTTTTGTTCACAAAATGTACCATATTTCATAAATATGGATAACATCCTCACTTGCACTACCCAGTACTGTGCAAAGGAAAAAGAGGGTATGTGCCAGGTGGACAGGAGACAGCTGGAGGGAGAAGAGGCAGGAGCAAGCCTGGCTGGAACAGCAGGTAATATTCTCTGACAGTCTGCTTTCTTCCCGGCACAGAAGGAAGAGCTCAGGGCAGATTTGGACTCTCTCATTCATAACCTGCTTCCTGGGCTCCTCCAGAGAGAGCACAGAAATACCCATCAATATGATTCCCCTACATGAGACAACAAAAATGGCAAGGAATTCTGTCACTGAGTGCGCTGCTGTGTGGGTACCTGTGCGGGGCGGATGTGGGAGCAGGAATCACTCTCTAACAAATTACATCTGACAAAGAACCAGAAGACGGAAGCTCAGAGGCTCTGTGCAGACTACCAGAAGAATGCAAAGACAAGATACAGCCCTACAGGGCAAGGTAGCTTTTTTTCTTGGTTTGAAACCTTAACACCAATCATAACCATAACAAACTTAAGCCTTAAATCTTAATCCTAACAAGTGACTTTTCCACACTACATCCCTTAATTTTCATGTTTTGTTAATGGTCTCCACGTTCTTTTTCAGTATCCCCAAGAGGCAAAAGAAATAGACAGTAATCCTAGTCAGGAGAAGAGCTCTGATCCTTGGAAGACACTCAGCTGTACACCTTTTTAACCCTGCTGGGCACAGGTCAGCAAATTATGCTTTTGATCTCAGAATATGCAAGACTGAGAAACTGTGGAAAAGGTCAGTTCATTCACTCTTGGGCTGCTCTTGGGCCTCCAGAGCAGCAGCTTTCACGGTTCTGCTAACATGTAAACAACCCGAGAACATGAAAGAGGAGGTGCACGAAAGGTAAGGTAAAACTTCTGGTATTTTCACTGTTGCTCTGGCTCCTCTGGCCTCCTTTAAACAATAGTTTAAAATTGATGGTGCCTTCTCAGAAAAGTTTTCCTGTAGGGCTGTCTTATCACATCATTTCCTAAAGCAGACCTAACAAGGTGCAAAGCCACACAGAAACTCCCAGCTGCCTCCTGCACTTCAGGTTCTACGTTTGTGTTCTTTTTAGTCAGGACAGGACTGGAGTGATTTTTTCTCTATAATCTGTACCCCACTTACTTAAACAAGCAAAAGTAGTCTTTCAGCCACACTGAAAAGCTTTTTCTTCATACATGCTTTCTAACACCTCCCACCTATTTATTGTCTTCAAAAACATGTGTTATTACAAATGGGTTCCCTGTGAACAGGAGGATCAAGAAAAAAAGCTCTCACATCCACAAACCTGAATCTAGGTGCCTAATTCCTATTTAAGGATATTTATGGAAATGGTCAGTTTGGTCAAAAGGAGCTAAGTGGTGGAAAGTACTTCTGAAATACGGATTTAGTAGTCTGATTTTCCTGGATTACAAGTCCACAGATTTTCTGGTGAATATCTTGGAACTTGGGTTTTTTTAAGGTGCCGAAGTCAGATGAGAATTATATTCTTAAGTACAAACAAGGAAAATTTTTTCACCTTAGAGAGACATGTGAAAACATCTCAAAGATCCAAAAACCAGAAGTGCATATAAAAAACGTCCAAAATACTTAAAATCTGACAACCTTGGGGATGCTTGATGTGTATTTTTGAACGTGCTGGGTTGATTAACCTCCTTTAAGCTCCAGGTCATCTGGGAGCCTTGGTCACTGAATTTGTCCTTACACTACACCGTTCTTTGGGAAACTGTACTGTTTCCAGTCTGCAATGTGACTTGTAATGGCAGGAGGAGTTTGTCTTTATTACCAGCTTTTCTCATACACAATAGTTTCAGTGTACAGAAAGATATTTCTTCAGTTCTTAAGAAAACTTTCCACATTTAAACAGCACTGAGACAAGGATTAGACATTTCCCAACAAAAGCACAGTTCTGTTAATTCTAAATAAATACCTGATAGTGATCAAAAGTGGGAAAGACAGCATTTTGGATTAGTAAACAACAGTTGTTATTAATACTTTCAGCCTGCAGCTTGCATTTCCTGACCATCCCTAACAGGGGAATGGTCAGAAGAGCAGCCCCTCTGAGCACTGCTTATCATAAGCAAAATCAGCACACGTTTACTGTTTTATAAGTACGATGGAGAGCATCCATACCATTCAACTAATACTTAAATTAGAGAATTAGCAAGCCAAGTCATTTCATTACAATGAAAGGGCAGAAGAAAAAACATCTAGATAGATGTTTTGAGAACTTTCATGGTGAAAGAAAGCTACAGTCTGCAGAAATAAATATTCATGTGAATTTGCAAGCACAGGACAATAAAACCCCTCTTGACATCGCAAATTGGACATGAGATTCTACGCTGCCCGTATCTTCCCTGTAGAGTAAACGTTTTTCATTCATATTTTATTCTTTATCTCCAACAAACCATCTTGATGTCATTCACTGGGGGCTGCTAACATTTGAATATATTGACACAAAACTGACGCAAGACAAGGATATGTACAGAACAATATGCATATTACAGCAGTAGAAACACACAGCATTATATCTAACTCAAAATTGGTTAAGTAGACTATGTCTACTCAGAAGCATTTAATTGGATGGGTACCCTAATTTTGCTGATTTTTTTTTTTCTGTAATGTCAGAGTGAAATGCCAGTTACAGGACTCCCTACACCTAATTTTGAAACATCTGTTATATTCCCAATCTCTGAGTTTTAAAGAAAGAAATCTCTGCCATTACTATTTTACCACTCATTTGAACATCTTAACTCTTTGGATTGAACAAGCAGTAATCTAGGTGGCGCAGAAGGTGGAATTCTCTCTCAGACTGGAGTAAAACTGAGAGATATTTAGATACTAAGTTCCTACAAAAGCACTTCAGCTCCTTTTCACTTCAGTGAAATGCTCTAAATCAGAACTCTCCCCACTGCTGTAGCAAGATAACAGCCCATGAATTGCTACTCATTTGGATGGGTAAGTGTGTAAACAGGAATAAATTACCTAAACGCCTTTCGTGGATGTGAGTGTTGGAGTAGGACATCGGCCTGTTTTGGAAAGTCTGTGCGTTCACAGGAAAGCATGGGATACTGGCACGGGAGTAGTTTGTCTGTTCAGCTGCTCTCATGTCTGGTTCATTCCCCACCAGAAGTAAGCTTCCAGCCCCAGGCTATGTTTTCTTTTCCTCAAAATCTCTCTTGGCCTGTCTGGCTTACCAGCTCTGTATCATGTCTTCCTTTGATTGATTTCCTATCATTTATACACTGCTTTCAAGCTCCTATTTCCAGCACCTGATCTTTGTTTTTAAAAATAAGAAACCACTTGTTCACAGACCATATGCTGCCTGTGCTCATTAACCAGTTCTGGGAATGAGGCCAGGGAGCTGCGAGCAGGACAAGGAAGGAAGCAAGAGGAACAAATGCCCCTGCCACCTGCCCCGGTGCACTCGTAGCCAGATGCAGGACATCAGTATCTGGGCGGGAGTGAGGATGGACAGCTTAGGTGAGAGCTTAAAAGCTGCAGGGAGAGGAGCTTGTTTTATATTAGCCTTTTGAGGAACTGACCATGATTTTAATAGCTGGGTTTTACCATGCTGGACCGAATTACTTCCAGCTTGCATTGTTGATTTTTCCCCTATCACCTATTTTCCTAATATTATTTTGCAGACTATAGTAAATTCTAAGCCTATTTTCATTTATTCATTTCATTCTACTCTCAACATTACACTTCTTGCAGTCTGTCTAACCTCTTTGCAAAGTCAGAGAGTATACAGTCTCATATTTTTCCTGGGAGGGTCCCTAGCCAGTCAGTTACAGAAGAAGAGAGTACTGAATCTGAACATTTACAAGATTGATACGTTTACAAAAAGGGTAAAAATGAATGATAGGGGAAAAGTAATTTGAGTGAGAGATAGTTAAAAGGAAGGCAGTTAAAGACATTTAATTACTTCTTTATTGTCTGAATTAACACGATGGCAATGGTTCCAGCCTATTTTTCTTTAGCTGAGAGAGAGTTTGTTATGTGCTCTGCCTCCATGAATCTCTTCAGCACGTAAATAGAAAGCCTGGCAATTGCAAAGGGCAATTACTCTTGTAACATATGCATAATGAAATCTGACTGCATTATTGTTCCGTCCTTAATAAGATCAGTTTACACTTTTGCAATTTGTGATGCACTTTTTTCTCTTTAAGATATTGATTTGCATGGTGCTATTTTTTTTTTTTTTTTTAGAAAAAGGGAAGAAAAAAAGAGGAATGATTCAGGTCAGTTAGTAAAAAATATATTCAGGATAAAATCATAGCATTACAAATTATCTGAAGACAGAAAGAAAGAAAGCATTGATACATGGCTCACTCCCTAAGTCATCGAGGAAACCACTGAAGAAATGGCCAGCTTCTGACCCTTCTGACCGGTGATGACTGTCACGTCTCTAGAGAATGGGACCGGACTAGTTGGTGCTGAAGCAACTCTAAGCGCTTTCACATGTTATTGAGGCCACATGTCAGAAATGGTCTATGCCTCATAGCCTCACTGTGCTAAAGTGGTGCCCTGAGAGATTAGAGAATATCAGCATGATTCCCAGTGAAGTCATGGGATGTAGAAATATATACAAAAGTTTGTTTAAGAACACAGACATATCTCTGAGCCTATGATGACTCCACTGTTCCATTGCAAAACACTGTAATTTTGCTGAGGTTTTTTTTTACTGAACAGTGTGAGTAAATATGCTTAAGACACTGGGCCTGCTTCAGCAGCTCTGTTGTATCTGAAGTAGTAGGGATTCATGCAACAAGTTTTTCAGCAAATTGAATGGGAGTACTGAACATTCAGACAGCATTGTAGATGGGCTCATAGTGAGCAATTCCTGGGCATCTCCAAACAGAAATGAGCACATTAGTTGAAATAATGCACTTCTGTTTGATTGTAAGGAATTACAAGTATGCAGAAAAAACATTTAATTTAGGTAATTAGCAAACTGTCTTTATAGGCTTAGTTTTAAATAGATTGATAGGTGATGTTTTAACAAAAGCTTCAATCCCAACAGCTAATTCTCATTGTTGCATTGAGTCACATTGAGCTCTTGTTTCAGTGTGTCAGAATGATGGAACAGAGAGAGCCCATCAAGCTGCCAAAAATGTGAAGTGTGGAATACAAATAGGTATTTTTAGTATCACAGGTGCTGCTGAATTGTCTGGAGACATATTATTTAAATTTGCAGATAATATTCCATCCATACTATCCAGAGATCACATTTTTCACTGTTTCTGAAATGCACTGTTCTGGAAATCATTAATATTACTGGGTTCACACGGGAGAAGGAAAAGTTGAGCAATTTGGGACAGGTCTCTTTCAAGCTTGTTTATATTACCCATCTGTAACCAAACATAAGATACCTTCATGCTATTAGATTAAGTTTTGCACACTGCAGGCTTTTACTTCTCTCAGTGTTGAGTCCTTTCAAAGGTAAAACAGATTCTTTCTTCTGGGTCATATCCATATTTATGCCAGAGTGGCACCTGACTTCAGTCATTATTCAAATGTGATGTGAAATGATGAGTTGGAACATTGCAAGTCAAAGACTAACTTGTGACTGATTATGACTTGTGACTTGTATTTTTAAAGCTGACATTGTAATAATAGGTGCTATCAATAACATCAGGGAAAAAAATTAAATAATATCCCTTGTTCAAAGTGCAGCCAGCACAGGCAGAAGTCTGCACCTGCATGGACCCTGCCACAGCCTGGACTTCCCAGCGCAGATCTGGCTGCAGGATTGCCACAGTAGCTATGAGAAGACACAGTTCAAGTTGTGACCATTCTCCATCGTGCTCATCTATTTCATTCGTGTTAGTGCCTTTGGACTCTTAGCACTTCCATCTCACCCTTTCAGTGCATGTGGTGGTAATCTCTATTGGAATTTTTGAGTACTATCGTAGTATCAACAATTGTTGTTACTAAATACTTAGATACATAGGCACAAGTCATAGTTGCAACGTAAACATCATTCGAAGGAACATTATAACAGTAATTTTCAGGCTCTACTATTACATAAACTTATTTTGCAGTATCTCTAGCCCACAGCTACACAATCCAAAAGCCTCACATGCTAAGCTAATAAATAAGGCTTTCATGACCTTTTTTTAAATATAGTTCCTTCTAAAGTTTAGTGTTTTAGATTTTTGAACCCTTTATTCCCAAGGGTCTGACTTTAACCTTCTTCTCACAAACTGTGAATGTAACTTGAGTGGTGCTGCTGAAATACACAGTACCTGTACGAACTGTCGAGATTAGGTATGATTCAGATAGCTACAGTCCGACCTTTACCAACCTACAATGTTTTAACCCAAAGTGAAAACGTATTTTACAATTCCTCTGGGACATCAATGTCTGTGTACTCTGCACATGTTCTCACTTAAATGCTAATAAAGACTCTAGATCACATGAGCATTCGAGGGTTCAAGACCTTCAGTTCCTCAGGGCATTTGGTTAAAAGGACAGAGGAGGAGATAAAATAGCATGGAAGTCCTGGACACTGTTCTGGTAGCTATATGTCATCCATCTTGCAATTAGAAAAAAATGTCATACTTTATATCTAAAATGTTGTTTAATGATTTATTTTGCCCTATGAATATGTATGCCTGTTCATTTTTTCCGTAGTTTTTTTTTGAAGTGCACCTCCATTCTGAACATTGACTTATAAAAGCAGATATTTTATTAAAAAAACGAAAACAAAAAACCCTCTTGTTTTTCTGTCTTTTACCCATCCTACATACCCAGTCCATGGAAACAAAGTCAACTATATTCTAGCTGGCTCAAACTCCGTAACTAGCCATGAAGTTTGTGGCTGCCTAAATGCTCACTGTGCTCACATCTGTGTGGCCTTATTTGTGTTCGTGGAGTTGCCGAGGTGTAATTAAGGACCTATCCATAATTACAGAGTAGCTTCTTATCCAGGCAGAATGGGGTGCACAGATGGACATTATAATGGAAATTAGTTAGCAACCTGTCAATGATTGATGAGTTAGTGAAGGACCCAGTTCTTTCCCTCACTGGAATATAGGTGCTATTGGATCAATCCCACAGAAAAGACAACAGGCAGCAGTTAAATGCTCACATTAACAGGTGTATCCGAACAAGCAAATCTCCTGAGTGGAAGATGACATTCCTATATAATCAGTTTTCAGACCAAAATTGCATTTAAGTGGAAATCTTTTCTTTTTTAGGGACAAAAAGATACAGCAAGAAGCACTAAACATTTCTGTCAGCTTTTCTTGCTGCCTCAGTAATATATACAAATTCCAGACAAATGAGCATCCTGACACTCGGAGGCAGCAGTCCTGTATTTACTTGATTCCCATTACTAAACATAATTTGAACACAGGGTCTGCCCACGTTCACGGTTCATGATCAGACTTGGCACACGGTGCTGAAGCTCCCATTAACTCTGCGAGAAAACAGTCAGGCTCCATTTTGATCACATGCCTAATGAGAGGTTCAGCATGCTGTCTGAAGAAATCCTAAGCAAGCCTTACAGTTTCCTAAAAATTCATTTTATTTTCACTTCTTCCTGGATATAAGCAGCTCGGTGCCATTGTTTAAAAAGGGAGGAAGATGAGAGGCAACCGGGAGCTGGTGGGAATTGACACGGGCTTTGCTGTAGTCAGGCAATCGGCTTTCCTGAATCACGACCCAGCACAAGAAGCGCAGACTAAACAACTGTGCTAAGGGACATAGGGACGGCTGCATTAATGACATTATGCTGGAAACATCACTGATGGATCTATTTTATTTAAACAGAGAAAGGAACAGAATGGGTGAAAATTAGTGCTGGAAAGGAAAGGCAAGGAAAAAAATATGCTTGTATCAGCCCACTGAGAACAAGGATGAGAAAAGAAACGTGTGTGTTTAGCCAAAGGGAAAATTTAAAGGCATTTTGCTTTTGCCTTTCTATATGTATAAAACAGTAATGTTGAGTATAATCAATATGGGCTGGAGTTCATTACTGTCTAAAGCAATGTATACGAAGTACATTTGAGTCCTGCTGCACACTAGCTTGGGATTGGAGCTTCTGACAAATGTAGGAATATTTTTGCCTTATTTGAATGAGACTTTGGCTAGCTGTGACCACTGGTTTTAGTTTCTTCATGGAGAAAGAATAAACTTTCACTGTTTCCGGCTCTTGGAACCTTATGATATATTTTGTATAAAAGATTCAGCCTCTGGTGATACAAAAATATGCAGGAATTTTAGCTTCCTTCAAAAGCAATAACAACAAAAAAAGAAAATAGAAAATGGTCCTAGCTTTAATGATTGCAATGGAAAAATTTTGACAACATGGCATTCATACTCAGAAACTAGAAAGCAATTAAAGGAATATATCATAATTCCCCCTCTATGACATGTATGCCACACTCATTTATTTTATGCCATTCTTATTTATTTTAAATAACCGGAGTTAAAATATTGCAATATAGTAATCTGAATGAAAGATCAGAAGAATTTATGGAATATGTACATAGAAGCAATTGTAGCAGGTTTATTGGGCAGCTGTATATAGTATATTGCAATAGAGCATCAGCTGTTTGCCCTATGTGAACTTTTCACAGCTTTTCCTAGAGCTCATGGCTATCCCAAATGGAATTTACATTTTCCTATATATTGGAACTGTAATAAGGCACATTTATACTTATTGTTGTGAAACTGTCACCAGCAAATATAGCATTACCTCCCCCCCCAAAAAAAAAACTATAACTAATATGCTGTTTAATGCAATAAAGAGTAATTAGAATATCTTTATTAGGGCTGCTACTCTAGTTACTTAGGATAAATTTATAACTGGCATTAAATATATACTGATACAAATTTGGAAACTGCCCACATGGCTTCTTCGCTCAGAATTCACTGTTCCCAGCCTAGAATAATTGAAAAAGAACACTCACAAAGGCTATAAAATCCACTAAATTAACATTTTCTATCTACTACCCAAAAGGATGTTTAAATCCCTTTGTACTGCCCAAATCCTTTCAAATGAGTATGTGATAAAAAGTTGAAACTTTTTAATGACTACAAATGTAATGCAACAAGTGATGAACTATGCCTAGGCACTGCATTACAAGACTCAACCTATAAAAACAAATGTCCTAGAGTGCTTGGTTAATATTACTTATTCATATTTGCGATCACATGGCAAATTTCAAGGAAGAGGTATATTTTTTGCATTATTTCAGCAAAGAACAAGTAAATTTGTTCTCTTTCTGAGAGGTGCCCTGTGATGAGCAGGAGAGAGAAGGCAAATGGGTCTGTAGATCCTCCTGTCTCTCCTGAATATTGGACTGCTGGAAGGATTTATGTACTCTCTATCATAAATTAAAGCCATTCCAGGGACTGCAGCTCACATCTCCCTGTGAAGCTATTCCAAAGCCCCAGTTAAATCTCTTTCAATTTCTCTCCTGCTAGGCTCATTTGCAGGCTTCAGAGAGAGCAGCAGGGATGCAATACAGACCTCCCAAGATTGTCCTTCTAATATCTCTGTCCTGTAGACTTTTCCTCAAAGCATTGCCCAAAACTAAAGATCCTGTTCTGAAGTGAAAGCTCTAGCTCCTCACACCAGGAAAGTTACCAAAACAATAGTTCTGAGTAGAAGATACTTCCCACAAGTGCTGCAGAGCATATGATCTTCAAGTTACATTAGGATATAATATGGACTTGGTGCATATGATTAATGTTTGACTAAAGATTCAAAGTATTTCCCCTCAGAATGACTTTATAAAACAGCAGTATGGAGTTTATTTTCTCAAAGATTTCCCTATCAAATGTGTTCTGCTTTATAACAGTAAAAGAAAAATATATATTTCTTTCCCAAACAATCAAGTCAAATCAAAATACAAGAAATGAAGTGTCCATCCTTCTTTGCATCAACAGCAGAACAGCAGTAAGGAAGACCGTAGAAATTCAGCACATACCTACACCTGTACATTCATATGGTTTTCCACTTATACTTTCATTGTCACTGTCATGAGAAAAAAAAAAAAAAAAAAAAAAAAACAAAAAAGACCAAAGAACTTCACTAATTTAGTGGACACCATATTTTACTTGTTTGCAGTTGTACCCATTGTCAGTGCTTTGCCAGGACACACATGCTTTGGTTCCTACGTGCGCAGGCATTACTCATGCTACTGCAATTTAGAAACAAAAACTGCTATGGTCAGCAATGGAAAGAAAGGGAAGGAGATAAAGACGGCGGATCCCTGAAATGCAAAAGACATGCAAGGAACATGGTGAAAAAGGGAAGTGCATTGCCTATTCTGCAGAGTTCTAGGAGGCCATTTGTGTTCAAATACATCAGGAGCACACAAAGCTGACATCTAAGGCAAACCAGCCAAGCTCTCCTCATGGAGAAGAGACCCCTAAAACACTCTGAAAGTCAGGAGTTTTCAAGATGGTCAGAGAGGGCCGGTGCAGAGAGGAAGGCATGCCAGCAGTGCAGGTCTGCCCTCGAACACATTCACATTTCTACCCAAGAACATTTCAGAGGCAGAGCTGATGGCAGCAGCTCTGAATATACAGTGTCATTGATCACACTTACCTCTGCACAATATATGTTGGTAAGGTTTTGCAGATAGCAGTGGACTGGGTCTGGCCAGTACGTCATTTCACAAGAAAGAACAGTCTGTCTTCCCTTGTTACCCTCCTTCTCAGACCAAATCCCTTCAGTTTTGCTAGAGGGCAAAAAAAATGCCTATAAAGTTAAATGTACTGGATTCTGAATATGCTGAATGACCATCAGTTTGTGGGCCTATATAATGTTTATTTATTCCAAATCAGTTAACTGTAAAACCTAACTAGAAATTGAATTTATAGTATTAATACTTAAGCAATTTTAGATGTCTTCTAGAATAAGCAGAAAAGCTTTAGTTATTAAAATATATCACTCTCTAACACCTTGCCAAAAGAGCTCTGAGTTGCATACAGAACTAAATGATATGCTGTATCTTGTAAATCAGAGCCACACTGAAATAGCCAAATATTTCTGCAGTGATGTGGTCTGTTGCTGTAATCTTGCCAGAGCTGAGCAAAGGAAAGCTAGCTCAGGATTTGGGAGGGGTAGCTTTTCTCAGAAATGTTTGCTGCTAAAGGCTGAGGATTTGACATCTAGTGCGTGGCACTGTGCTAGTCACATCAGCAGTGAACAAATGCTTTAGGGCAATATTAGAAGGTATTGCTGGAGTTGTTGCCTTTTAAATACGATTTAAAAAGAAGGCCTTCGTCCATTGCAATTATCAAGGCTTCAGAAAAAATAATCATCATGTAAGCCTGTAATTAAGCCTAATTAATTCCAGATAAGGATGGGCCAAAGCACGTAGTTTACTGCTTTGATGAAGTGGCCTCTAAAACTTTTACAGTGTTTTCTTTTAAAGGAAGCATGTTAGTTCTCACATCTAAGTGAAATGCTTAAATGAGGACCCTCTAATCTTCCTACTTTATTTTCCCTCCCTTCAACTCCTAACTTAATTATTGCGTGGCACTGTTACAGCTGGGTGTTAAAAGGCTGAGTTTTTTCAGGCCAGAGTGGAATTAAAAATAATGTCTTTCCTTCTCTGCTATTAGCCAATAGAACCTTTCCCTTACATAAATTAAGTCAGGCATTCTTAGGCTCTTCACGGGAAAGGTAACTTTCTCAGAGAAGCCTTCCTAATGAGTGTCCTCCTTCCTCTGATTATATGAAGGGACCACATTTTCTGGGATAGATACATCCACATGCTCTCCCATCTGTGATCATGTGGCAGCTACCAGAAATTACCAATGATAAGAATACTTGATTAGCTAAATATTTAGGACATTTTTTAGCCCAGTAGCAAAGAATTTCTGAAATGAAGAGCGGAGTCAATACTATGCCACAGCTTGGTCTTCTCTGGACCACCATTACTGAGAGACTGCATCTTCTCCCACTGACCAAATTGGAGGTTAGCAAGCTCAGAAGGGCTGAATACATCCACTGTTATCAAGTCTCATGATATTCAGGGAGGATCGGGGGTACGTAGGGAGTGCGTTTAGGTTCTCTGAAGTCCCAGTTCTGGGCATCACGTAATTAGAAGAAATCTTTAGCCATTATAGTTTCAAAGAAGTTAAAGATAAGAATTTGGAAATAAGAACTTTCAGAGATCTCCCCCCCCCCAAAAAAAAAGAGAAAAGAAAAAAAAATCCACCAAAAATTCCACCAGATGAGAAGTACTTTAAATTCACTATTTTTCCAAATCATGAGAATTCAGTTTAGTATTACATTTTGGAAAAATCAGATATTTAAACCTCAGGAATATAATCTCACAGGGTTATGTAGACTATTTCTATACTCTGTCCTCTCTTCCTGAATAGCAAATGATTTTTTATTTTCAAACATAAATAGACCAATAGTATCTTTCCAAGAGTTTCCTCTGGAGTTTTTGACCTTTGTATCCAGTCAGAATTACTGGATATTTCTTGACTATAAAACAACTATGACAAACTGCATACTAAAAATATATAAAATATTGTTTACTGAAAATAATTCTACAACACACTTAATTTCTACAAGTTTGTGACTGCAATCCCCCTTCAGGGAGAAGGTGAGGAAGGGAAATATATATATATATATATATATGTGTGTGTGTGTGTGTGTGTGTATATGTATTACTGTACTAGGGCCTGAACTCACTATCTTGCCTTTTTAGGGAATATAGTTTGTTAATTCCATTTATAGAATTATGTATTCTTAGGATGTAAAGTTTCTTGGGAAAAGATGGAACCTTTTTATACTCTTCCCTTGGTACATGACAGTCTGCAGATACTCTGCCCAGACCAGATGACCAGTCAGGATTCCCTTGCTTTTTTTGTTCCTCTTTCAAATCCAGAAGGAAGCTACAGTCTGGTGGTATGAGCAGAAGCGAACAGTGCAGATGCTCAAAGAAGTTATAAAGCTCACTTTCTCCAGATGGTACAAATGATAATTTACTTCTCCTCTCCATGTTTGAAGAAAAAGTATAACACACTCTTCATGTGAAGTTGTTTGCAATACAGTAGATGGGTTCCCAATCATATCTGATGTTCATAAACTCACATAAACACCTTGCTCTAATTTCCCTAACTGTGCTTTTCCAAAAGCCCTTGATGAGGAGTACTACTCTTTTCTCTCATTATGGAGAATGATAAATTTCCACAAATTGGAGTGTGTGGTCATTCTTTACAATGCATATATTTAAAATATGATGACAACAATATCAAATTGTTTACTACTGAAGATGGTAATTACACATATGCACAAAAGCAATAACACTTAAGCATGTTAACAGCTTTAATAACAGCAGCTTTATAACTGGTGTTTTGATCTATTAAGATTAAAATTGTATTCCAAATTCCAATTTTAAATTTCATTATCTGATTATGCCTACTTTGTTATTAACATGTGCAAAATGAGATGAAATTACCTAGTGCTCAGTATTTGGAAAGTTTTGATTCAACCTATTCAAATGCTAATATCAGAGCTTAACCCCAAAGGCCTGGGGAGGAAGTGCAGGCGCAGCACCGAAAAGAACTAGTAGTTGTAGAGTGCTGCAGATAGACAGCCCTTGAGCCCTGAGGAATCCTATGTCCTGTACCAAGGGTTCCAGAAAACAATTCCTAAATCATCAGACATCAGCACTCACACAAGAAAACTAGAATTGAACAGTGTACTTAGGATTTATTAAGATACAGTATTAATCCTTTTTTTAATTAGTCTTACACTGCTCCTATCATCCATCCTTAATTCTTATTACCAGGGCATGTATTCTGTGTTGTTGGCAGCCATTTCATTTTCCTCTATTATGCAACTATCTCCTAATTATTTAGGAAGAAAGCTCTTAAAAACTGAAAGAAAAGAGGGAAAAACCCTCAACATCATCATACTACAGAAGAGATGAATTTTTAAACCCAACTATTATCACCACAGATGCATAAACTTTACTCTCCGACTGGATAAGCAGGTAACACCACAGGTTATGTGACTGAAATCCTCCCAGAGTACACCTGGTTTCATCCACCTAAGAATAATACGCTTTTCTTAAATGGACAGCTAATTCCATGACACTTTTGAAAGGATGACAGTAGGTAACAGAGGCTCTACAATGACGCAGGCAGTACACATCGGGGTTCTCGCTTTGAAATGGCTGAGTCCTGAACATGCAAACTTTTGCTCTCCAAAATATCACAGGTGCCAACAGAACCAATCCTCTGTGTTTCAGTTGCAAATTCAATCTATACACAGGTTACGACATGATATTGCTTGCTATCATGGAAGAACTGACAAAAAAACATTGAATGTGAACATCTACTATTACATGAACATATTATGTCTTCAGTCGAGACAGACACTAAGTATCTTCCTAGATTTGATCTTTCCTTCACATCGTAGTTGAAAAGAGAAGACAATGAGGAGAGTAAAAGCTATGCAATCCCACATTCAACATATTCATAATAGATGATATATATAGTCTATATGTTAGGCACCATAATTTGACAGTATCCCTTTTGCTTCAGGGTAAAATGAGCTTGGATACAAGCACCACATTCTCCTAGGGACACTAATGTTTAGGAACTTTCCAAAGAAAACCTGTAGGGAACACTACTATTTGCAAATGTGAATCCCAGTTATTATTCTTAGCTTTACTGTTCTAGTGCCACAGGTTTTAGGGCCGTTATCAGACTCAACCAACAGATTTCACTGGCTATTTAGTAACGACCCTTGCATCGATGTTGAGAAAATCCTAGAATTCCCCAATTACGCAGTGGAAGGAGCATCACAGCAACTGTTGTGGGCTGTATAAGAATAAAGGTCAGCCAGCTCCTTTAAGGTGGGATAAACACAAGTGATGTACATTTTAAATATGTTGATTTCCTTAAATATTTTTCATTTCTACTTATAGAAAGAAAATAGTTAAATATTGTTACAATAATAATAGTTAAATATTGTTATGCATGAACAGATTATCTTTACAAAAACGGTGTATCATTTAAAACTACAAATCTTTTAAACTGAATTAAGAAAAAGTGTGCTTTTTTGTTTAGGAATGCAGTTATCTGTCACTGAGCTTGAATTAAACAAAGAAAAATAGCATTGTCAGCAGGAGCAGCAGAGAAAGGTATCCTGGTGCTTAATTTAGATCAAATATTCACAGTGAGATTACTAATTATATTGCTCATTTTAAGCTACTGCACAAAGAAAGAAAGATATTTCTAATGGGTCACTAGAAACTGAAATACAGGTCAATTGAGCTGTTTTCTTTTTCCAAACTAAAATAACAGTAAACACCAAGACCTAGCTCATGTCACAGAATTAATAACTGAATTCATCATTTCCTTTAGAGCTAAATAAAAAGATATAATTGGTTTGTAAAGATTCTACTTTTAAATCTATTAAAAATATGACCAAACGAGCCGAAGAAAAGTTATAGACACAAAGGGCAAGGAATATATTTCTATTATTAAAATAATGCTAGTACTGTACAAAGAAATAATTAGAATAATATTAATACTATCAGTTCAGTAAATCATTACATTCTACTTTAGACAATAGCACTTAAACCTTGCTTAATGTTAAAAGTAGCCATTAAATACCCTGTTGCACTAGTTCCAATATCATTACCTCTGAGGAACTCAGTCAAAATGACCTCTCTTGTTGGAGTTTAAATATAAAAATTGAGAAGCTAAGAACGGCTGCACCATGTCAGGGAAAAGGTGCAGACAGTTTCACCTCCTGCTTCTGCCCTGGCCAGGGGTGGACGCCTAGGGAAGAGCCCCAGGCCAGGACAAGCAGATACTAATGCTCTCCGTGAATATTTTCTGAACCCTCAGAGACCTGTAGCTCAAGGGCTTTGTGAGCCAGAAGCAGTGTCACTATGTTTAATAACCCTGGGTATGGTTTTCTTCTGCGGATTAGTTGCTCTCTTTGTGAACCACGTAAGCTTTCAGCGCCCCTAGTGTCCGGTGGGAAGGAGCTCCAATGCCTACTGAGTGCTGTCTGAGGAAATACTTTCATTGCAGTTTTATCTGGTAAGGGTCATTATAAATCAGAAAATACTTTCAGAAAGCATAGTGTTCATCTGTAGTAAAATTCTAGTTCATGCAGTTACAATCTATCTTCCAAAGTTTCCCCAGTACCTCCATGTGGCTCATCTGACTTAAAGTTCTCCATATGCTGTTGAATTCAGTATCATACAGCACTGTACATCAGCAACAATTAAATTTGTTTGTATTTAACAAATAGCTTTGGAGTCCTTTGGAATAAAAACCACAGCTTAAAAGCACAAAACGACAGCTATTATTTTGCTAACAGTCTAGAAATCTCATGTACTGTATTACGGAGAACACGACTTATGTTTCCATTTTGTAATTCACAGTGAACTTGGCTTGAAAACGAGCTTTTGCTACATTTCAGGGAGCTTTTGTGCATAAAAAATATATATATTAATTTATACTTTACACAATATGTGATTAAGTTCATATACTATCCTGGAAACACTTTCACAGTAGAAACAGTATTTTTTCCCAAAATTTAAATTATTTCCACATTAAAATAAAAATTGACAATTTACATTCTTATAATCTAAAAGACTGCTAATGATTTTTTTTTTCACATATTCCCCTGTCCTAAACAAAAGAAAAACAGCAGCTTGGAACTGAGTGATTTCCATTTCCTCTTGACATTTGAGTTCCAACCAGCTTCAGTTTCAAGTTGTATTTGAAATATATTAAAAATGTCAGCAATTGGAAAAAGTGATTCCAAAGGTTCTACACAAAGCAGAGCTTCTGAAGTCTTATGAACTGAAAGTAGGTTTGATGAGGAAATGGTATGGTTATACTTTGTCTCTCTAGCTGAAAACATATGTCCTTCTTATAGGTGAGTCCTAGGAGAAGCTAAAACCAGACAAACGCAATTACATGAACTCTGCTACTTAAGCACAGAAAGCAGCATCCACCCTGAATCTACTTTCAACTGTGTATTAATATCAATTCCTTTCCAGAGATCAGGGACCCTTCAGGGACCCTACTGCTTCACTGTTCCGTAAAAATGGACCACACTGAGAAAAAAAAGAAAAATCTACTGTTAAAGAGTTACAGCATTTAAGAATTCTATTGTTACAGTTGTACTCTTTATATACACACGTATGGGTCACTTGTGTCTCTGAGGCACCCCTTTTAGGTACATGTAAAGTGTGAACAGGAGAGAGAGTTAAGGGAACAAATTCAGAATACAGAAAATGGGTAGAGAAAATTTTTTTTGAAAAGAAAAGAAACGAAAAAAGAAAAAAAGAAAAGCCAGATGGGGTAAAAAGCTGAAGAAGTCAAAATTACAGAAGATGATAGAAAAATTGTAAAATATGTATGCTAGATTAAAAAAACCATATCCTTCCTTTAGGCTTAGTGTTCTTCTGCATCATCCTTGCACAATGTCTTTTTTCCTCTCCTGTTTGTATCAAAGGGTATGGAGATGTCAGCGTTTTGGAAGGTGAATACTGTCGCAGTGATTTGCTTTAAAGGAAATCATTATTACTTATAACAAGGATGCAACTGAACCTGAGATACTGTGTTAATCCTGTAGTGCTGCCAATGCAGAAAACACACATGGTCAACAACAAAAATTGACCTTTTAATGACAATTATGTTGTTTCCTAGTTGTATAATATTTCTAGCACTTAAAAAAATGCAAAATATACTCCAGAATTCTTTTTTATCAGAGGGTAAAGCTCACAGTAGCTCTTTTTAGTTTCTTTTTTCAAAGAGAGAAAATGCAGCATGCAAAACCTAAATATTGTTTGCAAGAACTAGCTTTGCTGTAGCATTTTCTTTTCTATAAATTGTAGATGCAACTGCAGGAAGCAATATAATCACAAGGTTAAAACCACAAAAATACTTCAACCAATATATAGCAAATGGTAATGCTAGTGGAAAGTCAACAATATGAATTTTAAATTTACATGTGAGACCTATCTGTCTACAGGAGTCTGAAATATTTTCCATTAATTGCTAATGAAGATCAGTTTACTGCTGAACACTGAGGCTATTTACGCCTGTCTTTCAAAAATGCATAGGTACAAGGTATAAGATAGCAGTTTTTACAGGCAGCACAGAAACAATGCGGCTCTGCTTCTACATGCCGTACAAAATCATTAAATGAAACAAAATAGCCCCCCAAAAGCTCAAGCAAACAAAACTATGCATGCTCGCTTGTCAAGTTATTTATACTGCCTTTTACACAAACTTCTTCCTTCATTTTGTGGAACCAAGCAAAACGCACACATCTTCCAACTGCTACATTAGCCTCCATCTAACCTGTGCCAAAGAAGAATCATAGACCATCTGGAATTTTGTTTGCATAAATGAACAAGAATAGGTCCAAAGCTTCTGCTGGCAATTAGAACCACTTGCGTCTACAAAGCTGGACTTTTCCCAGAAACGACAGCTATCAGACTCAGAGACGTAAGGGATACCCTCTTTGGAAGAATGGGGAAGTACTGAGTAAAATAGCAGAATAACTTGTAATTTTGTCCAGTGGTTTGTAATAGTCACAGCTGTGTGAGTAGCATTTGTCAAGTCTACAATAACTGTACAGTTTGAGAAGTTCACAGCAGAAGACTCCAAGAAATATCAAGCACAGTAGCCACAAGGGCTGCAGCGATAACTGTAAGCCGTGCTGATGGTTAGTCGTGCGGCCGGCCCTCCAGACTCCTACTGACCAGACTCTCTGCCTGCCTGACTCTTATAGCTCTCACAGGTGACTTAACAGCTAAAGTAAAGGTAAAATTCTAAGTACTGTAGAGTACAGAAATAGAGAGTTAGGTAGACTCAAAAGTATAACTCACTCTCCTGCTCCCTGACCTGGCCCATGAAAATCAAGAGTATGTAAGCTGAAGTTTTCCTACACGAGCCACCCTCATGTCAAGATATATGGCTGAATGTAATGGAAATATTTATTAACAGCAAGGATGGTATGAATCATTATCGTACTGAGTAATACCCCATACCATTAATAATTCCAGAGAAGTAAAATCCGATGGTGTTTGAAGTAAGGCACAATTCACTAGATTTGACTCTCAAAATGATTTCTCTGGCACGCAGAGCACTAGCGAGCAGGCGTCAACTCCCTGGCCTCTCAGCACGGCTGTGCTGACACTGGGAAGTGGCTGGTCAGCACGACAGTTGTATCGAACAGGCTGCAGGCAAACTAGCAGGGAGATGTGGGCAGGGGTGTGGCAGGAGTCCTGGTTCTGATATTGCTCATCATGAATACAGATAGCAATATAAACAGTTTCTTGTAAAAGGATGAAGTGAGTTACTCTTTCTACAAAAAAAAAATAAAATAAAATAAAATAAAAAAAAATAAAAGGAAAGAAAGAAAGAAAAAGACTCTCTTATTTCTGGGCCTGCTATGGGGACAGAACAACAAAGCTCAACTCCGTCGTTAGGACACATTGTTAGAATTATGTCTGAAGATTCAGCACTAGTCTGACCAGGAATATATTTACACTCGGAAACCTTCATGCTGTATATTAGAAGCAATCCTGGGACTCTGGATGCAGGGAAGGCTAAAACTGAGAAACAAAACTCTTTTGTGAACTACATCTTCCTCACCTTATTTTCAATCACTTAGGTTCTCTCTAAAGCACCTTCATAAATTTCATCAGGCTTCCTAGTGCTTGGGATTTTTAAAACTGCGAATTCAACTTTTAGCTTGGCGATAACTATTAGCAATCTTAACTTGAGCTTAATGGGGTTTTTCATCTAGTAATGGCTATTTGAGTTCCCCTGGGAGCTCTTCTCTATCTATATTTTCAAAGCTCCTATCTCCTCTGGCTGCCTTCATGTCATGAACAGTGTTTTCTCTGTTCATTTACAGCCTGCTGTGCAAAAAGTAGCCTCAAGAAAAGAGGGGCAGTTGGCTGGTGTGCAGCATATAGTAGTCTACAAATCTGATAAAAAAGATACCATTAAACCTTTTAAAAGCTACAAGCAGCACTGCTATTTGCATCTGTTCCTTGCAAAAACAATCTGATGTTCTTCAAGCTGAGAAGTTAAATTCCCCTGGTGCTACTTGATGTTAATGGACAGATATTTCCTATCACCTATTTGGTCAACAGTGTAAAATAATACTTCTAACTGCACGCTTATTGGCTGGTCTGTTGCTCCTGTATCTTTTATTAGTTAACAGTCCTACACTAGTGACCCTGCCCACAAAAATATTACTTGGGAGGAAGCACAGCAGGGTGGTGGGTAAGGGAAAGGGGTGCAGAAAGAAAATTTGCTTCATTTACAGGAAAAACCTCTCATTTACAGGAATGAACTGAGGCAGGTCTATGCTCACGTTCAGAAAATGAAAAGGGAGGACTTGGAAGTCTTGGCTCCATTACATGGCAAGAGCGACTCAAGAGTTACGCAAGAACTGGAGGTCGGATAGTCCCTCATGGAGCCAGGGCAGCCCCTGAAGGCTGAAGAGCTGCGGAAGATGCAGGTGCAGGGGCTCTGCTTGCTGATCCTGCTGCCTGCTGTCCCATCCTCCAGGAAGGGCTGTGCCCAAAAGCTGCAGGAGAGCTCTTACTGTTCATTTTATTTCAATATACTGATAATTTAATTTCCTGTCCTATATTGCAGAGAGTATGCATATTTGTCCTAGCTATTTCTGCCCACAATGTATGTTTATTCATTACCTACTCAGCTATCTGTCTTTAATTAGTTCCTCAGCTGAGTACTTCAAGCTGTGCTGTGCATGTCTGGAATGTTTTTTTGTTTTACTAATGAATTTAATTTGGGAAACTCCTTGATCATAGCTCAGTCACTATGAACTACTGACTCTTCATGTGTAAATAAAAGGGAAGAGATGTGGAGGGCCCCAGGCTTGCTTTCTGTGATAAGTGATGATGTTTACTTGCCAAACTCCTTTCAAGAGATCGAGTACAACTAGGAGAGAGGGCAGGAGGAATGAGATGGAGAGATAAATCTACAGCATAAGCTACCATTCCACCATCTCAAGGGAAAGGTCTAGTCTAATCATTTTTCCTACAGTGCATATTTAATACAGTCAGCAGAGTTCAGAATCCCTGGAGCCCAGAAAATAAATTTTTCAGGTGGACTCTGAAAACATCTGATGTTATTTATTAATAATTTTGCCTTTTTGCATGTTGAACTCAGAGAAAAATCACTGTGTGGCAAATCATGGAGTATTTTTTCTCTTTTCATGCATAATATTGCACAGAGTAAGGCTGATACAAATTGAACCTGATAGTCTTACATGTTACATTCTCTTTTGGCATCAAAAAGATTTGTAGGATGCAGGAGACTCTCTCGTTATGTTCTGATATATCAGTGACCACATATGCAATTTCCTATCTTTTTTGAATCTTTCTGAGTTTGAGGCTTTGTTTATTTTTTGCATGTGTGTAGAGATTACTAGCTTGATTCTCTAATCACTAGCAGCAGCTCTGTTCTTTATTAAAAAATAGAAATGAGATGGCCTCTAGGTCAATTCTAACTGTGGTCATGCAGAAGCACAATGACAGTCTTTTAGTATCTGAATGCTCTGAATACAACGGATGACTGTGGTCAGACTTCTCTGTAAGAATGGATCTGGGAAAATCCAGCAGGATAATTATAGAAAAGAACACATATTTTTTCAAAAATAAATTAAAAGAATTTGTCAAGCTAATCTACAGAAAGGAAACACAGAGAAAAAATATGACACTTCATGAATACCTTCTGGAGGTGGTGATTAGGAAGGAAGAAATATTTAAGCAAAAGGATAATACAGGTACAAGATCAAAATGATACTGCTTGGACATGAATACAGGTTGATTGCAAATTAGAAGTTCTTTGTTAATCATCTGGGGAGTGAAGTTCTGAAATAATTCTACAAACAGGAAACATGCAGAAAGTTCTAAGATGGGATTTTGATAAATTTAGAGAAGTGATTCTAGGCTAACTGATGGAGACAGGAAGCACATCTCCTGACCTAAATCCTTAGGTATCTTGTTTGTAAAGGTGTCCATGAGGGAGTGGAAAAAAGATACTGGATTACTGTTTGCAGTATATTTATATTGCATTACTTCCAGGCTTTAAGTATCTCGCTAGTAACTACTGAGAACCAGGAATGAACTGGGGTTACTTTTTTGTGGATACTGCCTTCCTCTGAAGCACTACAGCTTTGGCATGGCTAGACACTGACACAAATGCAGTGCTCCAGGGCTCTGAATGATGCGAGAATTTCTCAGGTGCTTTGCTAGTGCTTTCTAGTCAGAGTTAAATCAATTAAAGATAAGGAATGGGAAGGGAATTTGTCCCTCAGATTAGATTGCTTTTGCCTTTCAAGGATCACCTTGGAGTTTTTCTGTATTTAATAAATTCCCTGTTATAGCAATAATCTTGGATAATGATGATGTCCTAGGCACTTTCACATTCATCCTGGTAACACTTTTTAGGGTTTAGATTTTTATATTTTATGACAGTTCACAACTTTGTGATAGGCCAAGAGGAAATGTTTCGTGTCCCATGGTACTGGGGGATACTTTGCATGCAAGTGGATCCTTTGGAATATATATTTGTTACCTAAGCTCCTTCCAGCCAAATTCGGGAGAATCAAGTATCAGAACTGTGACCATGTCATACTTCTAAACAGTCTTTTCAGATCTAGCAAAGAAAAGTTGTAGAAATTTTTAAGAAAAGTCCTGTCTTAGGAAAAAGTCTTCCTATCTTTTTTCAGCAAAGAAGCACATTTCCTCGGGCCTACTGAGTTGAGAAGAGACCTGTGCAAAAGCCACGTTCACCAGGCTCTTAAGAATTTTTTGATTTGAACTCATACAGAATAGGCTTATTATTCAAAAAAAAAAAAAAAATACAAATGAGGTAGCCGTATTGGAAAGAAAGTGAATTGCTGCAGGACAAATTAAGGAGTGCTAGACAGTAAAAAACAGGGCTAACATTCCTATTTCATAAGCACAAGAAATCTTTCAGGAAATTCTCATTTCCTATAGAGTGTTAATTTAATAGAACTATTCTACTCAGGTTCTCATGTTGTATTCATGAATGCATTAGTAACTTGACTACCATATGTCAGGTACTCCTTTTTTTTCTCAGCCATTTTCCCGTGGGAGAGACAAGTAGAATGGATTCTTTCATTTTCTTAGTGGTATATATTCAGAATGAAGAACGAAGGACCAAAAAGCACCCCTTCCACCCAGAACAGAGACTGGTGATGCTTTTAGAGAAGCTTCATTCCTAGGGGTCCTCAGCCCAAACAGCCTCAGTTTGGTCTCAATGGTCTCTCTTTCAACAAACTCTATGGCCTCTGCCTCAGAGACAAACTCTGTCCTTCTGCACATAGTCAGAGTCAGCCAGGGGTTGTGGCCACACACCTTTGATTCTGCCCATCTGGCCATCCTGAGAAAAAGGACCAAAACCAGGAACTTGACTCTGAGCGAAGCCAGCTTACAGTGGAAGGAGCAACCCTTTGTCCCGTTCCAAGCTGTACTGCTTTGGAAAATTACTGCAGGTCTTCCATTATCAGCTTCAGCTGCCTAAATAGCAGGATTCAGGCTCAAGAATTTGACATTGCTGTAATCCAACAAGAGATGGAGAAAGCATGAATAATTAAGACCAATATATACACACCTTCCAAATGATGACAGACAGAATCATTTACATCCAATATCAGTGTAACTGAAGAATCTGAAATAATAGTCATACAATACAGATTGAACTTACCAATTAAGGGTGAAGCTTCAAGTCCAATACTGTGACTGGAAGCTCTTGACAATATTTATCTTCACCTATCTGTTCCCTGCCTCTAACCAGCTCTGCAAACCCGAGGCCACCTAGGTACAGTGATTTGAGATTTGCAGTGAAGAACACGTATCAGTACCACCTGCATTTTGCTGGTATCTACTTCTTTGCTATCTGACCTCTGGCTACTGTGCAGGTGGTAAAAAACATGAGATTCCTTGATATTTAAAATGGGGTAAAGGAAATGCTTCTCTTTACTACTCATAGGATGCCTTCATCCAGGAATGAATCAAACCGTTAAAACGCATCTTCTGGGATCCTGCCAACATTTGTGAATAAAATAGCAGTGTCACAGTCAATTGCAATGACTGCTGCTGAGTAGTCTAGGGAGATGAGTCTGTCTGTTCTCTCCAGTGAGAGCATGAAATTTGTCAATGCTTGCAGCTGACCTCTTTGCTAACTCCCCTCTGGTCTTGCAGAGGAACAGAAGACTTGATGGTTGGCAGCAGTTAGAGACAACTGCCGAATGTGGAAAGAGCTGCTTAGTGTTGGTTGGACTGCTACATGTTTGAAAGATGAAAAGGTTTCTTCTCTGACAACACTAGTATCAGCCATCTGTGATTGTCTTTTACAAGCCAGGAAAAGTAAGGGTTGGACTTACAAAGCTTAACACATGAAAAACGAACAGCATGCGATCTTTTCACAGTCCTTTTTCTTGATTCACAAGGTATTCCATATTTAAGTATTATTGGACTGAAGCATGTGACATATGAGGGGAGTCTGCTCACCCTGGGAAAGGCTCAGGAGGGATCTAATTGCTGCTTTCCACTGCCTTGTGGGTAGTTCTCAAGAAGATAAATCCAAACTCTCATCAGAGCTACACAGCAAAAGATCGAAAAATAACATTCATAAATTGCAATAGGGAAAATTCCTCTTGGATATAAGGAAAATATTTTCACAGTGAAAAGCACTGATTAAAGCACTGTAGGAGGTTGCCCAGAGAAGCTGTAGAAACTACATCCTTGGAAATTTTAAAAAGTTGTTTTTAGTTCAAAACCTATTTATTTATGAAAGATAGTTAAACAGTAACAAAAAGGGTCTTTTGCAAATGTTGAAAGTTAAAGTCACAATAATGTCCTACAGTTGCTGGGAACCATACTTGATAACCAGGGTTTTCACCTATTATCAAAGCTTAATGTTTCAAATGACTTCATATTTTTTCAGTGTTGTGATGACAGTTATTTTTGAGATTTCATTTTTGTTCCCTCTCTTTGGGAGATGGGAATTTAAAGCATTTATTGGGAAAATCATTTTTTATTATGTTGTTGAAAACATCTGAACATTCCTGAAGTTCTTGCCAAATATGAGTTGGGTCTTCTTCTGCTTGCTTGCTTATGAAATATGAAGATAGAACAACAGTTTATAATGATAAATTGTTTTACATTTAGCCATATCATAGCAACTCTGAAATAAATGGTAGATCAGGGAACTGAACACAGACACATGAACAGGGTTCTATGGCTTAAAAGTTGACTATTAGTGATTTTAGTTCCCTGTTTTCAAAAGCAAAACTAAAATGGTAAGGTAATTTTTTTCCACCTCCAGGAGTTCAGGAAGCCAAGGTTAAGTAATAACATATAGATAAGAGTGAGTGTTCAAAGCTGACTAGTAAAAGAAAATGCTGAAAAGAAAATTTTGAAAGCAGCAGTCACTGTTGCTTCTCTATTTCCTTGCTATTTCTACAGCTAGTTCCTTGAAAACTGCTCTAATGAAAAAAAATTGCTCCTCTGAATTAGTCCGGATCAGATGGACAGATGATTCTTCACAAATGTGAATTTAAAGATAAGCACATTAAAAATGCTAGAATTTGCTGCTTAATATTGTAAAGCTGAGAGCTTCGTGATTCTGCAAGCTTAGCTAAGACCTTCCATGTAGAGATTACTGTAAGCTCCTAAGAGTAAATGGCTAGAACTAGCTTGAACTGATTTAATGAGGAAAAAAAATAATTGTGGAAAGCAAAAGATTTTCCACTCATCTCCTTTTAGTTCTATTTAAACTGATTCAAAGTTAAAACCTTGACTAAAATTATCAGCATTTTCAAATTTCTTCTCTTTTTGCCTTAAGGAGCCTAGTAGTCATCTCCTAAAACACAGTTTTCAAGTTTTTAGCACAGAAAAGAAGAAGAACAAAGGGGAACTGCAAACTCTCCTCTGAAATCCTCTCTCTAAATATTGAACATATGGAACTTTGCAGGTTGCAACTTGAATCTGGAAGCCAGTATAGTCAGAAAAAGAAGTTTTATAGTGGAGGTTCTCCAAGGCATCATCAATGGAAAAGGGAATAAAAAGTAGCGATTCTTCATATTTCTCTTATAGTTTTCTAAAGAAGTTTTTTTTCATGTTTCCAAGTTTTTCAACAGAAGACAAAGGCAGAAGAGAGTATTAAAAATGAAACAGAGGAAAGAAATGGGGAGTTAATTTTTACATTATGTACAGCTTTTATCTACTTCTCTCAAATTATTGTCATATTCCCTTTCCCCAGGTCAGGCTTCCTCCTAACCAGCTGCCCAAAACGCACTGCGCTGCAACTCTCTGCTATCACTACAACATTTGGGGACCATATCAAAAAGCTGTATGAAAATCTAGAATGACCTGTTCCTTCAGGGGAGAAGGATCAGCAGGTATCCCTCAGAAAATTCTGGAAAGCTGTAATATATAGCCCAAATATCATGTATATATGCACAGTATGGCTTGATGCTGTGTTTTGAATAGAAGGTGCCAGAATTCACCCCTACAATTAAAGCATGGGGAGAAGAGCCTGTGAGATGGAGAATCTTTAAGAAGTGCAGCTGTGGTTAGGGAATACATAGCTGAGTTTCTGTTTTATCTAACCACTGGATAGAAAAAGTTTAGCTATTTTAAAGTCTCTTGTATTAAGACATAATTAGAGCTAACTTGGTTCCCTAGTACAGAGATCATACGTACAAGTTTAATGAACATCAAGGGTCTTTTAACCTCTTTTCTTCTTCTTTATTAGTTTCTCCAGTTTGGTGGTCGAGCATTTCCTAGGGTGACTGAGTTACTGTGTGTGGTGTGCCAGATGTGGGGTGCTGTGAGCTGAGATGAGCTCCTTTATAATGGGATTTCCTCAGCTCTGCTGCCACTCACTTATCTATGTCTAAATGAGATTGAATTTGCATAACTCATACATAGTGATGAAAGAGCCTGCCCTCACTCTACTTCACCTTCAATCATTTTTTTGCCTTTTCTGCTCTTTCTGCTCTTTAAATATCACTCAGTGCTGCAGGAATACACAGGCCAAAAGTATTAAAGTGAGAAGAGTTCTACCTAAAAAATGAATATAGATGATTTCCTCTATTTTAGACTTCATTTCTGGGATTATTCAGACTTACTGGGTGAAATTTAGAGGTGACTCCCCACGCAATGAACAAGATTCCAGCCAGCTCTCAATCACCAGTTTAGTCGCAGGTTCCCTTAGTCTCTTATCGCTTTACTGACATTCTCCTTCTCATTACATCTCTGTGCACTGTGAGCATTGTTTTATCTTCTCATTCTTAGATTTTGTACTCTGTACAATTTCTTTTCTTTGCTATAGGTAAGTAGTAAGATATTAATATGCGTTATAATCACATAGATGGTAAAATGTTTGAAATTATAATTAAAGCATAACTTTAACAGGAATTGAGTTTAATATGAACAGCTACTCTATGTCATCTATCAGACTAATGAGTCTTTACTTAAATCCTCTAGAAATTTAGGCACAATACTTCATGTGAAATGCTTCAGATATTTCATTTTTGCACTAAAGAAGGTAAAATTCACCTGTAATATAATCACAATGATGAAGGGAATTTGAATAAAATTAGCTCTTAATTGCTTTTGAATTCTATACTTATGAAACATAAAGCTCATAAATTCTCTATGAAGTTTCAGCTATTTTATTTTACTCTCAGTGGAAGAACTGATAATGGGCATTGATTGCCATATGTTTTTATTACTTCAGTAAACACACAAAGAGGGTATGCATAAAATTTACTAGGACTTTGAAGTTCAAACAAACTTCCTCCTGTATACACGCATGCATACGTAAGTATACTAACATGTATATTTAGGTGGAACTGAATGCATGTAAGAATTAATTAAGAACAGACAGGTTCATTTCTAGCTTAAACCAGATCAAGTCTCTGCCACTGTCTGACTTAAATTCCATGAAGAATCTGTATGAGTACTAAGTATGGTGAAACTGTTATTCCTCCTACCTGTTCTCAATACATGCATAAAACAGATATGGCTTACATTCTAACAGACAGTGAAGAGTGTACAGAAAAAGAAAGTGGGAGGAAAGTATATGGTAAAAGTCACAAAAATTAAATTCTCTTCCTCTTATGATAGACACTCTGCGCTTACATCCCTCTTGTCCTTAAGAAAAGGTCTCCAGCAATGTAAACTGAATTCAAAATGAAAATGCATGGTAAATGACATTCTAATCTATAATACTTTCATATACCACTAGGTACCGGCAAATATGTTAAAAGAGCATAAGTTATGCTCTTCTGAATCAAACACACAGACTCTGCCAGATTCAGGCACAACTTGAATGAGACAGAAGAAAATAAGGTTGGTTAAGCTGCAACAAGATTCAATGTTTGCTGCTAAAAACATATCATCTCCTTCATATGTTCTAACAAGATTAGCCCCACATAAAGATTTTTTCTTTTTATTTCCCTTGAACTACTGGTTTGGTTTTTGTACAACCTGTATGGGGCAGTGGTTTTCCCAATATGTCTAATTTATAATTTTAATTCTACTTTCCCTTTTTTCTCTTGCACTATTTGCAAGTTCCTGCTGCTTCAGTCAAACACAAAAAGACACATCCTTCTATGTGATCTGTTTCTCCTGTGGGATGGGTAATGCTCATCTGGACGCATTTGGAAGATAGTTACCTTTATTCTATCAAAAAAATCTTAATTTCTTCTCGATCCTTGTGGAACCATTTCAGAAAGTGAACAGCAGAATAAACCCTTACACTGAGCAGGAGCTGGCTAGAGAATATTCACATATGGCCTGTGAATCAATGTGATTTATCTTACAACTGGGTCATGTCACAAATCTTTATTCCATGAGAACACTGAGGACTTAACCACAGAATTTCAGCTGAAAGAGAATTTAATGGCCAAGTTACAAACCTCAGAAAACACTGGTTTTCAGCAGAAAGGTTGACAAACAGTTTATAATCTGTGTGTGAACACAGAAATCTTAGTGATTCTTTGTTGGGTTTTCAAGATTATATAAAAAGGACCTCATACTCATGGGGATATATAGAAAGAGGTTCTCAAGCTTCTCAACGAACTTTATAGTGCTCTACAGACTATTTCCTCCCAATTTTCCAGGCCAAAATACCTACAGTTAAAGGAGCACAAAGTAATGCAAGCAAAGAGTCTAAAATGATTAACTCAGATTAGGAAGAACTGAATCACAATGAAAGAAAAAAAAATGAACTAAAGTAATTCTATATGTGCACGTTCACACGATATTATAAAACAACCAAGCAAATAAACCAAATCTCAGCATAATTCCAAGCTTATCTGGAAATCCAAACACATATAGGTCTCATCTTTTTTCTGGTACTGTCCACCATGGATCATATATGGTAGAGTTTATCTTACTGAAAACTTATATAACAGTAAATTTTAAGAGAAACTCAAAGGTTTCAGATTTATGACAGCAGAGAATCCATTTTGAATGTAATTATTGCACTTCCCAGCATTTGTTGCAAATGAAAAAAGACAACAGAACTAGCAGCCAAAATTCCAGTACCTAGAGCACTTTGCTGCCTAGGAAGGATATAATAACACCTGCAACAGAAGCTATGAGAAGCCATAGGAAGGCTTTCCTATGTCCTCATTTAATTTTATCTGTATAGGGTTCAGTGTGAAAGAGGAATGTCCCATATTTAGACACACACCGGGGGTTTTGCAGCTTCTGTCTTCAGGGTGGGCAAAGTTTTATTCATGCAGTCAGAAATGGCCTATAATTGTATGAGATGCCTGACCACAGCCTACCATTTATTGGGAGGAAAGGTATAGTTTTCTTAGAGACATAAAGTCATTCCAGGACAGCATTCCAGCATTGCTCATTGTAGAGAACTTTCACTCACAAGTACTAAAACACACACTAGTTATATTTCGTAATACAAGTAAGTTATGCCTGTAGAAAACAGAGTTAAATGTGAACAGAAAAAGATAGGCTTAGCCATAGGAAATGAAGTCATTTAAATCAGATATTTAACTGTAACAGAGTGGATTTATTTACTTACAAAATTTTAGAAGGATGCTCTAGAGGATCATTCTTTTTTCTCTCAGGTTTTTGAAAGAAGCAACCTCATTTGAAGAATAACCACAGCAATTTTATTAACTGAACTGGATGATCCCTTTCAAAAATGGTGAGCGAACACTGTTATATTATCACTTATTTTATTACCTTCAACAAAATCCACAGAAAAATAACATGAATCTGAAATATTACTTCTCGGTTGTTAGGCTGCTCTGACTCAAGGGGAACTTTTCTTTCTACTGGTTTGTTGGTAGCGTTAGAATTACTGAGATACATCGTTGAGCACAATGTCCTGACTTTCTTCGGAGGAATCAGTATAGATTCCAATGATAATTTGTAACTGTATCAGATGTAGCATGAACAATCCAGTGCAACAGACAAATACATACTGGGGAAACAGCTGTGGAATTTCAGCAGATGATTTTTTATGATTATTTTTGCAGCTACAAGTACGGGGGAGGGGGGAAAGATAAACTCTTACTTGGATCAAGTGTTGACCCGTATTTATCCCACTAAACTTATCACAACCGATCCAAAATGTCTGTAAAGGCGTGAAAAATTCATGGAAAATAAATACGAAATTCTCATCATAGAACAGATATTCTGACTTTGCAATTGTTCTATACTTAATATACTTAATATATCTAGAAATAAAAAGAAAAAAATAAAAGAGGGGGGAAGCACAGAGGAACCTACAGATCTTGATTACAATTTCCTAACCCAAGAAAGAAGGAATTAACACCCCAAACACGAATGGCCTAGGTTTCAGATATATAATCACATCATGCCAGTTTCCAGTGGAATCACTGCCTCAAAAGCTTCAAAAAGCAATCTGTATATTTTCACATCTAATTATACATTTAAGAGGCTAAGTGCAAGCCCCTCCTTTTTTAATCATTCATGTTTATTTTCACTTGATGATGCAAACCACACTATTACTGGAACATTGCCTAGGACTCAGTAGGAGTAATTTCCTGCTACTGAAATTCGAATAGGCTGTTTTACCTACTATAAATTGCTGTTCAGCTGGGATACCCACCAGCATACCTTACTGATATATTTAACAATAACATCACTGCTGGTCTGATTAGTCAACATTGCATAGCCTATTAGAGAACTGACCTTCTTCATAAATCTAAATACATCACTGAAAACTGCAAGCTCACAATAAAGCAACATTATTTTTCCTGAACTTCAGGTAATGCCATGGAAAAACTAGTTCAAGATGTTAAGAGAACACAAATGTGATGATGAAAAGAAAAATTATTTAACAAATCATTAGGTGATCCATGTTAAATAGACTCCTTCTGTCATAAATTTATGCTTCTGGGCAGCATTTGCTTCATAGCTTTTCCATGGCAAAGACTTACTGTCCTTGCTGCCAGATAAAGCATGCAGTGATAAAAAATGATATTGAATTACTGAAAAAAGGGTTATCAAATTTATTATGGGTGTTTTTCATCAATCTAAAGCCCAGCGGAAACTAACTGGAATGGATTCCCTGTCCCCAGAACAATCTAAGTTTATTTCTGCAGTGCTGTTCTAGAAAACACATCCTCAATTTGGAAGGTAATGAAAATGGACGAAACATGCATATGAAACAGTAAATCTATGTTTCCTGACAACGAATAATTCTGAGTTACCAACCTGCACACGAGATATATAGGCAGTACTTCTCTTCCAGAGTACAAAAATATACCTTGGCAAGGATATAGGCTTGTGAGCACTGACCCCAGCAGTGGCTGTGTTTCTTAGATACATGAAGAGCAGTTTTAACACATACCCATAGTCTCCAAAAATGCTCAGGTCCAAACCACTGTGCGAGTTATTAAGCCAACTCAATTAGAATGTTCCAAGAGGAGGTACAAGAGTAACACAAAGAGCAACACTTACAAGTGAAAGAAACAAAGTATTAAGTCATGAAAGGAGTAACCATGAACCACAGTCAAAATCAATGAATAGAAGAGCTCAAGGCATTATTTCCCTGGAGAACACACGCACACAAAGACAAAATCAATGGACTGATGTAAGAATGGAGTTTTGATTAGTTTCTGAATTTCTGTCATCTGTCAAGGAGATGTTGTTCTCTGACACTATGGATTCTACATGAACACTGCTGATATTGGACTACATGAAACCTTAGCTTAGACAGAACCACAGTAAATGCAGCTGCTCCTTCCTCCCCATTTTGAAAAAGAAAGATAATAGCAGTAAAACACAAAAAGTGATTCATGGCTCAGAAATCAAAGTCTCACTGGGAGAGTAAAAACTGTACACCAAAGGAAATGGAAAAAACATAAATCTGAGATGTGTAAAAAAAGCCACCTCTCTCTTAAATTCTGTCTTTCCTCTAGGAAAGGACAGAAGGAAAGTAGACTCAAGGAGAAAGGCAAATCCAGAGCAGAGTAGTCACTCTCCTCCCCTTGGGGCTTAGAAAGAGCACACTCAAATCAAAATCCTTGGAAGTCCCTGGGAAAAGAGCGTCCTTGAATATCCTTAGCAAACTACAAATACAGGAACTTGAGAACACCAAGTATTTTCCTAAGGGGAATAAAAATAAACTTTTGAAAAGATGCCACAAGTCACAAAAGTACTTTTGATTCAATATGATTATTGACGAAACCTCTGTGCAATAGCGCAAAGTTTTGTAATCAAAGCTCTCCAGCTTGGTTTCACAGAGGTAATCAGCAGATACATTTTAGCAGCCTTCAGCTACCACCTCAAGCACGTCTTAGACACAAAAACAACTTTGCATCCCAGTTAGAGCCTTCTCTAAAGGGAAATTCTTCAGCAAGATAACACTTCGCACCATGACAAGCCAGCATCATACTATGATTCTGAGAACAAGCTGTCTAACATATTCCTACATTTTTTTGAAGGCAGAACTACATAAAAAGCACAAAGCAACACTAGCAAAACTTCCACTAGAATCCATCCTTAACTGCAGAATGTAAGCTTTGGTTTAAAGTTGAATTACTTTTCTGGTTACATTTATGGTGATACAAGGAAATCATGAACACTGTGAAAAAAACTATGCCATGGACTAGAGTCCATGTATATCAGACATCCTGGTATAATGACAAGGTGAAAAGGTACATAAGGAAGCCACAACTCTCTTTCAGTTCTGCTGCAGTTCAAAATCCATGTCAGCTAAGTCTATGCTGATAACACCACTTGGAAGAATAAGTTACTACAGCAGTAAAAATAGCTCTACATTTTTGGAGAATGTTCACTAAATGCAATACCTCTTCTGGAAAATGGGGTGAGAAGCATCAGTTGAGCAGTGCTTCTCTCCTGAAAGCTGTAGACTATCCACTACCATAGACGTTCTTCTAAGAACGTCCATCACGTTACTGCTGATACTCACACAGCTGAAAATGCATCTTGGATATCCTTATTTACTGGCATCACATACTCTGCATATGGCCTCTGGGAACAGAAGCAGTCTATGGTTGCCCTTAGGATTTTTTACATAATACAACTGAAATATAGTGTTGATCAGGATTGACATTGTGGAATTTTGGAATGGCAGTAAGTGAAACATTATCAGAGGACCTGAGCACTATAACACCAATGTTATTGGAGTTGCTGAGGACTTCAAGCTCCAGGATATATATGTTGAGTCTTAGGTTTTCTGGGACCAGTTTGCTTGCATTTGTCAAATGTCTCTATGGGTCCCCAAACACGTTCCTGGAAAACTGTTCCTCTTAGTTTATGAATTCTGTACCTGCTCCCCTTCTAGAAAACGGTCCCTCTCTGTTCTAGATTCTAGAAATCATGTGAGTCCTGCAAAATCATAAAGTAGCTCTGAGCACTCCTTGTGCTTCATCAGAGAATAAAAGAGCTGATTAGCTCAATGAGCTGTGTCATATCTGCTGATGTGAACCAAAGAGGTACACATGAAGAGGTGGCAATACTTTGGCTTGCAGTTTAACAATCCTTTGGAAGCCCATATTGCTGTACCTAGGTTTGGTTTTATTTCAAGCCGAAGCGCTCACTGTAAGCGAGAACTATCCTTGAACTGGTGGTGTTTAGAGAAGACCAAAAATATCTAACTACTCCTATTATGTTAAACTATTAATAAAATCAAATTCATAAAGTCAGAAATAAAGAATTTGTTCAAATAAAAAAGTCTAATGATATTACCCAAGAGCTGCTTTCAGACTTTGGTGAAATTCCACTGCTCTCATGGCTATCGGTCCTGGGGCTGCTGATATAACAAAATGGTAGTGCTGACTTTGACAGTGTCTTGTTCTCTGCCTTGTTTTCAGCACGTATTTCCCTGAGAGAGTATTTACTAATGCTGAAACACTGTGCACTTTTGTGGTGGCTGTCACATTCTCTGACTCTGAAAAGACCTGCCTAGACTAGTTATGTACAACTTGATCTAAGCTTTTCTGGATTTAAAGGTCCTTGGAAAAATAATCAGGTATCATCTCACATTTTTTTCCCTCATGAGAAACAGATTGTGTTTAACAATGAGATCACCTAGTACCAAATGGGCTGCACATACCATCTGATCATGTTGAATCTATTACGACATACTATAATTAGCCTGAGGAGTCTTACTGGAAAGGGAATGGAGTGGAGGGGAAATGAAGTGGGAATGGAGAAACCTCTTCTTTCTTTTGCTTGTTATGCTTAGTGTTGTGGAAGATAGAGAAGGTCAGAGGTATTCTGTCCCTTATGGCTCTAAACAGAGTGTGAAGAGATATAGAGAACAGCTGTACAATTAATGCTGCTACTGTTCAAAACAGACACACACAGAACAACAGCCTGAAAGTGGGATCCAGCCTGAAACGCAGTGGGAGATGATGCAGAGCTGATTTTACAAGGCAGGTAGAATGATCTGGATTTCTTACTGTAGCCTCTTTGCACTACAGTGAAGCAACATGAAGAGATGGGCAAAATCTTTCTGTTACTGGCTTGGACAATGCCAAATGCAGTGGAGTTGAGGGCTCTGCGCTATTGCACTAGTATTAATGCAACTGTAGTATCTCTGTAAAGAGACTGTAATCAGTGTTGCAAAGGTACTCAAAGAATAAAGATGATATATAGTGGCTTTTCATCAGCCCTTTTTTATATCCTGCATAGGACACCCTCTCTTGAGAAAAGCAGAGTGGTCTCACTTTCCAGTACTACTATGGAGTCAAAGGACTGGGGAAGGCCAAAGTTGCATAAACACTTGGTTTTCCCTGTTTCTATTTTTGATTCCAGTTCAGCTTAGATGAACTTGGAATCTGCTAATGATCTGTCTTTGCCATTTTGTAAGTACAAGACACATACAGCAATGGCAGGAAGAAAACTTTTGCTGGAAGTCTGGATAGACTTGACATTTGCTGAAAATCCTCGCTTGATCTTTAGAAGCAATACACTGCCAAAAAAAACACTTTGCAGAATACCCTGTTTATGCACCTGTTCTCCATAATATTGGAGAAGTCTGCCCTACTCCACTTAGAAAAATCATGTGATATTTAGAAAGTGTTTCGCAAATGGAAAGGAGAGAGAGACCCTGGATATTCTATCCAAGGTACAAGACAGGCCCCAGGCAAGACTCACGGGCTTTTTGCCACAATGGCCAGATGGATATACCAGAGTCGTCATCATTCTAGTGGAATACTGCACCTTAAGAAGATCTTGAGAGGGGTACAAAAGGTCTTTTTTGTCGACTATTTTTTATGATGCAGATACTGTTTTGTGACTCTCAGTCAAAAATGAAAAATATATTTGCAACAAAAAGATGACCAATCATATATGGGCAAGTTTTCTGATTTTAGTTTCAACAATAGCCATATCCCAAGCTTGCCCAAAGCAGCTGTAATCAGGTCATAAATCAGGGGGATAGAATAATGAAATTGTCATTTGTAGGACCAAAATGAAATCTATATTTCTGAAGGAAGAATCTCAATCTAGCAATTTTTGCAATAGCAGAACAATTACAACTCAGCAGTAAGTCCACTATACTCCTGATATTTCATGGTTTGTATCAGACAAATGGCACCGAGATGAATGATTTTCAGATTTATTTTAGTCAATCAATAATGTAAGACTGGTTAATTAGTGTGGCCCAAATTGATAAACTGATTCTTTAGGAATTTGTGTCTTTCAAAGCTCTCATACTGTTGCTGAAAAGTCAGTTAGGTTGGGTATAGGAAGAAGAAAATTGCATGAGGGAACACATATTTTTACTTTTAAAATTTCCTTTGCCCTCAAATACCATGCTTTCAGCTTTCTGTCCTTACAGACTGCAAAAGACATCACTCTTTTACAAGAATACTCTTATAGCTCTCAGGTACAGCTGTGACTGAGCCTAGATTACATATCAGTGTTTCCAGATGTGACCCAGAAATAGCTATGAACTTTATGGCAAATGAAATGTGAGAACGGGGCCCCTCATATGCTGCAAAATATTCCGTGGACTACTTGTTGATACATCACATGCCAGACAACCCTCAGGGCAATGGGATGTCTTCACAGGCCTGGCAGGCTCTACTACTACAGTGAGAAATCCTCCTAAATAGATAAATTTTTATTTGATTCATAAGGCATTCTTACCTTTTCCACCTCCCTTCCAATCGGAGAAAAATCTGTATTTTTTCCCCATCTTCATACCTCTAACTTTCATCTACCACCCTCAATAAATGTTACTATGATAGCTACATACAAAATATGTGACTGAACTTCCTATGCCATGTCAAAAGAGTCAAAATCTTTAGTGTTAATAATGCCATTTTTGATGCATGCAATACATCAAGACATGTATTAACTCTGTTTTCTGAAATTTCTTTATAAATTTAACATTTTGGCTCTTTGTTCACTTTGGAACAAAAACATATTTTGAAATTTTGGAATTTCCTGCAGGAAATTTTTCCAGCAAACTCTTATCCATGGCAATATAGTACTGGCCTGAGGTACAACAGCTGTTATATAAAGTCAAGAAAATAAATGAAGGAGAAAATGTAGGGAATGATATGAGATTATCAGAGCTGGGCACTGACAAAGAATTCAGGCTGAGCAGCCAACACCTATAAATGTAAAACGGGAGCTTTTATTAACTGCAATGAACAGGGTGTGTGTGGGGGGGTACTCTTTCCTGAGAGAAAACTTATACCAGTTTCTTGACTATAATCTATTGTGATGCAAGTAAACACAAACATTCATAGGCAAAGCTTTTTTAAAAACTATTGATCATATCTGTAAAGTTCAAACAGAAAATTCAATTAACTGAGGTGCTAGGTATGCCCTCATTCAGTTCCCCAAATGGCACTTCCCCTCAGTACATTCTAATAAAGCCTACTGTCAGCTCTAATGAGGTTTTGTTCATACTGATATTTAGAAATGTCTCACATACCAGAGATTCGTCTTTGCAGAAGCACTCATGTTCAGGATATGAGGAACACAGGCGCAAGAAAGATGCTATTTGTCATTTCTTAGTCATTGGTCATAACAGTCTATTATGAAAATGTTTGTCAAACATAGTCGAGAAACAAAAGAGCAAAAAAGTGACTTGTGATTAGTCCAACACTATAAATAACAAGCATCAGCTAGGCGATGTGAAAGTTTGCAAATATCCCATGAAATTTGTTTCTGCTTATTATGCATCAGGTTCATTATCAAAAGCTGGTGGGATTATTTGTGCCACCCAGAAAGAGCACAAACAGAAAAACAGGCTAAGTACATTCAATTGTATCAGTGAGCAATGGCCTATGGTTTCAAGCATTAGACTGGGACCCAGAAAACTCTCTTTTATGCTTCCCCTGACAGATGACTTTGAGTACACAATTTCCTCTCCGTTTGGATTAGTTCCTTTAGCTTAAAGCAGGGATAATGACATCGACCTCCTTTATAAAGTACTTAAAAACATGCAAATGAAAAGCACGCAGCTACAATGGGGCAGAGGAGGGAGGACAGCTCAAGACCATGTTGGACGTTGCTCAGAGCCACGTTGCTCAACTTAAACATATTAATTATGCTCATCCCTTTAATATTTTTACATTGCTGCAATCTCATAGGCTGACTTACAGTACTTTTTACCTATATCCGAGCATACACTATGCAAATAGTAGTTACTGTAAATGAAATCAGGCGACCTTTCCTCATTGCACCTCTCATTATAGTATCTCATCCAAATACAATGAATGAGTATAATGCGTGTGCCAATAGCATGTAGTTTAAGTTTTTCAAGCATGGCCGACAAAGGCTTAAACAGTTCCTCTGCATTCAGTGGTGAATTTCACCCTGTGAAATATAAAATAGATTAAAGGAAGAGTACAATTCTCTTAACTGCATCCCTACATTTTTTTCCCCCATGAAGTGGAAATTTCATCCATTACACCACTTTAGTCTATCACCTGCTGCTTGAACTGGAGGATGTATACCTCCTATTCAGCACTCAATCTGGAAACAAGAGACTGCTACAGAAAATAACCCTTGTTTTACATGGAAACATCTTGTCCTGATATGGATAACACTTGATAACAACCTTGTCGATCTTTATACAGCTATAATCAAAGTTTACAATGATGTTTTGCCATTGTGCTCCTATTTATATATCTATAAACATAGTTTACAGTGATACAATGTTAATGGCACTGACACTACCACTCAAAAGAGCACAGATGTTGAGAGCTGTTCTTATACAATCTGTATTACTGTTTATATCTACATAAACTTAGTTGAATAATCAACATTGCCATATTTACCATAAAAGAAAGACAAATATCCATATTTTAAATGCAAAGATAAGTTGTTATGCATGCAGTTTCATAGACAAAATTTCTCAAATCACATCATGCTTTCACAGAAAAAAAGTTTCTGAGCAGACAGCTACTTCTCCAAACCTAAACAGGAGTCAACAAAGCCAGCATTTTACAACTACGTTTGCTTCCTATTCAGGAACAAGTGGAAGAAAACCAGCCAACTTACGATCTCCTTGACAACGAACAGGACCCACAGATATCTTGGCCTCGGAGCCAGGTCGGTCAATGTCTCCCACCACTACCTGACTCACTGGAAGGTGCTCTTTGTATGACAGCATCCCAGTATCTTTTCTCCTGAATTACAGAGAAAGAGAAAAAGAAAAAAATTAATTGTGAAATATAAAAAAAATATAAAAATATTTTCCTCCACTATGATTACAGTTCAACGATCTACTCACTGAAAGAATAGATATGCAATAACCAATACAATTTCATCCTCTAAAAATGGGTCTCAAATGGCATCTGCTTATCTACTATATCAATAATGGTGTTTGTTTGCTAAAAAGCAGTTGTATAGCAGCTACTGTCACACAGGAACAGAATCAAATTAACAGCTTCCATCACAGCTACTCCTGGGCTGAGTTTGCATTGCATGCATCTTCCCACTTTCTAGACTGATCAGCTCCATACTGGTTGGGCAACAGGTTGCTCTGGATTTCTTTGCTGATGTCTTGTGAGAGGAAAACAAGAAATACTAACAGTTTCTAGAAGTGTATCTTTTTTGCTCCAGCTGTAGCCAGTTACTATCCTAAAGATGCAATCTCACACACCAAGCAAACAGCACTTCCAGTGCATGTAGTATTTTTAGTATTATACTAATAAAAAAGAGAAAATAAGGAATAATTACATGATAAAACATATCATCTCACTCCTGTCATTTTTAGCATTAATTGTCTACGTTCAAAAGTCTAAATTCAAGAATCTAACAAAGAGTATGTAACTGCTGCTCAATCCTTGAGTCCCACATTTTATTTAACAAGATTCCTAAAACTCAATTTACAGTCATGTCTAAAAGCTCCTCACTTCAACTGCACTGAGCAACCTGGTACCTTTTTCATGCTTAGACAAAATCGCTATGCCCAGATATATCATTTTTTCTTTATCACTTCAGAAGCTGATTCCAGCTGGCATATTGAAGACTCTTTCGTCCGAACAGAAAACAAAACAAAACAAATTTAATTTGCTACCTTTCAATCAGGTACTTTTTTGTTTGTTTGTTTTACATAAACACACAGGAAGCCAGAAACAGTCATACAGGAAAATGCACTAAGTACTAGTGCATCTAAGTACTGTTAAGATGAGACTTTTTGAAGCAGAAGAAAGTAAGAGGAAGCAAAATGAGTCCTGTTCTTCTCTTTTTTTCTTTTGTTCTTTTTAGTTGTGCCTTGCCACATTATTCAGTGTCTAAAGTTGCCAACTTTTGGATCTAGAAATTAGTTCCTTTGTTCAACGATAACATCGGATGTGTTTATGTTCCAGAAATGATATTAAAGTGCATAACACAAAAATAATTGGGAATTGGAAAGGATTTCAGGAACCTAAAAGTCTTCTTCATCCCTAACTTGGATGACTCCATGATCTGAATCATTAGATCACTATTAACTGGGAAGCACAGCAGCGATTTGCTTGATCTGCAATAATGCCCAGTTTTCCACTATCCCAGATATGGTGTTTCTAGCCACCAGTCTCACGGAGTCCTTCTAAAGAGACAGAATATAAAACACTCTTTTTAAAAGAAAAGCAACAAAACCAATTAAGAAAATAATCATCAATTTTTAGAACGACAGCTCGTTGGAACTTCAGTCTGTTTTCTGTAATGAAGAGAGTAATTAGAGATTTAATGACTACAGTTTTGAAAAAGTCAAGTGTTTTTAGAAAATCAGTGAGGAGTATTTCCTTAAATCTGTATATTCTTCCCCTTCAGAATACTTGCTGTTCTCCCGGGGCCCTTTGTATTGCTGAGACCATTAACTGTCTTTGGCTAGATGCAGCTATGCTAGATGCTATGAACAGAGGCTGTTGAGATTGCTACGGGGAACTACTAGAAAAAGAAAAGGAAAATGAAGAGGAGTAACCCGTAGGAGTTCCTCCTGCACATTCTGCTTGGTTGTAGCACACCACTTTTCATCTATAGGTTGCAATGCCCTTTGTATTGGTATCATTACCTTCACCTTGCAGACAGGAGATACAAGAACAGGGAGATTAAAGACTTTCTCTTTAAGAAAAATAAAAGAGTGAGTAACACAGCCAGTGTATAGTCCTCATGTCCCATTCCTGCTGAACACCTGTATCCATGGGACCCAATCCCTTCTAATAGAGGATAAATGTAGGTCATCACTTCACTCTTCCTGAGATCTTCCCCTGAGATGGACTTTCTCTGCTGACTGCTACTCTTTCAAAGAAAGGTTTACAGATGGAAACATTTATTTAAAATAATGATTTCCTCAAAGAATGGTAAAAAGAAAAATACTGGCACTCTACTTCTTTCCTCCCTCTCTCACAAAACAAGCTGAAGTTTCAGCTACCTATAAGGATTTCAAAGGGCAGTCCCTTTCCTGTACCAGTAGCTTTCACTGTTTTGAAGGAAATAAAAAGGAGTAGCAATGGTTTTCCTCCTCCTCTTTAATGAGCATTTTTCTACTGAATTAACGGTTAATTTATGTATTTTATGATATGATTACTGTAAAACCGTTGCCATGGCAATAAAACTAAACATTATCATTATTTTCAGGAATTGCTTTATTTCCTTATCATTGGTTGTTTGCTTTTCTCATGTTTGTAGGAAGTACTTTCTCCTCTGCAGAGCAGCCATTGAGTGGTGAGAGTACTAGAGCGCGAGGCAGGTGAAGTGAGTTGATTTTTCTCTAACAGAACCCGTACAGTTCATTTGCTCTTAACAAAAAAAGGGCTAACGATAGCTCTTGCCCCACGTGCACTGGCAAGACAATTACACTTGAGAAACTGAGTGGCTATATTATGCTTTTCTGAGGTACTTGTAGATCCTCAGGACATGCAGATCAGTACTGACAAAGTCAAAAAACTTACAAACCAAAGATTATAATGCTTGACTTTGTACTACACACTCAGAAATAATCATAGCTGGAACACTCAGTTCCTAAAAGTGATAATGCTTCTGCTGATACTTAAAGATTTCAAACATTAAGAGGGTGGAGAAAGTTCCTGAAGTTTTTCCTCACCAAAAAAAAACCTCTTAAGAGAATAAAGATTGAATTCAGAGTGTATTTCATATTCCTATTAATAGCCAAATGAGAGATGAATGAATCTGATCAAATCCTGTAATTATTACCAGGGGATATTGATGAAATCTCAGTGTAATTTTCTATTTCTAATTTCTGTTCCTATATATAAAAGTCTGTAAAGTGCTTCAGGGTCCCTTTGAATGAAAGCAGCAGATATTAGCGTAAGATTTATCATTGTTTTCATTAAGATCATCTACTTACTCTTTATAAGCATTCTGTGGTATGTATAAAGAATGCATTATGCACATGTCAGCAACTGACTTATTCAAAGTAATGATAATACTCTGTACTGCTATTAATTTGTTTATATAACGATTTTATACAAATAGACTTCTGATACAGGGGTCATTTTTCTTCTCCAATTTTGTTAGACATCAGTAAAAGCACTGCACTCAGTCCTGTCCTACCCAGAATAATACGTAAAGAACGCACAATTAGAAATAGATTTACTTTTAAAGATATGCTTACATGACCTGAAGAACTAAAATTGTTTTGAGAATACAAATTAGACATTTACTGGACTGAATCTGCAGTATTAGATAGGTATTATATAATCATTAGTATTGATTTGGAGAACATAAACTCCCAAGTATTTCCATTCTAAGGGGATACAATTGTCCACCTCTCACAAGACCCAAATTTTTAATATGGAAGCACCTTTACGGTAATCCCTGGATTTCCATAATCTGAGAGATGTACAAAACAGTTTAGTTTAGCAAATATCTGAAAATTAATGTCTGTAAAAAACATTGTGCAGGGTACAGATGTACCAAGTATTAGTGTTTTCCTTCTTCCAAAAATTTTTGGCAAGAATTTTATTTAAATTAGAACTGCTAGGAAGAGCTAATATCACAGAGACTTTAAGGAACAATGCAATTTTGGCAGCAGTCTCAATAATCTGGAAGCTAGTTACTTGCAGATATGTAAACTGTAATTAACAGGATTAACAGCAGGACAAACAAAAGCCAGGAATAAAGCAGAACTAGCTAACCTTTGAAAGGTTTTGATAAAATTTAGTTAACTTTTTTTACACACATACCACACAGCACCAAAAATGTACTTTTGGATTCACCCTGTTCCCACGGCTCCGCCCTTCTTGCAAATTGAAAAGTGCCAACACCGCATGGCAGGCAGAGAACTTCCATTCCCACTTGAATTGGCTCTTCTCAGGGATGCAGACAGATCTCCTGCATGTCCTACATGTCCTGTCACCTCACATCCTCTTATACAGTAGGATGGAGCTAACGACTCACCCTTGATCTGGCTGCCAAGGGCTACTATGGAAAACTTCTTATTACTATATAGGTTCATAAAAACTGACAGAGAATCATAAGTCAGTTCTAGGTTCTTACCTCACTGCATTAGTCCTACACAGTTTTACTGACTGAAGAGGAGCAATCAGACCACCCTTTCTTCCACTACAATATAAATCTACTTCATGGCTAATATTTATGGTTCGAGCTTGCTTTTAGTATTGTTTATGATTTAGTCTTACATGACACTAAGGTCCCGGGTCCCAGAATGGAAGCATGTCTAATCTCAGACTGAAGTGCTCTTCTGTCTTGGGTCCTCAGTGATCCGCAGCTAGTGGATTCGCTTTAGAAGTGCAGCTCTATTTTAATGCAGTAGCTTCCTCTCCAGTACAGTGGTAAAAAAGGACAGAGGAAAGTGCCACTATCTTTTGGAATATTTCCTTATCTGTCACGTAATACTTTTATTAGGTAAGGAAAGCCTGTGTGCAGGTAGAGCTGTTAGCCACAGGCAAACGCAGATTTGCAAGTGTTTCATTTTGTTTTAGAGGAAAATTTTAGAAATTTAAAAAGATTGTATAGATTAACAGATCTTAACACATAAGCATCATATTCACAAATAGTCCCATCAGAAGAATGAAGACAAAGTTAAGATTCCCTTAGTGACAATGAATGAGATGCGTGAAAAATCATTTGAATTTGCATTTAGCACAAGTGACTATTACACTTCTATGTGAACTTCAATGTTTCTTCTTTTCAAATTGACTAGTTGAAGTTAACCATGCCAAGGCAGGTTTAATTCACAGTTTATCCCTAGACTAGAGACTCAGCTTCCTTTCTTCCACTTTAAGTACTACCTATTCTTTCCCAGGTCTTTGAGCTGAAAAAGCTTTAAAATTTTATTATAAAATAAATTTTCCCCTTTGGACACCTCCCAAATCTTGTGATAATCCTTTAACACCAACCTTCTTAATCAAATCCAGGTTAATTTGAATTATTACAAACATCCTGATGAGGATTATATGCTTTAGTTGTGATCAGAAAATGAATACTTGATGAGGTATAGAGTATATAATTTATAAACTTGGAAATAAAATTCACACTATTAGTTTTTAAAGTTAATAATGTCTAGATTTTGCTTTTATACGAATCTTGGACATCATGAGTTCTTTAAAGACAATGCATCCAAACAACACTTTCAGTAGGATCAGAAATGAAGGACTGAACTGAACAGTTTCAGACGCCTGGTGATAAAACTCCGTATCACTGTGGAGTTTATACAAGAGCTTCTGTTTTGCAGTTAAGAAACTGATGTGAAGCCTGCTCCATTCTTTCCTTTTCTCTGCTTGGCAAGAGATAAGGCACAGAATCTGTGGGAATTCAGAAGGAATCTCAAAGTCCAGAAAATACCCCAATGATCAGAAACATTTTAGATAGTTTAGATTGATTCTACAGGACTCTTGCTTGAAAGGACTGCCAGACTTTCCTCTCAAATAAGAATCTCTGAGAAATTGAACGACCACAGCAAAAAGCAAGTACTGGAGATGCCAACTGGGCCACCTGCTCTTTTGAACAACAGAGCTCAACGTCAGGGAAAAATCAACTTTCCCAAAGGATTTGTTTGCATTTTCCTTCTAATGAAATGGTGGATATGAGAGACTTCCCTTTAAAATGGAGCAATTCCTCTTAAGAACTTCAGTTCTTTGGAGTTCTTTGGGACAGAGTGCCTCTTCAACAAGTTTGCTGATAATACCAACCTGAGGGCTGTGCTGCCATTCAGGGAGACCTGGACAGGCTGGAGAGCTGGGCAGAGAGGAACCTCAACGAGGGCAAGTGCAGAGTCCTGCACCTAGGGAAAAACAACCCTAGGCACCAGTACAAGCTGGGGGCTGACCTGCTGGAGAGCAGCTCTGCGGAGAAGGACCTGGGAGTGCTGGTGGGTGACAGGTTGACCATGAGCCAGCAATGTGCCCTTGTGGCCAAGAAGGCCAAAGGTATTCCGGGGTGCATTAGGAAGAGTGTTGCCAGCAGGTGGAGGGAGAGGATCCTGCCCCTCTACTCAGCCCTGGGGAGGCCTCATCTCGAGTCCTGTGTCCAGTTCTGGGCTCCCCAGTACAAGAGAGACATGGAGCTACTGGAGAGAGTCCAGCAGAGGGCTACGAGGATGATCAGAGGGCTGGAGCACCTGCCTCCGGAGGGCTGCGAGAGCTGGGCCTCTTCAGCCTGGGGAAGAGAAGCCTTGGGAGGGGGGATCTTATCAATGTGTATAAGTACCTGAAGGGAGGGTGTCGGGAACAGAGACAAACTCTTTTCAGTCGCCCCATGTGACAGGACAAGAGGCAATGGGCAGAAATTGAAGCACAGGCAGTTCCACCTGAACGTGAGGGGGAATTTCTTCCCTGTGAGAGTGACGGAGCACTGGACCAGGTTGCCCAGAGAGGTTGTGGAGTCTCCTTCTCTGGAGATCTTCAAGGCCCGCCTGGATGCAACCCTGTCTCACATGCTGTAGGTGACCCTGCTGAGCAGGGAGGTTGGACTAGATGATCTCCAGAGGTCCCTTCCAACCTTACTGATTCTATGATTCTATGAGTTTCTACCCAGAAAAAGAAGAAGAAAAAAAAAAAATTGGGTTCACAGTTAGTTTTTCTTATTTCCAATCCTAGACATTTTAAGAATGGAATCAAAGCAGCCTACCATAGTGTAACTGATCTCCAGCACCTCTAGATCTTTGCATCTGTCAACAATTTAACCTAATTTTTTGTTTCAGTTTCAGAGTCTGTCACACAGGACAGGAAAACAGTGTGGTATCTTTTGGGGGAGAAGTGCTGAAGTCTTTACTGGGGTGTCCTTTCCACCTTGGGTGATTATGAAAGCAAAATTATCTGAGATTCAGCTAAAGTCAAGAAAATTAAAATTTTCATCTGGAATTGGGGCCAAAAAGGGCTGCTACCACAATTTTTCAAACAAATTTATGTTGGATTGGGTAAACAGCTTGCCCAGAGAATATCCCTTTTAAAAAAAATTATTTAGTTAAAATTTTCCTGTTATTTTCAAAATAGTTTGATTCTTTCATCTCAAAATATTTGAAAATTCAAAAGATCTTCTGAAAAATAAAAATAATGCAATCCCCCTCCCTAAATCCACAGTGCTAAAAGAAGAATTACCATCCCTCTTTAACAAATTTTAAATGCTTTGTTTTACTACAGGAACATAAGAAAGTTATGTTCTGAACAGGTGTAATCAAATGAAGGACACAAATTAAACAGTCCCTTCTATTATTCAGATGATTTAACCTATTCTAGAAAGTAAAATGCCTGCTTCCTAATCAGTGTGACAGAGCAACCTGCATCTATTCCATCATCCATTCACAAATTCTGAAACTTCCAATGAAACAGCAAACTACCTCAGTTCAGAGGAAAAAAAAAAAAAAAAAAAGGAAGGAAGAACCCTACTGAGTATTACCATCTGTTTCAAATATTCTCTAATTTTATAACCCCAAGCATTTTAATTACAGGTTTAGTACATCTGAATGAGTTATACTTAACATCATGACTGTTAGTAATAACAGAAGTGTAACATTTTGCTGTGTGCACATCAAAAGTGATTATCTAATAAAATGTTTATTTTTAACATTTGTACTATTGCAGGTATTGCTGCAAGATTTATGCAGATATATATGATGAATGCCTTGCAGTTACCTATTTTACTAATTATTCCAAGCACTTGGATCATGTATCAAACTATCACACCAAATGTGCTCTTGGCAGAATTTTTTAAGGCAGAGGGATCAGCACTGGAAGAAGTATTAAAATCTCAGAGCAACAGCTCAGAGGTTTCATTTCTTGGAGCTTTTGACAACTTTGACAGTTTTATTTCATATGATTGAAAGATCTAAGTAAAAATAATTGAGTATGGCACGGCAAAATAACAGATGGGTACATTTAAGGCTGACTTCAGTCCATATATGCCTATCAACTTCAGTAGGGTACCAACATGCATAATTTAGTTTAGAATGTGGGCCAGAACATTTAATGAAGTATGTGACTTCCTGCACCTAGGACATTTCAGAAAAACTTACTTCTTCAAACATCTACCATTCCTCCAGCACTTCCACTGGAAAACAGGCAACTTATCTGGATCACTTCTGCATTAGGGAGCAAGAGTTACCACAGTCTTTCTTCTGGCTACTGCAAGAGAGTGTAAACTACACTGCACAGTATGTTCTAGCTTTTGTACTTGTTTGCCTCAAAATTTCTCAGAAAGTTCACTTTAGCCCCTTTCTCCTCTTCTTTTCCTTTTAACTCTGCCAAGTGTTCCCTTGTAGAGTTCATCCTTATGCATCACATCCATGGATATTCCTCCTACAAGACTGAAATCCACAAAGAAGTTTGGCCATTTCCTTCCTTCCCTCACTTCACTCTTGCCTCCTTGTCTCTATCTCTTGACTGCTCCATCTGCCATGTGTGCAGTTGCTAACTTTATTTGGAATCTGATTTATGTCAATGTCTATTGACCAATATCCAACTTAACATGTGATCTGTCTTTTCACAGGGAAATCCAGTGCACATAATTATTCAGTGAAGTTCATGAGGAAAATGTTGCTAACAGTAACATGGCAACTGTTCCCTTTCTCATAGTCAGCACTGCTTCACCAAAAGCACCAAGGTGAACATGAGGGTTGTAATTCAGTTCAGTTCTTCAGCTGCTTCTATAACTGCAGCACCCCCCAATTTGGAGAAAAATGTAGGTTGCAACTTAGGGCAGGACATTTGATTAGATAACCTCACAAAATATCCTTCATCCATCTGACAAGAAGGTCTTCCAAATTTATATATCCTGGTAAGCATTTTTCATGCATACTCTCTCCTCTGACTTTATGTTTTAAACTACTGTTTCAGTTGGACTTGTTTAGTCAGAATATAGAGGATATTTGAGCCCCTTTAGCCTTACTTTCAGGCTTTTTTTTCAAAATAGATACTGTTAATAAGCACAAAGCTGTCTAACATGAAAAATGCTATATTCTGGTGTGTTAGGTTCTACTTTGTGTAAAAACCTACACTTTTCTTACTTCTATATCACAGGTTACATTTTGGGAAACACAGAAAAACTATGTTACTTGCTAACCATCACATGGGGCATAAACATATAGGATGCCAGTATCTCTGTTCTAAATAATAAACTAAGCAACTAACAGAGAGACAAAAGGTGGGGAAAAAGTAATGTCATATACTATTAAAACTAAAATTCTAGAAGAATGGACTACTCAACTGTTCATTTCCTTTCTGTAAAGACCCTAACCCAGTCTGGACTGAACCTTAAGAAAATTCAGGTATTTGAATCCATTTTTCAGTAAGCTCTTTCTATTCTGCCTGAACTCAATCTCTAAATACAAAAACACAACATCTTATTTTGTGTACCTACAAAATGCTCCAGTTCTCATTCTTGAAATACTGTATTTTTACAGTATTACACATGACCTACTTGTATCCTCTCAGAAGACCCAAGTCACTTGTTCGTCCTTATGCAGAGGAAGCTATTGCATTGTACTTTAGTTTTCTCTCCAGTCCCATCCTTCAGTCCCAGAAGAGTGTTTCCTATTTTACTTTTGTGGGTGAGGGGAAGGAGGGAAACCCACAAGAGTGATGATTCTCTCCAATGATCACTTATCACAGCAGGACAGGGGGCCAGTTTTACCCATTCGGTATTATGTGCTGCAGAGCTTGTACATATACTTGTAGTTTCTTACTTGCATGAAGACTTCTTAATCTAATGCTGTCCAGAGCTAGAATTGGCGAAACATTATTTTTTCTCTTCAAGCCTACCTAATAAATAGACAGATTGTTTCTAACTGTAAATATGCTGCTGTTTCTATTTTTTTTTGAAAAAACTATGATAGTTAGACCCTTTAAATTAACCTGTGACTTGCAAGAAGATGGGGAACAAACAGGTTTTTAAACACCAAACTATGCCAAAGCCAAACAGGGGAAGAAATTTGTAACAGTCATGGCTAAAAAGCACAATCCTCAAAAGAAAATCCAACAAAAGACCTTGAAGGATTATCTACAAATTGTGCCATAAACATAATGTGTAATGTTGCTACATCTACTGAGGAAGGAAAAGTGGTGCCAATTATCATGAAAGCTCTTTAGTTAGAAGAAGAATTAAATATCCATCTATACAACATTTTAAATGCCCCTCATTCATCACAAATAATTATTTGGAACTGTCTGCTCCAAGACGTGCAAGCACATTTAAAGCAATGGTGCAGCACAGAGGTAATTAACAGATGTCTTTTTTATATTATGTAAACACTTTGCTATAAAGCACAAGCAAAACACGGGTACTAGTCACTTTCCCTCTGCTTGTAAACATAGACATATGTCAGTAAGAATTAATTTCATTTCAGTCAGTCTTTTTTTGAGTGCTTTTGCAGATGACCTTGTTCTGGAATGAAATGCTATCTGATCCATGGGTTCAACTTTTCATGCCCTTTTACATGTTTTTATGATACTCTTACCTCTTGTTTGTACGTGTATATATCCACACATATATATTGTGTCAGTAACAGGGGAAATCAGAAATGACACTAAACAAGGGACTTGCTGAAGTTTTAAAAAAATGTATTCTTGCAATGTGTGTGTCTGTGTCACATTCAGAGGCAGATAGCCTCGGCACTGCCTTGGTTAGAGAGACTCTTTTGCAGGAATTGCACTTAAAGAATTATGAGACACAGGAATGACTGAGACCAGGACTTAGGCTACAAGGAAAGTATGACCTTTTGTACTCACTTCTTATTAAATATTAGGCCAAACTCAGAAGCCCTTGTTCAGAAAAATCTGTCTGTTTTGCTGTAAATCCACTGACCACAGAATAGTAAGAATTTGTCTAGCATTTTGTTGACATTACTTATTCTAGATTAGTGACCTATTCATTTGCCATATTCTACTCTATTGCTTCCATGGATTTCCACTATCCTTCTTGTTAGCCTCTTCTTATATTACATGTAACTACTCTTTTCTTCACTTAAATAAAGTGAGTCGAATTCACCATCCATTTCCTAATGCAGTACCCACTAAGCTGAGCCCCCAAATAAAGAAATCTCCCAAATTTTCCCTTGTTGCATGCTGCCATGTTAGTGCATGTGCCCATCATTGCCCTGACTGCATGGACTGCAAAAGCTCTGGCCTGGGTCTCCAGCAACCCAGGACAGTAGGGTCATGGCCAGAAGAGGATGATGATCAAGGGAGTGTGAAGTCTTAACTCCCCTCTAACCACAGGAGTGGTGCCTTTCAGGGTGCCAAGAGGTCCTGGGCAGGTTTTGTGGGGAATCTGACCCCAAAGCAACCAGATTCTGTGGGGAATCTGATCTCTCAGGCAGTGACTCCAACATGGTTTTATCAGCATTAGGTAAAGACATAAATTAGAACATAATAATTTGGGTGCAGAGGCCTAGGGCCCAGTGCTGCACTTTAACAGAATAAATATTTTAATTTGCTAACTGTTGATGCATTTTTTCTTTCTTGATGGCTTAAATGTAGTTAATGCAGATGCTTCTTACCTTAAAATAAAAGTCTATGAGGTAAAAGTTGCCACACTGATATAGTTATACTGGGAAATCTATTGCTTCTACCAGTGAGCAAAGACTACACAGACAACACTTGCAGAGGCTGCAGTAACCGAGGAGAGCTCTGTAGTACTGCAGGCAGCCACACTGCCTAATCCTCTTCAGAAACTCATTACATCCCAATTTAGAAAGTGCTGGTCTGCTCTGCCCCAGTACTCATCCGAAATCTGTTCCAGAACTGCTACATTGGCTAGAAATCCTGATTTCCAGGTTTAATCCCTTCATAAATAATTGTTTCGCAGGCCATTTCTTTTTGTGCTTATCAATGTCAGTTAGCATAAATAGTTCTTTCTCGCTCATGTTTACAAGAACAAAATTTAAGAGAAAATGATACCACAACCTTTTGGCATGGAAGGATGGAATACAACACAGAACAAGTCACTGCCAGTCATAACCAGTTTGTCCACATAATGCTGTGTAGTTTTCATAGTTTCTCCCTGAAAAGCGGTCCAGCTGCACTGGCGAGGATCATGCTTGGGCAAACAAAGTTTGCTAAAAGCCTTCTGGAAAACGTAAGAATTGAAGAAACGTCCTGTGGAATCACAGCAATGATGGATCCACCAGCAAGGGCTGATGGTGGAGACAGGCGCTGCTATTCAAGCAGGCCAGGTCACCTTTTGTCATCCATGCACCCCATCAGGCATCATCATTGTATTAAAAATGTTACAGCGCACGTTCCTGCCCCAGGCATATAGTATCCATTTATGGACTTGTTATTCATGAATCTATTAAATCTGAACTTATTGATGCTGTTTATCTGCACTACACTGTTGCAGCAAGTTCCAGAAGTTTACTATTCACAAGGTAAAGAAGTTTTTTTTGTTTTTGTTTTTGTTTTTTTTTTTTCCCCCCCATCTGTTTTAAGCGAACCTCATACTGATGAGCACGGTTGCAGCTAGCTTTGGGTGTCCCTGTGCCGTGCTCTAGTGCAATGTGCAGGTACGTTCATAGTTTTCTGTTGTATATTCACATCCCTTCCCTTTCCTCTTTACCAAATGACAAGAAGTAACTGTATGTGCGTTCAGCAACAATACCCAGTCATCCCTGTTCCTTCTGAGCTTGGAATGACATTGTCTGAAGATATTAATAGCACAAAACAAACCACAGGGACTCAATGACATAAGTATAGTTTATCTATCTTTAAGAAAGTGGAGTTCAGAAAAGAAAAAGTATGCACTCCTTTCTAAGCTCTTCAGAAAAGAAAACCACTCAAGTATTGCTTACAAACGAAAGTCTGTTTTAAGACATAAAGGACACATTGACAACAGATGCGACAGAACCTGAAGGTCTGCAGATACATTCTTCAGCTGTATCAGCATAATATAAACTGAGGTTACAAAGGTTTATACATGACCTTATACATGATCAAGTGACTGTAAGTATTAATACATATGAAGAAGAAACTGTAATTGTGTAAAAGCATGAGGAGGTAGTTACTATATATATTATAACTACATCAGTAGAAAGTTCTTTAGAAGATTTTAAGAAAAGGTAGGTAGGAATGACCAACTCATTTGTTGAGCTCTGTAAGAACTCAATCAGTTAGCCTAACCTTCACCAAACTTCAGAGAAATGTGTAATAACTTCTAAAGAATTCATGGTACCAGAAAGTATAACACTAATGTTTCTTGAATTACTGGGTAACATTCATTCTGGCAATAGAAGTAAGCATCAAGTAGTTGATTTATCTTAAAAATAATTCCCTGAGATCTTTAAAATAAGATTTTGGGGGGTTTGCTTTAGATCCCTACAAAGAAAGAAAATATACATTTCATACAACCTCAAGATACTCTGCCATTCTTTTTACACAGCCGACATGCAATTTTCATCAATCAATTTATGCTATGACAAAACTCTTGCAACTGACTGCATTCCCTCATTTCTCTTTCTTGCTCACTTCCTTGACTTTTCTTAAGATGAAGTCTATTCTAAGGAGTTGCAAATAGAATAAAAACCAGTGCATATCCTGAAAGCTCTATTATACATTATTTGGAAAAAAAAATTGGGGGGTTGAGGGGATGGGCAGAGGTGAGAACCCTTGAGATCAAGTAAGCCATGCTGTTTTCCAGAAAATCCTGAACGAAAGTAGAAAGGGCTTCAAATTAGTATTCATTCCACTACCCTCACAAATACTCAATAAAAATAAAATAAGCCCTGGTCCTCAAATGATTGCCTACAGAAAAATAAACTACAGTTTATGACAGGCCTTAATGTCAAACCAGATCTTTGAGGTCTTTTTGGCAAGGAAAATTTGAGGATATTTATGTGTATAGATGACTAAAATACCTGCCCTAGCAGCTAAAATCACATTATGACTCCAGATTGACAGAGGAGATGAACGTGACATCACAAATAAAAAGCTGATATAGTTCCCCAGCAAACACAGAAATATGATGAAGTGTCAGTTTGCATTCTTCACAGTTTCAGTGGCTATCTCTTCTTCTACACAAATAATAGCATGCAACAATGGTCATAAAATCTCTCGGAGAAACTTCAGCCTTGAATCCTCTCTCTCCAAAAACTCCCAAATGTGGGGAAATGCACTGCCCGTTCTATGTGGTAAATATACATTTTGATCACCAATAATAGAGAAATTGAGAAATAGAATATTTTGCATATGTCATCCCTTGAATAAAGCTGCTTTTCTTCTAAATAAGTTCATGTAGTCGATATCATTAAAGATAGGTTCGAAATACACCTTTATAATGCAAATATTTTCACTCCAGTGTTCAGCAAGGTCCGCTATAGAAAGCTCAAATATGTATTTCAGTCAAACTAATTTGGGAGTTTTCAGAGAGGTTGAAAGAGGACATTCTACACTGTCATATTTCTCCACTATCACATTTCTCCCCGTTAAAACAAAGCTTTCTCTATTTGGCAAGACACTCTATTCCTGCTCTGCGTAAAGCAAAGGTGTAACCTGTGTAGGCAGACAAGCGTTTGAGGAATAAGTGGTGGCACCACATTTGATACTTCAGTTCAGGTCTGGAGCTACGTGAAGCAGAACTCTGAATTCTCAAACTGCAGTAAAGCATCAGTTTCATGCTACTGTGTTAAGGGATTCACAGAAAAATCCCTTTCCTTGGAAGAAAATCTGAAACATCAGTAACAGGAACATTACTACTTAGTAGCTGGCATTTCCTTTTGAACATGCGATGACTTATCTTTGGTATTTCCAAGCATAGGTGATTTGCACAAGTATTTCTGCTCACATCTAGCAACTGTGTTTGGACTGCCTGACAAATGTTTTTCTCTAGTGGTAAAATACTTTTGTTTCTTGCTGTTCAGTGAATATAGACAGTAATCCCTCTATTTGAATCAATCTCTAATTTTCAAATATTTGGAACTTTGGATTTTTAGGGTTTAGAAACCCAAAAAGCTATTTATACCTCTTTGACTGAAGTCACTAACACAGCTGGTTTAAAAATAAATAATACAAATAATTGTGATAGACTTTTCTAGAAAATAAACAGGAATGACAAATATTCAACAACACAATTACAGAGCAAGTCTTTGCCTGACATAGTTTGCATTCTTCTGAAATATAGTTGACAAATTATGGAAGATACCTGCCTTTCCCTCAGGACACTTCTGGAAGTAATATATATCTGTCCTGAGACTTCTCCATGAAACATTATTTTTGCATAACAAAGAATTACTAGAAATAAATTACTCTTATAATGAAGATTTATTTTATGATGTAGTGTCACTACAATTGTTTCTCTTCTGAGGCAAAATAAGTGGGAGTATATTCACAATTATTAATTACTTTCATTTAATGAAATATAGCCCAAGAATCCAGCGAGGATCAATGCCTATTAAATTTGGTGATTCATGAACAACAGGAAAGCTAGTACTTTCTCTAAAAAATAGGTAAACTAAATTGTCTGCTCCTGCTTGCCTGCTTTTTCAGGGTATGTCTATACAATATGATGCAATGACATACAGAAACCATCAAACTAATGTTGAATGTGATAATTCAAGTATCAGTAACAGTCACTTTAGGATAAGTTTCTGCTGAAAACTGATCTTTGTATGAATGAATTCCCACACATCATCCTCAGCTTCTTGCTCCAGCTAGCCCACTTTCTCCTGAGACCCACTCTTTTCTGTCTTCAGCTCTTCCACTTTTCATCTATCTCCTGATTAAATCACTCTGCATTTTCTTCATTTTTCTCATGTCCTTTTGTTGTTCTCCATTATAAAATTGAGATTAAAACAATCGCTGTTTCTGAATTCTCTTCATAGAAGAGTTTACAAAGATACCCCAGATCAGCTGTTGTGGTCTTTAAAAGGAGTTTCAGCTCCTTTTTCAAAGATTTTAGGGCTTTGCTGTCTCATTGCTGGGTCCTACCTGACTACAACAGCTCAGCTGCTCACATTGTCTTTTTTCTTTTTTTTTCTTCTTTTAATCAGGTTTACTTTTCTGAGGTGGCATAAAAAGTCTTCTGTTTTCAACCTTCTCTGGCTTCCTGTAATTCCCCTGCACACCCAAAATGAAAAGTCTGAGTCATTCTTCCAGGAATACTAGAAGCCCCCTCTATACGAAGGTCTATTATAATTTTGTATGACAAATCACCATGAAAACAATTCTGTATGAGGTCTTTGATAAACCTCTGGGCATCACTGTAGACTAGTTTGTAGACGTGCCTAAACACATTTTTGCACTAAGGTTCAATTGTTATATTAAAAAAAAAAAAGGAATTTTCCTTATTGTCTAACATGATACTAATCAACAGTATATTCATTACTATCTGAAAACTTCCGCTATTTCATTCCACTGCTGCTACACTTTATATCTTCAAATAAGTGCTCCATATAAAATTTCCTTGGTTAAAGAAGTGAATCAGTGTATATATTTTAAGCAGTAAAATACAAGACTAACACAAACGTTCTAAAAACATGCAATTCATTTACCACATAAAGCTGTACTACTATTCTGACAATGAAATGCAGAATAAAATCATGTTTGCTTACATTTTGTTTCCCTTTAGTATGTATTTTACCATGTTCTTTGCAGATGGCTCGAGCAAAACTGCCACAGAACTGAAGAGGAGGCATATCGCCAATTCTACAACAAATTGCAGCTTGTTTTCACCACTTACATGCAGAAAGTGAATCAACCCTTTTGGTAGCTAATAACCCACCAAAACACTCTTGAAATTGAAGGAAACAATCATAATACTCTTGAACTTTGAATTCAATTTTCAATCGCTCTTTGTCTTCTTTCAAAATACAGAAAACAGGCTTTTATTTTTACACATATTTTATACAGTCTTAGGACTGTTGTATCATTTTTCAACTAAATCAAATCCACAAATTTCAGGAACTGCATATAAGCCAGCAACAGTGCTTCATCTACTATGTCTTGGTAGAAAACAACTGGAAGATCACGGCATTACGAAGCCTAACTAGTGCAAACTCTGCAAACTCTTCAATACTCAGCTTGGAGAGCTTAATAGCTAGAGCTGAGTTTAAAAGTTGTTTCCTACCCCATTCCTATAAATCCAAGAGGAAATTAAAATCCAAGGCACATGTTAGAAGTTTCCAGGAACTACTGATGTCTTTACATGCTTCAGCTTTTTTTTTAATCTTCATAATACTAGTGTCCTTTAGTGGCAAGAGGGAGGATAACTTAGACTACAAAACACAGTTAAGAATAGATGATTTATATACCAGTAGTTGGCTTAAGTCAAATGTTCAAGTCTTTGAAAGGTCCCTGTTGTCACCTCCATATTACAAGAATGTTTGTATATAGAAATATACACACATGCATACACATACACGTACATACAGAGAGGCAACAGATAAGTTAGAATATGGGAAATTCTGATCAGACATAAGGAAAAATATTTTGCCATGAGGGTGGCCAAATACTGGCACAGACTGCACAGAGAGGTTGTGGGATCTCCATCCGTGGATGTGTTCAAGACTCATGCGGACACAAGCTGGAGCAGCTTGGTCTAATTAGATCTGCTCTGAGCAGTGGGTTGGACTCGATGACCTTTGGAGGCCCCTTCCAGGCCAAATTATTCTGTGACTTGATGATTCCATGCACGTATAGATGACTACAGCACAAATCTTAACATTTCTCAGACAGTCTCTGAATTGATCTGCCTTTACCAAAAGTATTTAAATTTTTAGCTTCCCTTGCTCATTTGAGTCTCTTCAATATTCTGCTCAGTTCTTTACCATGCCAATGCTTGTCATTACTCAAAAGGTCCTTTTGCTTTACGTCCACCTTTTGGGACACTAGCTGAAGGTATCTCCTGTTTCTCCTATTTCACAACTATTTTCACAGTAATTTCACAGTTAATAAAGTAAGTTAATAAATACAATTTCTGATTTTTCTGTTCACATTTTGCCATTATCTCTCTATCTGCTATTTTATATGAGGCTTTATCTCATTTGGTGATAAGTATTTTGCTGGCTTTTTTCACAGTGTTTAAAGCAACTCACAATGACCCTTCTTTAATGTCCGAGAGCTAAGAGAGTCCTTTTCTGTTTATTTATTTATTTATTTTTAACTAAACAAAATGACAGCAGGAGACAATGGCAGTTCTAAGAACACTGGTTGGCAAGTTTGTCATGCCAGTTAGGAGTTTGGATTTGGTTCCTGAGTCTTCTAAAAAACCTCTTAACATTTCTGTTACCATTTTCATTCAGGAACACTGGATTCTGGACTTGACATGAGATACTTGAACATTCTTTTGCAAAATGTTCTAACTCAACAGTCAAACTGTGGACCACTATATGTTATTACTACATTTTATGTCATACCCAGTAAATACTGGTTTTAGATAGGAGATTACATTTTAATGATAGCATTTTTAACAGTCCTGTTTCATGAGAATAGTAGCTAAAATAAATATATGCTTTTCCAATGTACATGAAAATTTGTGATCATCGGCCGATAGTCTTTTATATTCATTGTACTTTTTTGCCTCATCACATTCTCTACAATCACCAATAGATTTTATCTTATCATTTTCTTTATAGCATTTTTCTAGTTGCTGGGAAATTGGCTTTTAATTTTGCTTTCTAAATTTAATTTAGTTCTACTTTCTCTTTAATCATATAAATAAATAAATACCTCAGATATTTAGGGTACTACAGTGGAGGCAACTGTATAATTTATGCAGCAACCTCAGCTCGTAACTCAAGACAGATTTTCTTTCCCTCAATCTACATTTAATGTAATCTTATAAACAATTTCCACTACATAATTCCTTGTTGCAGTTGACCAAAAGCAGAACAAAATATAGCATTTGCGATAATGTAAATGAATACAGATTATTATTAGCTGTCTCAAGATAGTTGTTTAGGTAGAATGATTTCTTCCAAGCAATATATTTTGGTAAAATATGAAAAAAAAAAAAAAAAAAAAAAAACATTGGAATGCCATTAGCAAGACTGCTTACTTCTGTGTTGTGTAATGATATGTCTAAAAGTTGCATGCAAAATGACTTTGAAGTTAATTGCAGAAGATAGATACTTTATATGTGTATAACCATACAGTCATCCTCAAAGTATGCACAATCCTATAGCATTCTAATGCTATTTCAAAGACTAAGTTGAAAAGAGATGACAAATATAAGCAATGAATGATCTTGGACCTGATTTACAAAGTTTTCATTGCACACTCAGACAACTCTTACAAATTTCAAGGGAGCTCCATGGATCATTTTTTTCAGATTTATTCATTTTCATCACTACAGTATATTGGGAGTAAATAAGAGGCAAAGAAAAGAAAAAGCAAGAGAATTCCTTTTCTGGGGTAGCTGGGGTAAAAATGTGAAGCCATGACTACTGACTGATGACTAGTAGTTCGGAAATCTTTGAGCAGTTATTGATTATGCAATACACACACACACACACACACACACACACACAAATCCAAGGGAAGTATGAACTGGTCAAGAACCTACTTCCTGATATTACAGGATAATACAAGGTATAAAATCGGAATTTGTTTTTACAAGTCTGGATACATGAAAAAGCAGTTTTTGCCTCTTCTCTTGGTGTTAGAGCCATTGCCTTTATTATACGATTTGCAGAGTTTATGAGAGGTTACTGGATTGCTTTGAGTGCATACTCAAGATTGTACCAGCAACCTTCCTCTTTAAAATAAAGTATGCCTACAACAGTTCCCAAGGAAACAGGAATATTGGAGAACATTTGCCTTTTTTTTTAAATCAGGTCTTTTGCTGTGCTAATCATGAGCTGAGCAAGATCAGAAAAGAATAAAGAATGACTCTTTTTCTAAAAATTAAAGTTTTGCAAGTACCTGTGTAATGAACTGACATGGTACTTTTGCACATGGCTCTGAAGAAAACAACCCCATCAAGTATGGAACCTGATGCAAAAAAAGATCTAAAAGCCTTCTGAGATTTTTTGGGGGGGAGGGGATATAGATCTACTTACCCTTCTCCCCCTTCTACATACATACATATATATATATAAAAATATATGTATACACACACATACCTATATGTATACGTATATATCTCCTGGCATGTTAAAGAAGGAACAGTGAAAGCAGATATAACTTTTGTTTACCCTGTAGGCTTAACACCTTCAGCCTGATGGACTCATTTGTGACTGTGTTGCAGCTAAAAATATGGCAGCTAATAGCAACGACAGCCAAGCAAGCACTGCAGTCTTCATCTGCCCTGTGCCACAGAGTGCCACAGATTTCACCTGTTCTACATAGGCTTGCACTGACTCAGGAGTCATTGCACTCTTACAAGCTAAGAAGAAAAGTACTGTATCCTCTTTAAGAGCTAAGCAGTGTCAAGCACTGAGTGAAATACACTGGGCTCGTTGGCCCTGTGCTGATTTCATCTTCACTGCGCTGCAGTGAGGACAGAGTCATTACTCTTTAAGTTAGCACACAAATAAAAGGAGGAGGAGGAGGAGGAAGAGGAGAAAATAATTGGTAGCTGAAAGCTCTGTAGCGCACAGTGCTCAGCACACTCTGCCCTTACCTGACAAGCTGGGACAGTAAGGTCATTTTCTTTAAAGTTGAGATCATAAACCTTTCCTTCAGACTAAAATTCTGCGCGTCTCTAGGCAAGACACAGCACGTGCTTTTGTTCCTGGTCATTTGATTTTTCATTCAGGCAATAATCATTAAGTTTAATAACAAAAAGAACACAAGTACTCTGGGAATAACATTTTATATCAGCTAAATGGTGGAAAAACTTCATATAACTGATTTTCACCTGCCAGCTCATAAGCCTATCACAAACTATTTAGAATGCTCCAAAATCCATGGAGCATTCCTAACAATATTAAGAAGATCCCAAAGAGTAATAACTATAGATAACTAATTCTGAAAGAATTATTCAGTGCCACATTTCTGGCTTAAAAGCCATTCTGTAACTTAAAAAGATCTGGATGAGACCAGCTGTCTCTGACTGGATGGGAATTAGGTCAACTGAACGCAGCAAAACTGAACAGGAACGCTGAGAAAGGAGGTTGACAGGGGGACAAACACGCGCTCTTTGTCTCACAGTGATTTACAGAGCAAATTAATAAACACGGATAACATCTTGTCATCACTCTCTCCTCCTCCCTAATGCTAGTACTAAATGATGAATGAACCTGAAGTCAGACAGCAATCCTTTTCATCCTTAGCAGGTTGCTAGACCTCAACCATTTTTATGTACGGAGCAAGGGAAAAGCTTCTGACAATGACGCATGAAGCAGCGCAACCTCCTGCTCCCTCACTCTCAGGTATGCTGATTTTGTATTGCTAGTGGGACAAAAATCGTAACGGAAAATAAGCACATAGGACTGAATATATGATACCAAGCAGGAAAGTGCTATTTTAACAAAGATAAGGCAGACTGCTGGGTAGTCACTCCGTGTCATGCTAACGCCCACATTTTCTTACGTTTTCAGTTTTGGAGAAGGCTAAGGCTCGTTTCCTCAGCTGCTTTCTTGTTGTCATGGGCCACAGGCATGTAGGGAAACGCTCCCTTTACTATCAATAAGTGGGATGAGAGCTGATTGTCAAATGGTATCGGCTTGCTATAAACAAGGCCACAGTCCAGTCCCAAAGATGAATAATATAGAAGAGAAAACTTGCAACAGCAGGAATGCTTGCAAGTTTTCATGATTCATTTAATCTCCAAACTCTTAATGCCCTGGAACTGCATTATTTCAGGCTCTGCATCAGTCAGGTTGCATGATCTAAACATATATGGCTGTTATCAGTACTTGCATGGAACACTTCTACAGGAGACACAGTAACCTGCGTGCTCCTGGGTTAACCTCTGGATTAGTGCTGCTGGTCGTGGATTATATATTAGCAGTAAAATACAAACATTAGGGAAAACTCTGGGAGAGCAGATACTGTCCTTCAAACTCTATGTAACACCAGCAGCCTGAGCATTTACTGTGAAACACTGGCTGGAGTTCAACTTTCCACTTTACAGTGTCCATCTCCCAAACTCTTAATCTGTGATTACCAGTAATGAATTCAGCTTCCTCTTACTGGAGAAGCAGAAAAGAAGCAGAAAAGAGAAACGCAGAATGACCATGTGCAAGATATATAAAGCTTACATAAAAGAAAATATGGAACAGTTTATACAGCAAGAGGGTTGAATACACTCACTGGAAGAGTGACTCTATCACTTTTGGCAGGCAAATTCCATTTCAGCACTGCACATCAGTTACTGCAGATGAGCCCAGTGGAGAGATGCAGAACAGACAGCAGCCTGTTTCACATCCAGTCATTCGACCCCTCTCCCTGCTGGAGTAGTTCTAATGACCAAATTATAATCAGTAGGACTGAACTTCCTGACTCTTGGCTATTTGCTTTTCTGTTGCTGAAAGTTTCAGCTCAAATCTATCAATCATTTAGAAAAAAGTACTACCAACTGTATTAAATCTAACATTTCCTAAGCTTTGAATGCTTGACTTTCTGTCTTCACTGTTCCTCTTTATACAGATTTTTATTTTGTGCCGTTACATACTGAGATATTGCTAAAATTTGATTGACAGGAATTATCTTAATGCTATGCGCCAATATCAACCAATAGATGAAATCTGAACGTTAGCCCTGAAAGCCTACAAAAGGCTGCCCAGATTTTTAAGAGTGCAAGAATAGTAACCATATCAAGCAATTCAAGCTGTCAGTGAAACAAAAAAACCCCAAACCTACAAACTATTTATTCTTTAAACTAAACTATAACTAAAAGATAAGTTTTGATATTTTAACTTTTATAAAGTAAACAGATGCAATTATGACTGTTTCTATTTTCTAGTCTGTCATTTCAAGGATAGCCTTTAAGCTTTGTGAAAATGTTGAATCATAGTTTTCAAAGCAGTGTGGCCTACTTCTACAAAATTTCCTCCGTCTCTGGGAAACTGAGATTCATCATGTCTATGTGATGCCAGGCAAAACAGCAAGACACCACTAATCTTAATAGATAATTTTGCGTCCTGTTCTTTCCAGTTTCATTTAATGTAAAACAGTAAGTTTTCTTGTCAAATGCAGCCTTCTCTCTTTTATCAAAAATGACTGTTTTTAAAGGTATTGCTTAAACATATGGCTGTGTCATATAAGTATTTGATTTGTTTGCAGTCAGTCTTCCCAGATAAATTGAAGATTTTCTAATATATATTGGATGTTTGTAGTCATACATGCTTCCCACCGCAACTTCTACAGTCCTTCAGGTTCTTTTAAGTGTATTCATATTCAATCCCTTTTAATTCTTTAAGACCTCTCTACCTACTGTCACAAACAATAGGTAAATATCACCAAAATGTAATTAATTATAGCCAATGGTAAGTTCTCAGACTTTTTTCACACAGTAGAATGTATGACCTTGTCCCTTCTGATTGCACACCATGCCTTCAGTTGCTGGCTAGATAGGAAAGTAATAAGGAAAAGTAATAAGGAAAAGTAATAAGGAATAGGAATAGAAAAGGAATGGAAAGGAAAAGAGAGGAGAGAGGGGAGAGGGGAGAGGGGAGAGGGGAGAGGGGTGAAGAGGAGAGAGAAAACCCTCTTACATCATTAACATCTTTTAATGAAGGATAGGAGAAGCCAGTGTAATGTAACTAGCCAGTTCTCTCTCAAGCAGCAGCTCTCTCATTAGGAGCTCATGTTAAAGGACAGATAGATTTTCAAAATCCCCTAAGCGAGTCAGAATCCAGAATACTGATTTCAATGGGAATTAGTACATACTATAGTATAGTATTAAACCTTAGTGCCTACCCACATCTCCAGGAGCCTTCAATATCTTGTTACATCCGTCTACAAATGACCTGCCCAGCATAAGGCACACTATATTGCCAAAGCCACAGGCCAGCATTTAAATATCCTCCACTATTCCAGCCACTAGAACACCTCAGGTCAGTCCCTGTTTAATTATCTTTTCTCACCATCTGAAACTTCCTTCTGAAACCTCCTTTGCAGGAGAAGAGTTTGAAGCGAAGGAGTGATGTATCCTGTAGAGCGTTCTGTCAAATATCTAACAAAAATAAAAGAGAATTTTGCAGACTCTGGAGGAAGAAACTTTAACTTGCAAACTGTTACAGAGGATAAACAAGAAAATTAGGCTGCCCATAGCCATTTGATTTATTCCTGAAGTCAAGACCCCTGATGATAAAGTGGTTCTGAATTGCTTCAGCAACAATTTAGTTTTGCCTTAGTGACATACTAGTGTTATTTTCTTTTCCTTGCTCTCCATTCATCTGACAATTGTCTGATTCATTGTTAGCTTTGAAGCCACTGCTATTTTCAGAGATGTTATCCACATCCATATCCTCTGGAATTTTTGAACTTGCTTTTTTCCCTTCTCTTCTCTCCCCCTTTTGTTTTCATTGCTCACTTCTTCCATTTGTCCAAACTCACAGGATCTCTAAACTCTCCCTCAATTCCTCTTTATCATCTCCAGGACCATCAAACATTTCTTGAAAGTTTAGCAATCACATCACTAGTCATAAATACTGAGTAACTAACCATTATGAAAGCACAACACCCAGCACTTCTTGTATTTTCTATGCCATAACATAAAAACCGCAGGTGGATAGAGGTGTGATATGCACTGAGAGCTGCATGGCAGTGATGTCCCTGCTCTATTCTGTAATTTAATATGCACCCTCATCAATAAGTGCTAAAGGAAAAAGCTCGTTATAGCATCTCTTCCCAGTAAATCCACCCACAGAATCATTTCATTCCTTCTCACATGTTACGGCGGCTACATAAGGAAAAGCAAGCAGCCTGTGGAGTAGAAACTTTTATCAAGATTCCCAAAGGAATCTAGGCATTCAACTCACTGTAGGATCAAAGCACATTAGGAACCTAAAATTCTTTGCCGATCATCATATTTGCTGCTTAATTGGTATAGTTTATCTCTCTCTCCAATGCTATTGATTCTTTAATAAAACTAAGAACTAAACTATTTAAAAAGACATACATTTTACCTAAATGATTCAGTTGAAGAAAATTTTGTTCAACAGTTACCCAGGGAATTCCTTGTTGCTGACAACAGCAACCTCAGTTTATTCTCTCAAGACTGAGGCATTCTGACTTTGAAAGTTGACAAGACTCTCTTCAACAAATCATCTTGGTTAGCGAGCAAAACTAAGTTTTTTAATACATTTTGGTTCACTTCTGGACTGGTTTCATACTGGCCACAAACAATGGATAATGTCAGGACGAAGGTTTGCTTTGGTGGGAATGCTCTGGGTGAAGGAAGATCTTCCACTTGTGTTTTGTTTTTTTCTTTCTTCTTCATCCATAAAGCTTTATCCTGGTAACTTTATCCTGATAATATTTACATTGCAGTAACATCAAGCCCTCATACAACTGAAAAGAACAAATCTAGTCAAACACAAAACTCAGGACAAAACAAGTATTTTTGGGCTGCATGTTAACCTGTCCCTTGTGCCTATGCACCATGATACAGATCTTGATTGGTCACTGATTATATTTTTCCAGAGGACCTCTGAATCATTCAGTGCAGGGGGCAGACAACATTCACTGAGTAAAACACTACTCACTACTCTGATTTACCCTCATGGTTCAATATGTGGACTCCATCTTATATTTAATGCGTATTTCAACTCTTTCTATAAAGACAGCATTATCTCATTGGCTTTTCTATAGTGCTCATTACTGTAGGAGATGATTGCTTCATAAATCTACCTATCTTTGCAATATCTTCATAAGGTGAACAACCGTCATCATTCCCATTCTACATATTGGATGTTAAGGCCGAGACATATATGGTTAAAGGCACACACTCGTTTTTAGTGTGCAGTCTGAGATGCCTGCAGGCTGCCTTTTTTTTTTTTTTTTGTTTTTTTGTTTTTTTGTTTTAGAGTACATAGCATTAGTTAAGATCAGATAGAACATAACTAACCTCACTGACTCCAGCTGCAGCTGTGACTGTTCAGTACTTCCGCAGATTGGATCTCTGGGTCTCCAGTTAGGGACACAGAAAATTAGGATCCAACAGTTAGGATACAGCCTCCAAAAAATGACTTACAAAACTTGGTCAGCATCATGTGGTAATTTTGTTCCAGAGGCAGTGTTAGAACCTGATTCTCTGGGGGAGCATTTTCCTACTTTCACTATGAGATCCTTGATCACACTGCAATTCCCTCCTTTACTTCTAATATAATTTCCAACCTCTGCAATAAAATTTTCAGACAATATTTTATTTATACTACATCACTGTGACTCAGTTTGACCCATTCTTCAATGGCCTCGCAACCTCCTTCTTTAAACAGAGGGTCCTGCAATTCCAAACCTGAACCTCCTGGACGACTCTTTCCCTTCTTCTTCACCTTTCATTGCTACAATTCCTCTCAGCAAATTTCTTTCCCCATTTTACTTCTCTGCTTGAGGAAACACTACATGCAAAATTTCCGTATGGCCTCTTAGCCCAGTTTGGCATATGCTCAGCCCTTCTGTTTTAGGGGACAATAAGTTCTTCTAAAATAAGTTTTGCTGATGAATTATGGTGAGATATGTGACAAACTGTTCTGTTAGTTTGTGCCTCAAGACTTGTCTGCTCAGTGTAAGCTGTGAATATCCCTGTACCACAGGGAATTTCCATACAGTGCAGGGATATCCAGGTATCTTTACTACAAGGGCTTATTAGCCTCTGTGTCCTGATGCCAAGACTGGTTATAGAGTTATCTCGGTTAGTCCTTGCTTGAAGATCTTTGCATCGTGCTCCCTTCTGTTCTGTAGTAATGCCCACAATATTCTTATTTTTTTTTAACCTCTAAAAATGCACGCACAATAGTTTATGAAACACTTGGAATATGTAAAGCAATATATACAAAAGCAAGATTGGAATTGATATGATGTGTGCTTTCACATCAACCCAATGCCTCTCTGAGTTTTCTAATAGCCTGCTCTGTCCTCTCTAGACTCCCTTTGCTACTGCTACTTCTGCTCACTGACACCAGTACTCCAGTGTCCTGCTGCAGATGCTGAAGTCCAAACCAGGAGCCGTTCTGCTGTCACCAGGGCTGAGTACTGCTGTGCTGGGGGCTGGTTAATGTTCTGCCTCTGCTAAGGGCAGTCTGCAAGGTGTCTCTACCTCTGGATCTCATTTGTTTTCTAGGTATCACTCAATCACCTTTGCTAAAGAAAATTCATAATTAGGGCTCCTCAAAATGACACTCACAAACAAGAGGTGTGATTTTGGAAGGAGCTAGATTTTGCTAAAGCTAAACTTAAAAAAAAAAAAGGAATCTTGAACAAAATGTCCTTTAAACGACAATAAAGCTTTCATTTCTACTTCTGATTGTACACACTGCAAATTAAAATGTAATATTCAGTCCTATAATCATTTTTTCATGAAATGTGCTATAATATACAGTAGAGTTTTCATGAAGAGAAACTGAAGCCTATTCAGAAAAAATACAGCTTTATAAATGCCTTTCTCAAATGGTAATGTTGTTCTTGTTTAAAGTTTTGAATAAACAGTCATATTTATGAAGGAAGCATTAATAGATTCCATAAAATCTCACAGTATACCAGGGTCACAGGGGTTTTAAGAAAGGATTATTGAGTGAAGGCTGCTTATTAAAATATCTGTGACACTTAGAGAAGCTACAAGAAAAGATCAAAAGTCAACGTTATTTTCCCCATGCATTTCCCTCAGCGCAAGAAGAAAACAGCCAACATATGGTACACAGAGAGTATTATTCATAGCTACATGTCCAGTGCCTCAAGCAATGAAAAACTTAAGTGCTCCTAATTCTGTCGTTATCCGTATTATTATTATAATACCTTCCTTTTATCATAACCATTTTGTCACAAAACCAAACCTGCCTCCTGCCACACTGCTCCAGTGCCAGATGTTTCAATCAGAGTCTTGTGACTCAATATTTTTCACTCTCTGCCTAATTCTAGCTCGGAAGCTTGGCTCCATATCCAGCTCCTCTGTCTCTAATACTGACTTCTTGCTCTCCGCGGTGTTCTACAGTTCATCCTGTGTCATAGCTCATAGTGTTTTATCCTAACAATGACAAGGCTTACTGTAGCAATGACTGTGGCAAAATATTTCTCAGTTTGATTTTCCCACATCCTCATCTATCATTTCTGAAGGTCTTGGAAATTTCCTTTATTACTCTTATTTTGATTTTTCATACTTCATTCTTCCCATTGTTCCCTTTTTTATCTCTCTGACATATCATGTGATTGTTGCAGCTCTGCAGAAACCCATACAACTATTAATGAATAAATTGGCTCAAGATGGTTTATGAGCCAAAATTGATTCAAATACCAACAAGTTGCCATTAATGGAAAAAGTGCTCATAAAAGTATGGATCTAATTGGTCACTGAGCATTGCATACCACGTAAAACATGATACTGCCTGTCAGGACAAAAGGGACACAAAATGTTAAAACTCATAAACCAAGCATTCGCAGAGCACAGACAGGGGCTCACACAAAATGATAATGTGTTTTATGCAGTAGGTTCATTCTTAGAGCATTTATGGGGAATATCAGAGATGCAGGTTTAATTCTCTTTTCTGTCTGAAGGGATTTAAACCCACATCAATTACCTCACGGCAGAATGCCCTGTTACCAGGCTGTAAAATATTCTGGGGTAGGACTTCCTCAGTCCCTCTGTTAAAATTGTTCCACCTGGGATGAATCAATAACTATTTATTAGATAAGGAACTAGAACCACTGTCTCTCAGTCTTTCCCAAATGGGCTGTGGGTTTGTAGTCTCAACCAAGAGGGCAATGAATATTTAATTATCTCATGCAAAGTGAAATAGCTTCACCTGAAGTAGAGGAGAGCACCTCGCTCTATAATACCCTCTAAACCTAGTTCTTAACACATTTTTCTCATGCAACGTGGATAATGAAGGTGGAAGTCACTAGCTGAGCAACTTGAACACCTGTCTCTCACAGTCTGCAGTCAAATGCAGTAATAGCACTTAAAAAAGCAGAAAATCTGGGAAAAATCTATGTTGCAGGGATAAAAATAAATACTATACCATAATAAATCTGTGTGAGGGAAACAGTTACATCTTCAGCCAAAATGCTGGCCTTTCCTATTAGTACTTGTCCGCAACTTTAACGTTCTTTTCTATAGTTCATTTGAATTCAAAACATAGATATGTTTCACAAATTTGTTAATAACTCATACTGCAGATAAAATGGTACTGAACATATGGGTAGAGGTTTTGCAGTAGGAGGGATTACTGTAATAACATTTTTGCCTTCAATCTTTGGTAAAAATTGAAATATTTAAATAAAAGACCTTCAAGACTATGGCACCAGATATTAAAGCTAAGAGATTCCGATAAGTCTCATGCTGCCTGCTTGCAAACTACTCACCATTGTTTGTAATCAGCATCGCAGTTGCAGTAGTACTTGGGATCCGTACAGTTGCGTTCAATGCCGCAGGCACATTTCTGAATGCCAGGTCCTGATCCGCCCCAATAGTAGTGCTTCTCATTGGCTTTTCCAACCCACCAGGTATACGGATTCCCTTCTGCAAGGAACAAGAACACAAGGTTATGATGCATTGAAGAGGTAGCGCTTAATAATACATTATCTGGGCTCAGGTGTTTAATATGCAAACAGCATTAACAACACATAACTGGACAGCCATCCTGCATAGCTGGCAAACAAATGCATCCGTTATTACTGAACAATTCAAAGGGCACTGCCAAGTGAACAAAACACATTTTATTTTCTGTATTTACACTATGTAGAGCTATTGAATTAATCAATTTTTTTTTACCTTGTATGCTCTTTGTTTAGCTTTTAAATTGTTCTCTCTTTATGTAAGGAAAATATGTGAGCAGGTTCTGTAACTGTTTCAAATTAATTCAAGTTCATATAGTTAGCTATCAGATGGAGAATTCAATATTTGACTACAAATGCTGCACAGAGAGACATTTATTTTCATTTTGTTTTTAAATAACAGCTTTTCATTGCAAATTAATCTGTTTTCACTGAAAGATAAACAAGTTCATCATGCTCTCTCCAGCTGGTCCAAAGCAAAGCTTAAACAGACAGTATCAGCCTCCAAAAGAACGTAATAATTTTTTTCCAATTTCTAAAAAATTTCACGGTTTTAGTGCTTGAGCAAAGGTCATCTTACCTCAGATATAATCATATTCCTTGGCTTTGTAACTTGGTATTTTCGTATGCTGCTATAAGTTCATTTCTAATATTGTTGGACTAACTAAGCCTCTTATGTGTAAAGAAATACAGAACTACTTTAATTTCTATTTTATAAAACACCCTTATTAGAAAAGCTTCTCTTCATACCGCTAGTTCAGCAAGGCACTTAAATATGAGCTTAAGTTTAATCCTATGTGAATAACTCAGTCAATTTCAATATAGTTATTTTAGTGGATTTTCACAATTAAAAAACACGATGGAACTCAGATTATAAACCTGTTTCTTTGCAAGATCTTTTTTTCTCTTTCTATACTGCTATACATAGCAGTTTGTCATTAAAGCAAATGAAGCTGTTTGTAATACACTTATTAACACATTTTACATGTAAAATCCTCTATAACAGATATTCTGTTTTTCTTCGAAATAAGACTGAAATAGTTCTGTCCGTACATCTCACTTACACATCCCCAAAATCCTGCATCTATAACCCTAAAAATAATCACCTCACAATTAAATTCCATCATCCAGACCATAAATCTAGTTCCTCTAGACATTAAGTCTACTTCTATCCCAAAGATATGTTGAAAGTAATCCATACAGATCTTTAAAGAAAATTAAAATCTAGAGAGATGGAGAGAGCAACCAAATACTTCCAGGCACGTTAAAAAAAAAAAAAAAAAAATCAGAAAACTTCACCTCTGAAAACACTTACTTTATTTAATGCTTTTGAATTGTTAAACACAGTATAAAAACACCACTATTGAAAATACAGTAATGTGACAAATTTGGGGTCGCTGACGGTTTTTATTCGTTGTTACTACCACCGCACAGCATGGCCATTCAACCACAGAGCTAATGCACTGGCTATGGTAATAGAATGACTCAATTTGAGAGTCTTAATTGACCATTTTGGCTTCTGTGTCTTGATTACACGGGAAGGGCAGGCTGTGAGTTAGAAGAGCATGTTATGTAAGCGCTGCAGTAGCATTTCCAAGCTGTAATAAAACGTATCAGATATGGTATGCCTGGCTTCCAAAAGATTATTCAAGGAGAATCATTTAAAGGTAGATGCTCTTTCCCACAGTTAATGACTGAATTGTTTTAATTGACAGAGGATCCAACCATAGCATCAGTGATACAGGGAGCTGCTATTATATTTTTTGTTATTTTTGAGGTTAGTTTATGTGCTGTAGTGGAAAAACTACAGTTTCAGTCAAAATTTTGTTTGTTTACACATTTCCTAACAAGCAAAGGATTGCATGATTCAATCAGCAAGTACTTCACCAAGAAGCAAAATTATTGACTAGAGTACTAGAAGGAAATAAAATTACTAAGATTTGTTAAAAAGAGGATTTAAAATGCAGAAAACAGGTAGAAATGATTAAAGTGGGCGAAAGTGACAGCATAATTAAACACCACAGTGATGGGTATTGTAGAACACTGCGACAGACACAAACCGAGCATGTTTTAACTTCTTTAAACAATAACCAATATACAAATTGAAATCGAGGATGCTTTAGACAGATATTTTTCACGTGTATTGTTTTCAGTGTTGATATACTGCTTTACTCCAGCTAGGGATCTGGCCCAGCCAGGGTGCGTGTGCCTCCATTATTAAGAAAAAACTTGCTACCAGGCTGAGGAACGCAAATGAATTTAGGAAGATAGTAAGACGCATGACGAATTTCCAGAAAAGTCAAGGAGGTAAGCTCTGATTTTAGGGGTTTTGCGGTCAGCATTTATTCTGACAGCCATGCCCATGATCAGGAAACCCCACACTGATACACGGACAACTGGTGGCCCTTGTGGACACTGCGAATGGTCTATAATGGGCATGCAGGTTGTGCTAGGGCTTGTGCCGCAGGGCACCTCACTGCCTGGCTCCCATCACGGGCTCCCAGGCTGCAGGGCAGACTTTGCATTACCATACAACCTGATGCACCAGAACAGGATGATCCTCACACTAGAGCACCCTGCTCCTCAGCGGTCTGCGCAGGAGGCCCTGGAGCTGCTTCATATTCTACAGCTGATTAAAAAAGAAAAACACGAGGAGACGCTACTGTGCCCCATCTGCTCTGCGCCAGCCAAATGAGAAAGGCTCTTTCTGGCCACTGTGTTTCCCTCCAGCCATGCAAGACAGGCAGGATTTTGTCTGGAGTTTATAAGCTCCAAATTAGGAACAATTTGCTATGCAGATACATATATACCCAGATGACGGAGTACGAAACACAGTAATACTATGGGGTAGACTAAAAGATCAATAGAAAACAGAAGCTGTAAGAAAAATCAATCATGAAGGGAACAAACCATTTAGAAATAGGACCATACTCTCCCATTCTGCCCCATTTTATACAGCTATTGTCTCCTTTTGAGAATGTGAATGTTCCTGTTTTATAGCTCTTTGCTTATTATTTCTGCCCTAGAAATTGCTGGAAAGGGTTGATACAAATAAATGGAGCAATGCACTCCAGTATGAAGACTGATCACTAACAGAAATCACTGTAAACATCACAGTATTTTATCATACACAGCTATTCTGCTAAAATATTAATACTTTTGGCTTTGGGTTTTAGACGTGAGTAACTTCAGTTTCAGGAGGAAAAACAGTGGAGGGAAAAAGTTCTACATACATGTTGTCAAGCGTATTGCCATGGCAAATTAACACCAGAAGATATTTTTCTATTTTTTAAGCTCTTTTCTTCACACAGAAGCAAATTTTGAGTCACGGGACGACATATTATTTAATTGTTAAGAGCTTATTTTTTTCAAAGGGCTGTGGAGAAATAGCATCAGGACAACAAGGAACAGGAGAGGAACTTGCAGTCTGCCTTGGGGTTTTGATTAGAATCCAGTATTGATGAAGAACTACTCTCTGGGAAGGAAACCACTCTCCTCTGAGGACTGCTGTAGGAAGTATCTAAATAAGTACATGTGTACTAAGTGTATGATCAAGCTGCATTTTCATTTACCTTCTTGAAGAGAAGACTCTTACAGGTTGCAAGTGCTTTTTATTCTGTCACATAAAAGAAAAGTAATCATGCTACTGGAGTATAATGTGGATACCAAAAAAATGGACAAACATATCCAGCCCTTAGGAGGTACATTAACCTTACAGACACAGTTTATGTCTGAGTTGTGAAAGCAATCTTAGCGAATACTCTTTTAAGGGCAAAACAGCTCATCTCATTTAAATGGGGTATGATACGGACAGAGAATTTTGCCAGAACATCAAATTCAAACCATATGGTTAGTGATTCAAATCTCATTCTGTCTAGAAAAAGCCTTTAACATTTACTTGTTATGTTAAAGTGGTTGGTTATGTTAAAGGTAACAGTGGTGGCAATGGCTTTGCAATGCTGCAATTTGGTGAAAAGTAATGAAAAATATTAGTTCTTATCTAAATCCACGTACAACGTTATCCCAAAATTGCAGTAATTAAGTCACAGGTTTTAACAAATCCAGCCATCAGTGTTTTCTGTTAAGTAGTGCTCCACAGAAAATTCAGAAAAGAGAAAAAGACTAAGGAAACCTCTTTGTATTCTCACAGATCTTGAGTATCATAAAAAAGCCATTTCTTTTTCATTTCATAAATATCTCTTCTTATGAATCATTTCATTTAATATAAAAACATACCCAGTCGAAGTTAATGTAGTATGAACAGAACTCTTAACAGTCAACAATATATTTATTTCTAACATAGAACAGTCTCACAATATCTAATTTTTGCAAGAACACTACATTCTATTAAGCAGTTAATAAAACATTATTTTTAAATGCAACTGATTAATAAAATATGGGATAATTTCAACATTTGGGGGCTCTTGTTTCAAAGCTGCTCAGTACCTGAGTGGCAGTAATTGAAGTGGCAGTATTGAGAGAACTCAGATTATGCAGCTGAATGAAGTGGACAGATACTCAAAAAGTGCTCAGTATTCGGATGTTTCCATTCACAATACAGCCCTTACAGTGCTGATGACTGCATCTGTTACTTGTAAACTACCTTAAGGAGCTAAATGCCGCTCTTTGATTCATCATCTCTTCCCAATCATAAAGTTCGCTTCAGTCTCCTCCTCTTCGCCTCATCAGAAAATACCACCTTTTGCAACAGTAACCTGCAAAGCCAGCCTCGCTGCCATAGCCACTGAAGGAAGAGTGGAAGTGTGTTGCTTCTGCAGAAAGGGAGGAGGCTGCTCTCAGCTTCAGCAACTACTCTTATTTTTCCAATTTCCAGAAACAAGAGAGCAACCGGGTAATCATCCCAGGCTCTTTCCTTGGTTCTTTGTCCCAGCTTTTTCCCCTTCTTAGCACTTCATCTTGGGAGGAACGGCAACAGGAATTAATATTGGCATTACTGCTAAGAATGTGGTCCATTTTGCCCAGTATTCTGTATCTGACAGTGGCAATGGAAGGCAATACTTAGGGACAACACGTATGTTGGGCTGTTGCTTGTGGTTCATTAACTTTGCTCTCCCTCACCATCCGGTAACAGCATTAAGGATGCTAAAGGCTTTACCCCTGCCTCTTCCTGTTAGTATCTATTTATGGATCCACCGCCCATGAATTTGCCAAATCCCCTTTTGAACATGCTTCTACTGTCTGCATCCACAGGCTCTTGTGGGGAATCAAAGCAAGCTGCAACTTGCTCTGGCTGGGGATGACCCTACCTCTACATACCAGGAATTCTTCCTCACCTTTTTCTGATCTTTAAAATCAAAGGGAATTAAAAAAGGCTAGGAACACTCCCAAAACAAAGCCAGTGGTTCATAACCTCTGAAAAAAATGAGACCATTAAAGTTCACTGGAGCAGCTTACTTTAACAAATGTGTTTAGCTGATCCCCTACATGCAATTAAGAGCTAAGCTATCGGACTGGATAGGTTTGCATTGAAGTACATGGAAAAATGGAAAAGGTGTTTGGATGACTGATTTTTTTTTCTTTTTGAAATGGGATAATTCCAGTTATTCATTAACATAAAAGTTTCCCTAATAAATTCTAGGGATTGTCAACTATTACATTATGTGCACAGTTGCTACATTTTTCTGTAAACCTTCTTTTGTTTGCTTCTTTGCTGACTGAACACATCAAATCAGCAGGAGTTTAATTTATTGCCTAGTTCTTACTATTAGAAGGATAGGCCCAAAGATATCTTTCTGAATAGTTATAAAGTACCTACAGCTTTGGAAGCCTAAATTAATGATAGTTAGAAAGGAAATTTATATACCAGGGATAATATACGATTAAGGCACTAGAAAGAGAAAACTTTAAAAAAAATATTAATCTGTACGTGTGGAAAAGCTGTTAGAATTCTTCTATGTTTGAATGAAATGCATTCTTTACACTTTGTATTAAGCTACACTAAAACATACAGTAATTTTAGACTAGCTGTTGATTTTAAGTCAAGGTTCATTAGAGTCTGTGCAGGAACTCTCACTGATATTGTACTGAAGAAAGAGGCACCGAAAGAATGATTTTATCTCTATTTAAGAAGTTCAGCATGCTAGCATGGCTCTGCGCCTCACAGTTCACTCTCACCTTGTTTTCTGCTGCCGCCTTTTCTCCTTGCACTTGCATCAGTAGCATCTTTTCCACACAGGTCAAACCACTCTTACCAACACTGTGACTCTCTTGCCTCAGCTTCTGAAGACTTGGTATTTGGCAAAAACAAATAAATAGGGTTTGATATCACCCATGTATTAAGTGCATCCATGTATTCTGATTTAGGATTCTTAAAGTCAAGAAAGCCAAAGCTGGGTAGACTCTGCTGATCTACTTAATTATGTGTTTATGTCATGTTGCTCACCGTTTTCCTTATGTATATAATTAGTCTCTGCCACTGACATGCATGGGTATCAGTATCAAGCTGGTAAGACACTTTGCAGGTTTACTGCCCCTGTCTTGTGTCATGAAGTGCTTGCCTGGACTGAACATGCTGAGTAGTTTCACGAAAAAAGCAGCGACTCCTACCTGAAAATACTGAGCCGTAGAGCAGATTCTGCTCTTGTTTGCACCACAGGCATATCAGTGTCAGTTTAAGTGACTGACTAAAAAGTTGAATTATTTGAAAATGACAGAAGAATCTATATGGCTGATGACATTTCCAGATTTTAGTGCAGAAGGTGGCTTCTTTAATGAAATAGTTGTTCTACTTCAAATATAAAATGAAAATTTTAGTGTAATATTTATACATGATAGTATTGAGAGTGTATTTATTTTATTTTAGTATTTTCTCTATTTTCTACTTCTTCAGTAATACTTTTTCCTTTGTCTTCTGTTATACAGTGTAGTGTAATATATGCACATGAATTTCATATATAAATGACATGTTAAAGGAAATAAATTCTTACGTTACTATTGTCATTTTGATATCTGATAAAACATCTTCCTTTCCAGCCAACTAGAAAAGGGACAGATAAGGAAAAGCTTATTACTTACAAAAAGATGTATCGGTGTTCGTAAGTCTCCTAATGACTATGGGAGTTAGATTAGTTATCTCATGGCAACATAAATGCAGCATTTGAACAAATGGGAAACGTAGGGCAGAGAACAGAGGTTTAAAAAGAAATCAGCCAACCAAAAACAGTAGCAAAAGAACAAAGCCTTGGCACCCCGGAAAGCAGAGCTCCCTAATTTATAGCTGCTGGAGAGCTTTATGGGATTACGACTGGAAACTTTTAGTTTATTATTTATGATAACTTCATTCTGTAGATACTCCTGTTTCTTTTGGTTCTTTTGTCATGGTGCTAAATCTAATAAATTCCTGTTTTTTTCTTTTTCTTTTTTCTTTTACTATGTCTATCCTGGAATATTTTTTCTTTAAGTTCACCGAGGGACTTGGTCTGACAGAAGTATTTATTTATAAAAACTGTGTAAACTATGTGAAAATTTAAGATTTAAAGTCTATTCAGAAACAGAATCATGAAATATGGAATATCCAATAAGCTTGTTAATACAAAAATTTATATGATTTGATATATAAACCCATGGTCAAGGCTTTTATTATTGTAAAAATACTTAAAATGAGATTTTTTTTCTTTCCTAAGTTGTTAAGGATCATGTTATACTTCAAAAGTAACTCCTAACTGAAAAATGTTGTTCATATTATGGTAAAAACGAAGATTAATATCGGAAATTACTTGAGAAAAGCAGGCAAAATATCAACGATGATTTTACATTGAAATATTCATAAGAACACTTTCAATTAAGCCATTTTTGCTTCAGAACCATTGATCAGTTATACGTATAACATACTGTAGGGCCTAACTTTCTTTGTGCCAAATCTCTGTGAAGATAATACAATGCATCCTCTCCAGTCTTTTCTTACTAGCACTTATGAACTCATCTTCCTTCACTGCTGTTGGAGGCAAGGCTAATGACCTCCCCAGCCCAAACTATAGGAGTGTCTGTGATCTCCACTATCAGAATTTGGAATCAGTGTTTCATATATACACCAGGAACCTGGCTTCTTAACTGTGTTTACACCTCACCATGCCCTTTCAGCTTTAGTTGCTTTTTGGTGCAAAAAGACTAGAGGAACCGAGAAGAGTTTAAATTTTATAGTCTGTATCTGGTCAACATTGGTGAAGTGTTTGAGCAACAATAATTACCACCTACTTGCTGGCACGCACGCCTCAAGTTGTCGATCAGGTACTGCAATGCATGAAAGTGTTCTCATATCTCATTACATTTGCCTGCTAATGTTTCAAAGAACATATAACAGGATGTATATATTGATTCCAGCATATAAAGCAGCAAATACAAAATCTTATCCTGGCCATTAGAGATTTGGTTAAAGAATGTTTTCGGTAAGGTAAAAACACTTCTCCTGGCTCTCTCTTTGAATAGATTTCTGTAATTTCTTTACTGTACCATATCTTTTTCTTAAAATTCCCTCCCCTGATCAACAAAAACGTAGGCAAAACAAACTTTTTTTTCAGAATTAGTAGGCTACAAAAAGAGGATCAGGAGGGAGAACTATCATGTTGGTGTCCGATGGCATCTTATGACAAAGCTTTCTGACAGCTTTATTTTGCTGTTAGACAGATTTACTCTTTGACCCAGCTCACAAAAAGCTAATATAGTACAAATGTATTTTTCCCTTGTCAAAACTCATATTCCAAGCTGAAACACTACTAACCAAGCCTGCCTTTTTATTTATTTATTTTTTTTTTTTGGAATCAGGTCCTACGGTGAGATTTAGCTGGAAAAGCAGCTGTTGGACTTTCTTGCATGCTACTATTTGATTTTTTTTAAAGTGAACCATTACAAAATCACTACGGTTCCTACCATACTCTGCAATGTAGTATGCTACAATTACTGGTGTTATAAATAACTGCGTAATGTAAATTTACTGAATCATTAGAGGCCAAAGGACAGTGTCTCTGCTCCAGCTAATACTAAGGGGAAAGTAAAAGTAAGCTCTTTTAGCCAATAATATGTCATTCATGGAGAATGTACACATACATATGTATTTTTCAAAAATAGTTCATTAAAATTTTGCATATATAATGCTGAAGCAATGGGATTACCAAGCTTGTTCTGGGAGGACATGCAGGATATCCACACCGGGATGCTCAGGTGCCAGCAACAGCAAGGCAGAAAAAGTACAGTGTCTTAGTAGTGGAAACACAGGCTACAACTAACACTTAATTTTGCCTAGCAAGGCTATGAAGAACTCATATTTCTATATCACGTGTTTGCAAAGAACATACCAGCGAAAAATCCATTCAGAAAGATTTCATGATGTTGCTAAAGAAGTGAGTGTCGCTTTGCGATTAGTTGCCAAGGTTATTTCTACCCAGTCTTGACACACAGGTAAAAAGCGTATCTATATATCCACACCCATTACCACTGACACATGGTAGGTTAAGGCCACTAAATCCCCTGAACTATTTAACTTCTTTATGAGGACTAAAAAAACCAACTGAAATTCACTGATGATATTTTAGCAGTAAGGGAAATTTTGCAGTTTTCTGTAGCAATAGCTTCCTCTTACAGCAGAGATCCACTGGGAAGCTTTCAGAAATTGTTATTAGAGCAACAATACTCTTACAAAATATGATTTATAAAAGGAGATTGTAAAATCAAATGGAAATTATTATATCAGACAGTATGAAGAGTCATTTAAGCTGGCATTCAATACATTGGAAACAAGGCAAATGCCAAAAAAAAGTTCCGTAAGAGGTTCAGTAAACGATACTGGTATTGACACTCACATGCTGTGATCACATTTTTAGATGAATTCCCTTGCTGTTAACAGATAATGACGACAGTCAAAATGTTCCTTAAATTTAAAATAGCTGAATAATTCTTGTGATCTTGCTTTGCACACCTACACAAGGGTGCTTTTAACCTTTACAGAAAGGAAAATAGATAACATTCTTAACTTAGATGTACCTACATGATTCACTCTTCTAGCAACACTCTGCTTCCTGCTGCTCCATTTTATCTGATTTGCAGTAATAACAGTGTACATGGAACTAAGTATTATGACTCCTTAAGAGCTGATGCCATTATTTTGCTAACAAATGAACTAAACCCAACAAAATCCCAAGGTAAATCAAGCTGCACTCTGAGTGAGCAGAACTAATGAAAGCTTTTCCTGCAAGCAGCCTTTCCTCAGAGGTGCCCCACCACTCTTCGAGCACTGCTCCCTTCAAACCATTGCTCCCTACCCCCAAGCACAGCCTCGCAGGAGTTTAAGGTGAAAGAAAAAAGCCATTAAAACAGCCAGAACACTTCAGGCTTCCCTTCACCCATGAGGACTCAATATCAGGCACTTCATAGGCAACATGGACCGTGGCAAAACTGGAGATTAGTTTGAGGGAGCAAAAGGCTTTTCTGTTGTTGATGAGGCTGCTGCTGTCAATTTTCCTTCCTCACTGATCCTTGAGGAACCTCAAAACACACAGCCTTACTTCTTCCTCCCCACTGTGGCTCCACTGCTGTATTGAAAGCTCTGAATTCCCGCTAGTTACAATGATAATCCTATGTCAGATCTCAGCGTCACACATTTTTTTTTAATTACACAGTGTGCATGTATAATTCTGAAAACACAGTTGGCACAACCATATGAATACAGACATTAGCCTCTTTGCATGGTAGCCCCGCTGCTCCCCAAATGACTGCCATTCCAAAGCTGGAAGGCATCCTATCCTTCAGAAATGAAAACGAAACAAAACAGGCATTTCCATGACTTGTCATGTGCTGTGTTCCATACAATAATAATGTACCCTAAATGGATTTCAAATGAGGAAAAAATGACTAGATGAGCCTCTGCACTGAGGCTTACAGCAGCCTGACTACCGAGCATATTCAACTGAAAATAAAGGAAGCCACACTATACAAAAAGTACAATGTTGGGACCAATAAAAATGAAAATCAGAGGTCCAAAACTGAACCATCTGTTAAGCAATGGCTGTTCGAGACACAAATGGAACATGTAAAAGAATAACACTCCCAAACACTCTCCCGTCAGATTGAATTTGCATCCCTCTCAAGTTCCTATAGTCCAAATCCTTTCATTTCATAGGGTTTTTGCTGCCTTTGAGATTAACCTATAAGGTATTACAGATTATTAGATCCTTTTATTAAAAAACAGATGAATGTATGAATAGCCTTTTAAAGGATATACTTAGTACACACGATTTTAGAAGCTGTATGAGATATGAATAACGCTAATGCCACTACAGAGAAATCTAATAAAATACGAATTTCAGAGTGAATGGAGAGAAGCAGGGAAATGGGTAACTGATTTCAGATGTGTGATGTGTTATTTTCAAACTTGTCAAATTTATCTCTGGATCCTGTGCTGGGATATGATCAAAAATAGCTAGAACCCCTTTTCCAGGTAATCATTTGTCAGGCTTGATTTCTCTTCTAGGTCAACTTGGGTCTCATGGCTACTGTAAGAACCATGTCTCTATTGATTTTGGGGGAACAGACATACATATTGATCGGAACTGACAACCGGAAAGGTTAGGTGATGTGTTTTACATTGTCAAATCACCACCTCCTGCAGTTTGAGTTCAGGGCACTCTTTTTCTTCATTGAAGCACATGGCTTGTTTCATCAGTGCAGCCATGCACATTCATTCTCACACGTGGGTTTTAGATTTCTCCATGGAAAAATAGAAATTGGCTAATGACGCACTTTATTGAGGACCTAATAAGATATTATAATAATCTCTTACTCTACAGAGTTGAAATGGCATTTCTTAACTATCTTTATATACTCAGAGGGCAGAGGAATTACACTGATGAAGTGTGTGAAGTACTCATTGCTATACTAATAATAGAAAAAGAACTCCAATTTCATCGTCTGCTGTAAAACTTGGTTTTAAAAGCCGATGCCAGAGCACTGATGTAAAGAGTGATTTCCCTTGCTTTGTGTGATAAAATTTGTTGTAGTCTCATGCTCTAGAGGAAGAGTGATATATTGGTGGAGGTAACAAAATTAAAAGGTTTTCAGTTAGTCAGTTCTTTGGAGAACTTCTGCTGTGGCACGTGGTTTTCTTTTGTGAGGGCCCAGAGAATCCTGCTCCCCAACAGGGGTTCCCTCCCGGCACTCAAGGCCAGCTGGCTGGTAAGAGAGAGCTGTCTGAGAAACCTCAGCTGCCCTTGGAGTTGCTCCAAAAAAACTGAGAGAAGTCTCAGCAGAGGCTCCCCCACAAAAACAGCTCTACTAGGCAACACCATCTTCAAATAGTGATATTAATGGGAATAAACTGGATGACTTTGATTTGGACCTATGATTTTTACACTGTTTTCTGCATCATATGCATCTTTTCTTCACCTGCTTCCATGATAAGGGTGCTCAGATGTCTACAGAACTACTGCTATCTTCTAAACAATGACTTAAATATGTGCTTAAGGAAAACAGATCACAACAAACACAACATTTCAATGCATTTCTGAACTTAGCTAAGAAAAATAACACTTGATATTAAGTGAAGTGTTAATTAAGAGATTCATACAATGCAAAACTGACATGGTTACTCACTAAATGGATGTAAAAATCAATGGATGAATCTCAAAACACAAAATTGCCATTGCTGTAAACAACCCAAAGCAAGGGATAATGACAAATATCATTGAAGACAAATTACTGATAGAGAGGTACCAAGCTGAACCACTTTCTAAGCTCAGCATTAAGCAAACAGTGTGCCCAAGTGAAAAATCAAATATTTGGAAACAAAGTATTCAAACCGTACTTTTAAAGTGGGGACAGTAGATCTGTTCCAGAAAGCAACAACTCTCAGCAGGATTTTAACACAGATGCACAGTATGGTACTGAGGAGGTATAAAAAACTCCAGAGATAAATACTTCTTTATTAGTAAGAGAAACATAAAAATCACTCCCCCGCCCCAGACTAGGATGAACTAGAGATAGAAACAGTGCATTGCACTCTTCATAAATTCGGCATATGATGTGACTGTTAATGATAGAGCAGGTCCACTCCTTACTGCTAAGAAGAAAAGTAAAAAATGGAGGGAGATTTTAAAAACTGTTACAGAATGAGCATATTGAAGAGCCTACAGTCTTTAGTTTAACATACAGAGCTCTCAACTTATGAGACAAAAACATTTTGCAAGTATGCTGTCATGCTGCATCTCAGTTAACATATTCTGCAAGTTCTCCTGCAGTGACTAGACCCTACAAGGCCCAGAATACTGCCAACTTTGGAAGTGAGATTTGGTTTAAGAGTTCAAAAACCCTGGAATAAAATGTTAAAGAGCAACTTGGTTACACACTATAAACACCTACAGGGAAAACAGAAATTTCAGAGGTTATTATGAAATTTTTCATTGCAGCAGACAAAACATAAAAGCAACTCACCAGTAGAAGAGGAAGCCAGGTAATTTAAAGCTAGAAATAAAGTTCAGTGAAGTTCACTAACCTTTGGCACAATTCACAGAATTATGATAGATTCTTCAACACTAAAAATTTGTATACTGAAAAATGAGATCTTTTCTAAAACATATGCTTCTGTTCTACATAAACAGAAAATGCTGTGCATGTTTTATATAGGAGGTCAGATTAAATGGTTGTAAAAATCCCTTCTGGTGTTATACTCTACATTGTAAATAAAACAAAAGATAGTGGCTACCTTTATAAACCAGGAAGCTTTGGTGCAGAATGTGACTGATTTTCCACTTGTACTTGACAGATAGTCCATAAAATGGATACTTGATTGCTTCTCTGCAAACAGCACTGGATTCCTGTTTGGTTTTGGTAGTGAATCCATCCAGGGTTGGTTTTGGAAGCTGTTACTTTTGTGCAGCGCTAGATTATTACAGTTCTGCCTCTGAGAAGTTGCTTCTCTTGTTGTGTTTCATTATCGTAATTTTATCCCCGGTTAGTGGACACACATGCCCCAACATGACATGGCCAAGTCATACAGCTGCACCAAACCCTCTCCTCAGCCTGCTTAGGTTGCATCTATTCATCAATGCCTGGTCAAAACTTGCTTCTTCTTCAATTTCCAAAGAATTGCAGAATAATTTAGAGTGGCTGTGGTTGGCGGGGGGGGGGGGGGGGGGGAGGAATGACAAGGGGAGAGCAGGACAATGACATCTGGAGGTCTTGTAGTCCCACTAGCTGCTCAAAGCAGTATGAGCTTCGTATTTAGGTCAGAGTGCTGATCTAAATCAGTACTCCCATATTTGGACATTTCCAAAGATATGGATTCCACAACCTTTCTGGGCAGCTTGTCCCAATGGTTAACTACTCTCACAGTGAAGAACTTCCTTAAGACCGGCTAGAATTTTCTCTGTTGCAATTTGTTTCCATTGCCTCTTACACTTTTGTTGCCCATCTCTGAGGAAAGTCTAAGTCTGTATTTGTTTTCTCGAAAGCCATCCTTTAGGTAATGGAAGACAGCAATTAAACCTGCATACAATGTCCTCTCCCCTTAGACTGCTATTCTTCAGGCTGAATAAACCTGTTTTTCTTTGCCTTTACTTGTACATCATCTGCTCCAGTCTCCAAACCATTTTTGTGACCCTGCCGCTGCAGTTGCTCCAGTTTGTCAACAACTTTCTTGTGTGGAGGAACACAAAATTGGACTGTTAAACTACCCAAGGTTCCTGCCAGCCCATTTCTCCAGTATGTAAATTGTCTTCTATCCACCCGACTTTATAGCATATTGACCAGACTGGTATTATATGTGAAATAGTGAGGGTGCATTCTGTCCTACCATCCTTTTTTTTAACATATCCATTGAACAGTATTGGCCTTAATATTGATCCCTGAGGAGGACCACTGCCTGTGAGCTGGACTCCGAATCACTGATGGTCCACTCAGTTTTCCGCTTACCTTGTAGTCTAAAGACACCAAGCCTGGTGACATTCAGAGCATAACGTAAGATTAGTCTCCCTTCTCAGTTTCAGATATTTACAACCGATCTGATAGAAAGACACTTTGGTGTTTGGACTAAGTACCCCTAGGTTTTCACACGTATTTCACGTAACCTTCTCTCCTATTCTACTTTTTGTATAACTATTATATGATTACTATTACTATTACTAATTCTGTCTGGCAGAATTAATTCTATAAATTAATTATTTTATCTATCAGATAAAAATGTGCATTTAACTCTCAAAGTGAGTGCCGTTTTCTAGCACATTTTCCTGCAACAGATTGAATTTACCAAGATTTTTGTGCGACTGATGTATCATCAGAGTTCTGAAGCCATTTCATTAATGTGAACTCAGACAGACTGACCAAGCTCTAGCTTTTAATTTTCTGCCTGCACTAAACACCTGAGAAAAGGCCATTAAAATTATTATTAAAAGCTTTTTCAGGGTATACAGAAACTGGCCTTTTTTTCAGACATTTGTACTATACAAATAGGGATATTTGCTGTCCTCTTAAACTTATAATCTCTTTGATGTAGATGCTGTCATGGAGATATTTTTAGAAATATGTTCAATCTGTGCTAGACAATACAAAGGCTTAGTATTTCTCTGCCTGGGTCACTTAAGATGATCTTTGAATTGGATGCTCTTGCAATTGCATTCACAGAATTGCTGTTTACCCTCATATTAAACCACAGCATATCACATTATATCACAAACAGGGATGCAGTTTGAGAGCAGCTTTAATATTTCAGATTGACTGCCAACAATTCACTGTAGTTTGTAGACAGTGACTTACCATGAGACAGAAACTAGCTAAAAGAGATATTGATGGTTAAGGAATATTTGTTTTCAGAAGGAAACACTAAAAAACATTCTGCACTATGAACTTGCTGGGTGAGGTCCAAAAAGAACTGCAAGCTGCAAGTCCCCTAATGAGTAACTTATGAATTGATTCTGTATCTTCTATGTCACACATACCTTTTGTTTATGACTTACTGCGGTTACCTGCATCTTATCAGGAATGACTGTGCCTCTAGCTGCTGTCTCTTTTCCACGTCTTAAATTCTGCCAGCCTCTAGGAAAGCAGAGGTGTTGTGCAATCTGACCTAACTGAAATGGCAGCTGAGAGTCTAATTTATTAATGGATGATCTGGAAAAAGTACTACACCTTTGAAGAACTACATACACAAAAAAAAGTCTTTTGGTACAGATGCCCCTCAATCAGCCAATAGGATGTCTAAAAGAAAGGACAAATGTTGAAAATCAAATCCTGCTGAGGTCTGATGGTACTTCTGGAACAGAATAGCCCAAGTAGAAGGTTGTTTTATGTTTAATCTACTGACCCACTGCAAACTTCCTGCACGACCTTGGACGAAATGTTCAATCTCTCCACATCTTAATTCACCCTGTAAAGCAAAGCACTTTTGCAGCCACAGTCATAAAATATTGCATTGTTGCTCAGATAAACACAGTAAAGCTTGGGTGGTGCTTGTGTAGTAATCTCCCAATTTCCCCCCGCCCTCAACACTTATAAACAGCAAAGAACACAGAGTTGCTGGCAAAGAACTTCAGACAGAACCACTAGTACAAATACTTTCTTCAGATTACCAGACTTGACGAGAAATTGCTGCTGAACCTATGTTAAAAGACAAACTAAAACTCTCAAGGAAATACTAGGCTATTTCGTTGTCACATAAATCGTTCATTTTTCTGCCTCCTAACCATCCCTCCACTCCTTCCAAAAGAGTAAAGACAGTATGACCACTGTTTTTAAGAGCAAGAATTTGGAAACTAATTAATCAACTTATGTTCATGGTAAGCTGGCAATCCAACTCAGAAATGAAATACACTTAATATCTTAGTCTATTTTACTAAACATACAAGAACCTTATTCAACCTGAACATCATGATATGAGCTTCCTTTCAAATACTTGGTACCTTACTGGTACCTTTCATCTCCTCAGTACACAAAGGAATTCCTAGACAAGAAGGTCACCTTGGCCTCAATCTAACTGTGCATGCAAAATAAAGAGAACATTCTTTCCTGTGCGCAGCTAAATGTCTTCTCTGATTACATACCACTAAGATTCATCACAGCTTCATGTACCTAGAATGAGTTATTAGTGAATTATTAATTATTCTGCCTTTGTCTTTGAAATAATTGTGGGGAAAAAAGGGAAAATCTGTATCCATAAATTTCACAGTAGGTCCTCGATTCTTCTGGTAATTTAAATCTTTCACTTCATATTTGTATATGCATAAGGCAAAATGGAATGGACATCTGTTATATACAGAGAAAAAAGTGGGAATTGCTTGCTACTTTCAGAAAAAAGTCGCAACTGTCTGAAATGAGACCTCCTTGATGACGCGAAAGGTTACCTAAATCTAACAGTCTCCCATTTACTTTCATTTAACTTGGAGGAGCTCGTGATTCCTCTATCCAGATCCATCAGTTTTGCTGCTGACGGAGGAAGCTGACCCATAGCGCAGCCAAGGACTCCAGGGAGGAGGGATCTGCTAGGTGAGATGGGTAGCTCCCTTCACGTCTCCCTTTACCCTCTGCACTGAGATGGGCCCCACTGGAGGAGACAGCAGAAGGGATTCAAAGACACAGTACAAATAGCAACAGACATACCTGAGAAACCTGCCTTCAGACAAGACATACCTATTTCAGAAGGAGGAAAAGACACGCAAGGCTGAGTAAAGTAAAAAGTAGTTTGCATCATAACAGAAATTTTCAGCCATTCCCAAGAAATAACCTATTACTCTAGCAGTTCAGTAGAGTGCTTCTTTAGCTGTAAATCAAACACTCTTCTTGAGATATTTGGCACTCTAACCTGAGAGCTATTCTGTGATGAGGTATGAAGAGGCAGTAATCAGCTGTGAGTTGTAAGTCAAATTCACCAAAAGCAATTTTATTTACCATTTTGTATATACTCCAGAACAAACAGCTCAGATCTACCATACAGTAAGACTAGCTTTAGCACACCTCGTATCAGATCAGAAATATTGCAAACAGATATGCAAAAGGTGCTGATTTGGTACGAACTCACCCTGCTGGTTCAAATTTGTTCCAAAGGCTATTATGAATTTACTCTGTACTGGCAGGCTTTGTGCTTTATCAAGTATTGTCTGCCTATACCACTTGAACTTTGTGCCAGCTCATGTACATCTGTTATCTGTCCTCCTGCAGGTGACATCAAACCAGCATAAGCACGTGAAACTCTTGTTAACTTCATTACCGTGCTCTCCAAAAAATTAAATGCAGATTCAGTCATGTTCACGTGCCTGAACTAGATCAAATATACATTGCTGGATCATCCAGTACTGTACAGAACTGATATTAATGATGAACTGATATTAATGGTAGTGGAACAGCCACAGACCTACTCGTTGCCAAATTTCCAAAACTGCATTCCTTGATTAGAAACAGACAGCAGCATCAATTAAGGCAGACTAGCAGGTCTGATAAATGATCAAAGATACAAAATGTACTTAAAGCTCATGTCTACAGTTCCAGAAATATGCCAGATGTTCTCCAAAACTTTTGATTGAAAATACAATAAAAAGAGAAGACTGTTTAAGCCAACACTTTTCTAGGAAGATGCTATGGCACATTACCTCCCTCATGGAAGATGACAGGTAGTAATTATGCACCATAATATTACATCTTTCTATTTTGTTTTTGTGAGCTAACAGTTCTGGAAGAGATATACAGATTGTTAGGATGCAGTATATTCTTAGGATCCTGTAATGAGCAGCAAAGAAATTTGCTCTTTGCCTTAATATTTCAATATGATATTTATTCTTGGTGCAGAAATGGTCCCCAAATGAACACTATAATTAATGGGAAACAGGACCAATACTTGACACTGTGGGGAGGAAATACCATAGGATAAATCAAGATCTTCTGGCTGGAGAAGGGGTAGTGGGAGAATACATATGAGCACATCCCAGTTGCTTTTCTACAGGGGAATCAGCATTATTTTTATCTGGGATCCCTATGGCCAGCCATTCACATTGGGTCCTCTCCAAACGGAAATGCAATACATTTCAGATGAAGCACCAGTTCTCTCTAGGTTTCAAGAGAGATAACACGAATATATGCACAAGGAATTATGGAGTGTTTCTGATGTCTGATGAGTTCCATCAGACTGAGCAAACTTCTGCATTACTGAAGCATTCAAGGCAGGTGATAGCAAAAGATCCAATTCTTCGGATGAGACAATATTTTCTTCTCTGTGTTACATTGCAGAATGAACATAGATTTTTTTTCCTGCACAATTCAAACCCAGTAAATTGGCAAAATCATAACATTTAAGTTTTACATTATTATTTATAAAAAGAGTAGGAAATAAAATTTCTAATTAACAGACACATTAGTGAAACATGTAAACAAGCATTTAAGTCTATAACTATTAAAACAGGGTGGCTTGAATGATAACTGTAATTAATATATGGATAATTGTTGAATTAATGCCTGTTGAACATTTATTGCTGTAGTAGCTTAGTGCTCTGGTCATTGAACTTCAGGATTTACCGCCATTTATAGCAACAGAAGATCTAAATAAACAAAAGCTGTTATTACTGTTGTCACCAATTGCTATGATTCAAGCATGAGGAGAGCTATAACGTGCTGAGACCAAACTTGAATCAAATGAAAATACCTGGTTGAAACAAAACGATGATCCGTATGCTGAAGAAAATGAACCTAATTCTTCTGGAAGGCCTCTAGGTATGTTGGGGATTAATCTTATGACTAGAAATATCTTTCTATGTCTGATAAAACTGAGCATTTCTTCAAACCTTTTTTTAAAACAAAAAGCAACTTGTGATGAGGACTGCTGCTTCACATCCTGTTTTCCTCTTTTGGATTGTGCTGTGAGTCAAAGAGGGCCTTTACGATGTGAGCTGTTTTTCTTCTCTTGCTTTTGTATTTATAGGTAAGCTTACTCTTTTGGCCATGACAAAGAAAACTCTGACTGGGGGCTGCCTTGCCTACAGTGACCATGAGATGGTGCAGTTCAGGATCCTGCAAGAAGGAAGCAGAGCAATAAGTAGGATCACAACCCTGGACTTCAAGAGAGCAAGCTTTGGCCTCTTCAGGAACCTGCTTGGAGGAGCCCCATGAGTTAGGGCCCTGAAAGGAAAGGGGGTCCAAGAAAACTGGTTAATATTCAAGCATCACCTTCTCCAAGCTCAAGAGTGGTGCATCCCTATGAGTCCAGCAAAGGGGGCAGGAGACCTATGTGGATGAGCAAGGAGCTCCTGGCAGAACTCAGACAGAAGAAAAAAGTACACAGAATGTGGAAAAATGGACAGGCTGCTCGGGAGGAATATAGAAACGTTGTCAGAGTATTCAGGGATGTGACTAGGAAGGTCAAGACCCATTTGAAATTAAATCTGGCAAGGGATGTCAAAGACAACAGGAAGGGCTTTTTCAAATACATCAGGAGCAAAAGGAAGACTAGGGAAAATGTGGGCCTGCTGCTGAATGGGGTGGGTGCTCTGGTGACAGAGGATACAGAGAAGGCAGAGCTACTGAATGCCTTCTCTGCTTTAGCCTTTACTGCTAAGGGCAGCCATCAGGAATCCCGGAACCTGGACATGAGGGAGAAAGTCTGGAGAAGGGAAGACTTTCCTTTGATCAAAGAGGACAGGGTTACAGATCATTTAGGCAAACCTGACACCCACAAATCCATGGACCCTGGTGGGATGCACCCACAGGTACTGAGGGAGCTGGCAGATGTTGTTGCCAGGCTGCTCTCCATCATCTTTGAAAGGTCCTGGAGAACTGGAGAGGTGCCTGAGGACTGGAAGAAAGCCAATGTCACTCCAGTCTTCAAGAAGGACAAGAAGGAGGACCCAGCCTCACCTCCATCCCTGGAAAGGTGATGGAACAGCTCATCCTGGATGCCACCCCTAAGCATACGAAGGATAAGAAGGTGATCAGGAGTAGTCAGCATCGATTCAGCAAGGGGAAACCATGCTTAACCAATCTGATAGCCTTCTATTGCTGGGTGGGATGACTGACTGGGTAGATGAGGGGAGAGCAGAGGATGTTGTCTACCTTGACTTCAGCAAGGCTTTTGACACTGTCTCCCATAACAAGGAGATAAGCTCAGGAAGTGTGGGTTAGATGAGTGGACAGTGAGGTGGATTGAGAACTGGCTGAAAGGCAGAGCTCAGAGGGTCATCATCAGTGGCGCAGAGTCTAGTTGGAGGCCGTGGCCTAGTGGTGTTCCCCAGGGGTCAGGACTGGGGCCAGTTTTGTTCAACTTCTTCATCAGTGACCTGGATGAAGGGACAGAGTGCCTCCTCAGCAAATTTGCTGATGACACCAAGCTGGGAGGAGTGGCTGACACACCTGAGGGCTGTGCTGCCCTTCAGAGAGACTTGGACAGGCTGGAGAGTTGGGTGGAGAGGAATCTCATGAGGTTCAACAAGGGCAAGGGCCGGGTCCTGCACCTAGGGAGGAATAACCTCAGGCACCAATACAGATTGGGGGATGACCTACTGGAAAGGACTTAGGAGTTCTGGTGGACAACAAGTTAACCATGAGTCAGCAGTTTGTCCTTGTGGCTAAGAAGGCCGGAGGTACCCTGGGGTGCATTGGGAAGAGTGCTGCCAGCAGGTTGAGAGAGGTGATCCTGCATCTCTACTCAGCCCTGGGGAGGCCTCATCTCGAGTCCTGTGTCCAGTTCTGGGCTCCCCAGTACAAGAGAGACATGGAGCTGCTGGAGAGAGTCCAGCGTAGGGCTACAAAGATGATCAGAGGGCTGGAGCATCTGCCCTATGAGGAAAGGTCAAGAGCTGGACCTGTTCAGCCTGTAGAAAAGAAGACTGAGAGGTGATCTAACCGATGTATACAAATATTCTTAAGGGAGGGTGTCAAGAGGATTGGGCCAGACTCTTTTCAGCAGTGCCCAGTGACAGGACAAGAGGCAACAGGCACAAACTGAAACAGAGGAAGTTCCACTAAAAGATGAGGAAAAACTTCTTTCCTGTGAGGGTGACAGATCACTGGCACAGGTTGTCCAGAGAGGTTGTGGAGTCTCCTTCTCTGGAGATATTCAAAACCTGTCTGCACACGATGCTGTACAAGGTACTCTAGGTGACCCTGCTTGAGCAGGGGGTTGGACTAGATGATCTCCAGAGGTCCCTTCCAACCTCAACCATTCTGTGATTCTGTGATTAAATGCATTTCCTTTCTTTTCTTTTTGAATTCTGGAGCTAACTACCAAATATTACTTTCTACTACCTTTTATTTGCCTTTTTTACTTCTGTAAAAGAAATTTTTAGTCAGAGATACATGCAGAGCAGAGAGAAAAAAAGATGGTCCATAAAGCTCAGGAATCTCCAAATTTTCACAGTTCTATGCCTCTTTATTTAGAAAACCTTTCAAGTTGGGGAAAGACTCCAAAACAAAATTAACAAAATCAATTTAAAAAAGCCCTCTATTTTATTAAATTTATGTACGGAGTATTTTCATGTTCAGAGACCAGGCAGAAAACACAAAAATCCAGAATGGATTGCTGCTAGTTCAATGGATTCCAATATTTAGACGCATATGTACAGGTATGTATGTCACTGTGAATTACTATGTGAATTACTTATGTGCATATATATATGTGTGTATATTTATGTAGGTATATGCAAATACTTATGCATAAACACATTTTTAACAAATGCACATTTCTAGTTTGTTTCAATTTAACAGTAATATATACTTGATGAGAAAAGAAATATTTGTCATTTGAGCAATTCCATCCTGCACAACAGCATCTGTCAATCTTTCTCTTCTCACGGCCCCATAGTGACCAGTACAATAGCTGACAGCACGCAGAATGGCATTTCAGTTACAATGTTCAGCATGAATAACAGAAGTATAAAACAATTTACTGAAAGCTCGTCCCTCTGCACTTCTACTAGGCCCGCTCAATGGCCGTCTGGAGCACTGTGTGACAGCAGAGAGAAATGTGTGTACTTCAGGAGTGCATTTTAATTCCTCTTTTCAAGAAGCTGCCTAGAAAGTGCTGAAATCAATACTTGCTAGCTCTGCAGTAGGTATTATGACTTGTCTCCAATTACTTTTAATAATTTATATAACAGCAGCAACAAGGAAACATGAAAATCTTTCTCTCTTTCACTTATATCACACACTGAGGACTTGCTTTTGTGCATGGGAGATCATTTCCTGAGCAATGGCACAACGTGCTCCTGATTGTACCTTTCTGGTGGTCAGGAGGGCTCATCATTCTCAAACACTCCCTTCACACATGCACAGTGGTGGCTAGCACGTGTACAAATCCTGTATCTTAACTAAATTAACAGTCTAGGGTGAATTATGGTTTAGAAAAACATAAACTAAACACATCTGTTCTACACATTACTAGGTACGGATAGGTACAAAGCACAAATGCAAACCAGAGAACTGTCTGAATCACAGTTCTTCAGGAAAAGCTGGAAGAGCACAGAGGACAAGTGAAATCTGAGTCAACACTGCCGTGAGAAAGGCAAGCTCATAGGCATAAACAAAACATAGCTTCCAAGAGAGGTAGAGCACTTCTTTCTCTCAATCTTTTGAAAACTACATTACAGAAAAACTCAACAAGCAAAGAGAGAGAAGAAAGGAGGGAGAGAGAGAGAGGTCGACTGCAGAGGGACTGGAGGAGAGCAGTGAGAATAATTAGTAGTCCATGACTTAGAAAGAAAATTCAATTAATTGTCAGGATTTAGCTTAAGTAAGAAAAGACTAAGGGACATGCTAACAGTCTCTGGATACTTGCTGAGCTTGCTGAGAAGAGCACGACAGCAGACCGCATTCCACTCATACAGTGGGCAGGCAAAGAATCGAACTGGGGCAAAAAAAACTCAGATGGGATCTCGATGAAATCATCCTACTGGTAGGGACAGTGAAGCCCTGGAAGAAGCTACTGGGGAGACTGCAGTGTGTTCATGGTGCCTTAATACTGGATCAGAAAGTATCTGCCAGGAATGACAAAGGAGCAGGTGCCACGAGAGGAGCCAGACATACCTTGCTAACATATGTATCAAGAAACAGACAAAACTTCCAGTATGTGTGATGAAAATACATGCAAATTCTTATACTAGTGAAATTCTTCTTGCTTAAATACTGACAGATGACAGGTGGAAGAAGAATAGGGAAACAGAAATACATGGATTTGAATGATGGACTGTGACATTTACCTCTCCACAAATAAAGCCTTCCAGTTATGATCTACATCCAGGTCTCATGACAATGCCTATCATACAGTCCTTCAGTCCAGCTAGGGATCTCATTAGATAGCCTCAAAGCAAACCCAGAGCTGTCCAGTCTTTAGGCTTCTGCCCCTTCTTCCAAAGCTTGAGACAGACTGGCTTGCTTGTAGTTTTCTTACTGTTAACTGACATTTAATACTATTTCTTAGCTTTCTATCGATTATAATCTGATGACGAACAGATGGCTTTGGCCAAAATCAGTAACTCTAAATATCACTGTCGTGACTGAATTACATAAATAACCACACCTGGTCTTCTCACTACTTAATGTGATGCCATGAAATTGGGGAAAAAAAAAATCTTTTCAGTCACTAGGAGTCAGGCCTTACCATAAAAATTTGTTCCTGGTTTATCCTAAACTAGGCAGTAAGAGTGCACATGTCATGCATTAAACCTTTCCCATTGGTAGGTGAGTGCAAAATCTGGTAGTTTGGCTGACAGAAACACAAAATGAAATAGCTGATTTCACACACATACCTGAGCCAAGGAGATCACGTAGACCACGTGAATAACCTGAGAGTGCTCATGCCTATTGGTCATTCCTCTCAAAGAGCATCCTTTCCCCTGATCTAGCTACACCTCGCCATAGGGACTGCACCTCCCAGTGTTGGGATTGCTGCACAAATAACTCTGCTATGGGAATCTATTCAGCACTGAGAATTAGAAGCTACCTGACAAAAAGAAAAAAGAAAAAAAGAAAGAAAAAAACCTAGCAGCCCAAACCACAAACCCCATAAGCATCTTCTTTAGAATTCAGAGAGATCTCAGATCAGATTTTCAATTAATGCATTATGCATCTGTTAGACTGTTAGCAGATATTCCATTACGTTTCTAGTATGCTGCTTAGATAATGATGGTTTAAAAACCTTTTCCTTCTAGAAAAGGAAATAGAATACAATACACACACATACAAGAAACATAAACACACACATATTTATATTTATATTTACATTATTACAATTGCTGTAGGGTCTAGCGTTTACAATGCTGAGTTTCTTTAACTGCTGCTGAAATTACAGTAATACTAAGGCCCGCAACTGTGCTGTGAGCTTTTATTCAGCAAACACTTAGGCAGAGACAGTGTCAGGCTCCCACTGGTTTTGAGGAGCTTTTGATTCAGACCCTACTGTCAATGAGCCTCACAAACAGGGAAAGTGGCCGGGCAGAAGTGACTGCAGCTATCTGTGAGCATCCTTAGCTTCAGGTCACTTCATCTTCTAATTTGCCCTTTTATTAAGAATGGGATCGAAGTATTTACTCAGAAGACGAGGCGTTCTGAGCCAAACTATCCCTAACAGATGTTTTTTAAAGCATATAGCATACCATGTATGATTGTAGAATAAGCTATAATTCATAACTTGGCAGGAGATTAGACCTCCTGAGGTCCCTTGCAACCTGAACTATCCTACAATTTTATAATAGCAGAATTGACCTTACGTATTTTTCTGGAATACTGTAATACTACTTGCTGTAAATCTTTGTAGAATATTCCTCACTATTTACCATTAATGTTTGTAATTACTGAACAACATGATTAGCATAGATTAATATCATTTGCTGTTTCCTTTCTGTATTATTAGTAAGTCATGTTTAAAACATCGTATTTTACTTCACCATTTTACTTCACCAAAGACAGCCCATTAGGGATCTGTTCTTTATTAACAAATGCCTAGACTACATTCTTATTACTTAATCATCAAATTCAATTATTACATTTATGAAGTCAGCATAGTCTGAGGTTCTAACTCTCCTAAATTCTTGTCAATATTTTTAAAATCAATGATTTACAAAAGGCCAGTGGAGTATTTAACTCTTAACAGGACAAAATCTACCACAATTCTAGTTTTTATAATCTGTATTAAAAACATATGATGTTGGTCAGAATTACAGGACTCTGCAGCCATCTGTGCCCTCAGGATAGAAAAATCCCCTGCAAACAATCAAGAAGCATGCCATCTAGATATTACAAAGGCACTGGGTAAAAGAACAAAATTCACATTGCTATGCCCTCCACAAAATGTTATTGAAATCAATATAGTTTTATAAAGGGTTTAAACAAACCAACTAAACAAAACCCAAGATAATATCAAAGCAGAGAAACAAACAAGGTTTACATGACAGGTATTGACAGGGCTACAAGTTGAAATAGGAAAAGGTGGAGAAGAAAAACCTATCGAGCAATGACAGAAATGGAACATAGGTTCTGTTTATAAAATCTGACCTGTAAAGATGTTCAAAACCAATCTTCCAACCAATTCCAGTGTTCCTGATTCTGCATCTCTTCTTCATGGAGGAAGAGATTATATCACCTAGTCAATGGTCAGAGTCTTGAATGGTTTTGAGAAAGCATCTTTCTACACTAATTATATGCATTACTGTGCCAGTTCTTACCCACTGCTTTAAAGGAGAGTTTGTGTTAACAGCCTTGAACAGGTGACACCAAAGTTCTCAAAGATGCGTTCTGGTATATTCTTTGTCCCTAGTGTACTGTGGATTAAATTCCCATTTATTTTGGAATAGGACTACCACAAGTCTTCTACATTTTAAAAATCCTATTCAACCCCTTTTCTGGGTAAGATGATTCACAGGCACTGTTTGAGATTGTTGCTGAAGGGTGAATTTCACCATCAAAATACCCCAAATGTTCATTAAGAGTTTCTGTCCTGCCAGAGAAAGACTGAAAAACCAGATGAAATATTGGTCAGCGCAAAGATTGTTTTCCTTTGTGCTTCCAGTACCCTATTTTTAAGGCAGGAATTGTACTACTCACTATGCAGGAGTACAGAATAAACAACAACTACAAAGGATTTAGAGTTTTTTGAGCAAAAGGTAATTATTACAGAATATTCAAAGTATTGCTAATTGAATATGCAAATGTTTTTGATGAAAAAATAGTGTATACTGTTCTCACAACATTCAACATTTTATTGTTTGAAAGGTTTACAAAATTTCTTCTGGCATGAAGATATTTTTTTTCTATGGTATTTTGAAAAAAATAGAAAAGATTCGCTACATTTATAAATATACGATTTACAACTGAGTGGATAAACTTCGCTTGTAATACTTTGCTAACTTTTTTCATTTCTTTTACCATCTTTACTGTCTTGCTTCTTAAAATACAGACAGACTGTATTATGCTCTTCCCCCCTTTTCAGTTCTATAACTCCATCTGGCATATTTAGTGATCAGTCTAGTGTGTTCAATCAAAAATGGACTCTTGCAATGATTTGATCAATGGAACTTTGAATACATCAACATACATTGCACATAACTAAATTGTTTTCCTTTTTTTTTTTATTTCAATGGCTGTGAAGATTTTATTTCACAGGTGCTCAGCTCAGATGAATACTGAGATGTAGGTAAAATGACCCAGATTCTGCTTACACTTACACCAGCGCTACTGTGGAACAATCCTTCAGAAGACCCAAATGTAGCTAACTGCAGACTCCTCTCAGCTAACTTTATGACTGAATTACGCTATAGAGCAAGTAGTCCTGAAAGAGTAATAAACCTCAGGACCTTGAAGAATGAATAATAAAATCTCTAAATAGGACACATGCCATTAGCTTTTTACTTCTCATTTATCAAATTTGGTTCCAAAATATTATCATGACTATTACTTAAATTACTGTCAGATCCAAAATATCATTGCAGTGCATCCATTTTATAAGCATAGCTGAACCACTGATGAATTCATTTTTTCCATCTCTGGGGCTAGTCTTCCCTAATACTATGAAACACCTTCAAATCTTTTCTTTTAGTGGTTACAATCTCTCTGTCTCTCTTTCTCTTGGTTGCAATTACTTTAATAACTATCATGCTGTTCTTTTCATGTGTAGGTTTTTTATTTCACTACACTCAGAAGTTTCACTTTTCTCTATGCATTTGCTATTAGGAATATTGTAGGGATATGATCTAATTCTTTGATCTATGCAGAAAAAATTTCTTCATAAATCTGAACCATTTTTAAGCAGCTTTATATAGAAATAATGTCATGACTAGCACAATCTTTTTTTTCTCTCTCTGTCATTTGGTTGATTTCTCTTTAATCTGGCTATCAATCCAAAAATCTTGCAACTCATTATCAAGCAAGGTTTAAAAAGGCTCAAGACTCAAGGATAGTTGAAGTCCTGTAAGTTTTCTGGAAGCTGAGCAAGTGAATGAAGATACAATCTGATGTTTACATGGAGGGAAAAAGGCAATATTCTATTGTACTGGGTAGCAATCATTTTACCTACCAGTAAATGCAGAGCAGCATGCTGACAGTGTCATGCTTGCCTCTAGACTATGAGGTTTACCGCAGGAAATGCAGTGAAGAGGTGGGCTTATAGTAGTGAGAGGTAGTACGGATATGACACAATCCCATTCATTAACTCCATTGTTCACAGAATTGTGTGTTAGTAACTATTAATCTCTTACTGATTCATTCATTCTTCACTTTTTGGAAATCAGATCACAAAATACTAGCTCTAGCTTAGCTAGCTACTATTGACTTGACCATAGACAAGTTGTTCACCTAACATGTCTTCCCTAAAGGGCAATTAGCTACTTGGACAGCACAGTACTATGACTGGACGTTCAGAATCAAACACACAAGAGATGCAAGGAACAGAATGCAATCTGGAAATACTGTAACTTGAAAAATGGATACATGCTTTCTTACAATATAAAGTGTAATAAAGTGCAAACAAAAGTGTACAGCCCTTTAAAACAACCCTTCAGCATAGTGATTATCTCAGCAATAACAGTTACTAAAAACGAATATTAGATAGAAAGCTCTTGACATAGAATACCACAGTATGTAAATATGATACTTTAGGATTTTGAAGGGAAACCTGTATAACAACCATTAGTAAACATCTTACAGGTATTAAAACACAAATGTTGATTGTCACTATCAGTAAGAACTATTTCACCTTGGCTTCTAAAATCATGCCTTACATTTTTACTGATGCTACGTTCAGGGTCTCAGGACATGTCTGGGTTTGCCTTGGCCTGAGCTGGTTGTAGCTTGTTTAACAGTTGCCAGCGGCCAAGGGACTGGTGCCTGACCTGGCCAGGCTTCAGCTTGGTGAATCCCTGAGCTGGTGAAGGGTTGACAGAGCCTGTGGTCCTTGTGCAACAAGGAGCAGCCATTAGGGTAACTGAGGCTGGGAGGCTTGTTGGTCAACCTTCAACCTTCAGCTGGGAAGTGAGAAGAAGCAGACTGTGAGGAGAAAAAAAAAAAAAAAAAAAAAAGGAGCCCTAAGCACCCATAAGCATCACACTCCTTCCACAGAAGGACTTGGACTCGGGGCACTGATGGCCCATCAGGGAGTCTTTCCTCCCTCTATTCTGTTTGAGGAAGACTGAAGTAACAACCTGGGATACAGAGGAGCATTGAAATGGTGAAAAGGAGAAAAAGGTAGGCAATAGGAAGTTTCCTTACAGAATATTTTTAACTGTATTGCCACTGAAGCTTTTCTGTACTAGTTAATTTGGGTTATTAGACTGTTAAAACATTAATTTTACCAACAACAAATCCTAGCCTCCATGTATGATATGGATTCCCAATTTCGCTCAAAGCAAGATTGTAACATCTAGGTCTCACAGCATAATAGTTTACTTCTGCTACCAAGGCACTAGCTCACCTACTACAGACTGCAGTCTGTATTGCACATGGATTGCAATACAGACTGGGATTGCGGTGCATATGCATTTTATATCCCTCACTGTGCCTTAACTGCAAAATAGTATTTTATGTAGGCAGATAAGGTAAGGCTTTTTCTTTCCACAAATGGCATGTAGTCTTAGCACAGACTTCTTTAGCTATAATCTTTTGTCTGTAGCTAGCTAACTTTTCTATGTCTACCCTCTAATAAGAAAACCACAGACATGCATCGGAAACCAAAGTCATTACTCAGTTAAGCTTTCTACCACCCCCAGATCAAATGTCAAACTTCTATCACATTCTCTTTTATTTTTCATTTTTATTCTTTAATTATAGCTGTTGCCATTTCTTTGCTGGATAAAATTATCACTTTTATTTTAGCAGCTGGCTTTCTACTCTGTGATCTGCCGATCTATTATTTTTTTTCCACTTTATTCCCCATTTTCTCCTTCGTGCCTGCACAAGGCTGGCCCTTTTACCATCTCAGTTTTAGAGACTAATTTAGTTCTAATGTGTTCTCTTTTGATTTAACCTTTCTCTTTCCATTCACCTCTTTTCTCCCCATCTGACCTTTTCTCATTTCTGTCTTACTGTTCAAGAAAGATTATGTGATCAAACTATAACTTCTCATCTCACTTTATTCTGATATGCTATTTAATAGTCCTGTTTCCTTTTTGAAACCTACAAGCTGATACAGAACTTATCTTCCAATATAGTGTATAAATATTAAATTTCCATGAGATCATTTTTGTAGAAAGAGTTATTAAAAACTTTATTTTCAGTGCCATCTAGCTGTTAATCTGGACATATGATGGAACTCACTAAAGCAACAAGATTAGTAAATAGTGGAAGATTTTCTCAGTATGAAAGCACCCCTTCAAATTAAACATAAAGCATTTATAAAGAAGGTTTTCTTTGTTGCTCATAGCTCATATCATGTCTCTCCAAGCTTTTGCTCCCATATCACCAGGATATATATTTGAGATACATTAACAACTAGAGCCTGAAGAAAGTTTATTTTAAACAAAGATGTTTTGTATCACTGTATTCACTGTTGGTGACAAGTTCACAAAGGGAAGAGTCACCGAATCTGCAGCCCAGCCCCAGGGCACACACTTGCCTAAGAATTTGTTAGGAGACAGCTGAATAGTAGAATTTCATGCTGGAATAGGCCCATTTCCTAGGAGGAGAATGCACAGTCCAAACCAAGAGAAGAAATAATACAGAGACTTAAAAATTACTCAGAGTAACTTTTCCATTTCTACAGATATAACTGGCAAAAAAAGCCAGTATCTAATGTCCTCTAGGAATGAGGTACTGCTCGGGGAAATGTCTCCTTTTCCAGAGTTCCTCTTTCTGTAGCACTGAACAATACCGTGTTATCTTGCTTTGCACTGGTCCAGGAAGGCAAACTTGCCTCATGCTGCAGGCAGCTGTTAGTAAGGAGCTCTTTTGTGGGCAGTTAACTTATTTCTTCTTTAATGATAGATGTTTTATAGCTCCTCGGAAGTTAGGAATATTTTAAGCGGCCCCAGGAGATAGGAATTATAGTAGCAGCAAGGCCAGCGTCACCACCTCATACTTAATGGTACATTTCAAAGTCTGAAATTAAATGATTTTAACATGTGGGCTTTTAATGCTGAAATTAGATGATACCCAAATCTGACTTCCCCAACACTTAGCTCTGTAACAGCTTCCTCTCATGCTCTCTCTCTTTCCTCCCACATACACATAGCAGAGTGGCATGTTCTCAGAGCAAAACTAAGAACATTTCAACTTTCTCCCAGGGTCTGAAGTGTTTTCCAGTAAGCCTTTCTCCTGCAACCTAACACAGAGGCTACACTCATTTCAGTTTAACAGAAGCAGGGTTTTTCATGGGGAAAGAGAGAGGAGAAAGACTGTTTGATTATTCTTCCTCATGCACACTGTTAGCCAGGCAGGCTCTTATAAACCTATTTGGAATCAAATCTTGATACTTAAAGTAACGTACTAGGAAAAAGTTATGGTTTTCACCACATGCAAAGCTTCAACAGATCTGAACCCGTATGGTCATCCTGTGACAGGCTCAGGTATGGCTTGGGAAAACAACACAAACACCTTCTCCCTCTTCTGCAGCCTTGGCTTCCAGGCACACAGCGATCCAAGAAGGGCATGAAGCAGGGCTATAGCAGGGCTTTCTACACTCTGGTTTCTACACGAGCCACTTTGTAACAGTAAGAAGCATGTGCTCACATTATTATGAAAAATAATAAATGCCCACTCTCCTTACAGGTTTTACAAAGTACTGTATAACTGCTTTGCTGAGTTGGATAAAGGGCTGGTGGCTAAAGGAGATGTTGTGCAGTTGTCCTTCACCACATACCCCTATCAACAGGAAGCTACTGCCAAATTAGCACTTGCCCCCAGACTCAGGCAATTTCTGCTCTTTGCCAGCTCTGCCCCCTTCTTCTTCTTCTGTCTTTAATGGTTTTTTTGGTCTACATCTGCTCTTGAACTTTCTCAACACAGCACTAATAAGATGTTAAGATAAATGTCTAGGTGGAGTTCAGTCTGCAACTTCGATGCAGTTTTCCCTCTTACTGCTCTCATGAGACAACAAATTACCATGTAAGATAACTCATGACTAAGACTTGGCAGGTACAATATTCTAATATTTTCCTGACTTCCACAGAGATGCTATCAGTTCCTAACAGCATTACAACCAGATGGTTAATTGTTACAAAGATGCATACTGTTAATTTTGAAACTTGCGTATGTTACCATTTTCAGCATAACATATGGCTTAAAGAAATCATAGAGCATTTATAGTAATGCAAGGACAAGAGTAGCAAAAACAAATTCTCAAAAGGTAGAGGGCTATTGTGAGTGGCACTTCTGCTTTTTGTGGCACAGATTTTCAAAGCTGATAAAACAAAAATAAGCTTTCTCTAACAAATAAATACAATTCCACTGGCCAGTATGATGCGCTTCTGAATATTTAAAGAGCTGGCATTTGCTCTCTTTTGCTAGGAACATGTCATCTTCTGTTCTGAGAACTGGTTTGCAAGGTTATCTAGTACCATCAGGTAACATCCTAAGAGAGATCATCAGAAGGGTACAGTAATTTTTTTTTTTTTTTTCACAGAGGCTACTAACGGCATGTTATAAACATCTATTTGCAAGCTCTTCCAAATTTCTGATGATACATCTTGAGGAATTAAATACGGTTTTCCTTATTTCCACTGAGGTTTTTACTAATTAAATACTAATCATGGATAGAATGGCTTGATAAATGCAATGAATAAAACTCATTGTTGGCTCAATATTTACAATTCTTCATATTAATAATCTCAGATTTTATTTAGCTCTCAGCTTTGTAAAGCAGTCTACCACTTTCATTCTAATTTCTCACAACTATAACAATTTATAGTAACAAAATCACTATTCAAGTATTTCTGTAACAGTATAAGCTCTCCATTTTGGTTTGCCAGGATCATTTGATGCTATAGTTTTAAATTAAAAATTCAAATAGCAGACAAACATACACACTCATGTATTCATTTTACAGCTGAAATTATGAGTGCTTCCCAAGATGAATTCAAGTTGATGGTAAACAAATTACACTAGATAATGATTGCATTTAAATTAAAAAAAAAGAGATAGTCCTATACAAATTTGTACTATACATTACTCTGATAAAATGCTCTTAAAGTATTAGAGAAGTAGCAGAGAAATTGACTTTTGAAGCATTTTCCCTTCTGCTCATCTATTTGATATTATGTTTAGCCTACTGGCGAGAGATGCTGAAGACTGCTTGAATACAACGTGAGTTATAGCAAGCAGTTTTCTTCTCACATAATTATAACCTCGCATGCTGAGCTGACACTGCATACCACTTATCATTATTTTCTTTGTCAGATCCTGTAACTATATCATTATGTGTTATAGCTCGCCTGTATAGAAAACAACAGTATTTACCTACAATAAGATTATTTATTGTAGGACTTTGGATTTAAATGGGCTATTCCCCCTCAATGAATGTAAAAAAATCAAGCCTCATAAACAGTATATTTCCTGATTTTGAGTTCCTAAAAATTGCATGGAACTTTGGCTTGTATCACACTGATACAATAAAACAAAACAATCTCACAAGAAGGGAAAAGGAAGTGCTCATAGCTGCTGTTTTTTTCCTCTTTGCTCCTGGACTGGCCACAGGCATAAAAAGACACATATCTTAGAAAAGCGAAAAACACCAAAAATGCTGTCTGATTTCTGAACCGAACTATTGTATAATTACTTATCTGACCTCATCAAAGCTGGAAAAGTACATGGTAGGTGGTGAAAAAAAATCTGTTTTAAACAGAACATACCTTTTTTTTTTTTTTTTTAATTCACAGCTAATAAAACATCCAAAGAATAGAAATTATCCAATGTTAATGCGAGTTAGTTTTGGATGGATGCCACTGGAAGAGTGGAGGATCTAGTCTTTACCAAAGAAGAAAAAATGAATGTGACTATCCAATAAGAAATTGAATGCAACTGAAATATTTATATAAGGGGAGAAATCATTCTCAAAGATATCTGGAATTGGACAGAAAAGGAGGAATAATGTTCCAACTTCAATCAGAAAACTATATTCTTGAATCATTTGCTCAATATAGATACAGCTTGCAATACTTAGAAAAGATACTGCAATACAAATAAGTGGCTGGCTTGTGTTTTTCTTGTATGAGTGCGCTTCTTGTCCTTGTGTCCTTGCTGGATTGTATTTCCATCCCTTTAGAATAAATGCTTGGACTTTCTACATACAGATTCTAAGCCATGTGATGACATCTATTCCCAGGTCCTTAGATCCCAGAATATTCATTAGGAATGTGATGGAAATCTTCCTTGAATGATGAACTTAAAAGATCTGCTTTGAAACATCATTAATCTTTCTAGGCATAGGAATCAGCGTACTATCACCATCCATTCACTATGACAGGTAAAATGAGTTTTTCCCCTAGACTTCTGGAAAACAAAAATGGTTTTAGAAAATGCACTCTGGTCATGATTCTGATCAAGAAAGGGAGCATGATTCATGTGCTGTCTAAAGAAGGCTTGGCAAACTCTATTCTGTTCAGACTTTATTCTGCGCTCATATCATGAGCATCCGCTCTATTCTCAGGACACGCAGAAGAATAGCTGTGTGCACACTGCTGTGTGCATCCTAGTAATACAATCTCAAATAATAACCAGTGGGATTTGGAGAGTGTTGACAGGACTATGAAGATAAGAATAAGAGAAGAGAGTTCCTCAAAAATTTAAATCAAGATTGATGTGAGCTGGAATGTTTCACAAATGATTTTTCTCCTTCTTCCCCACAATGAATGTCAGAAAAGGCTAGTGATAGAATATATCTATCCAAGATGAGGAAAAAAGTTTCAAAGAATATGCCTTGTTGATTAGTTACAGCTACCATTAATCTAAATCTACCCGCTTCCAGGCAATTTATCCGCTCTTCTTTAAAAACAAACAAAAAAGATGTATATGTGCCATAAAGGTAAAAAGTAAAGCTAGAGGGACAAGTCATGCATCATTCTCACTGGGTTTGTAGGGGCATTTCCAATAATCCAGGCAGTTTGCCTACCATAAAGTGAACTACAAAAAAGGGGGGAAAAAAAGAATAATGAAAAATAAATATGGAAAAACAAGAAGGATGAAAAGGATATATAACCATTTGATTCACTTTACCACAAAAGGACCTTCAACAGACTGACTTAAAGTAGCAGCCACTGCTCTGATTAAGGCAATATGAGATGAAATTCTTAAATCTTTACCTTCACCATAATCTAATCTGCTATCTTATACTGCAAATGGCTTCCATGCTGCAGTCAAGGAGCAACCTACCATTAGATAAGAGGTCCACACAAAATGATCTTAATTACAGAAAAGTTCATCTGAAGTACTCTTTTTGCTTGTAGACTTGACTACAGATGTGACTGAGACCCTACATAAACCTACTGTGATGGGTGCTAACAGAATATGGTGTAAAACTGGTTATCAAATAACTGATTTGAAAACTACATGCATAGTGTGTAAATGCATCCTAAAATCTTGTCTAATCCTTTGTCCACATTGGTAGGCCCCATATTAAGGACTTCTACAAATAAAATGAACTAATTAACTTATAAATTTCCTTCACTTGCAAATAGAACACATTTATACCAAAATGTGTAGCTGAATGAGGAAAATAAGCATACTCAACCTATTTAGCATATATTAAAATATGTCAGCTCTTAGTGCTATTTCTTCCTAATTTCTTACTCCCAAAATGCTCTTTGAAACAAATATATAAAAATACTGGTTTTATTTTTTTCTTTTCCTTTATTTTATTTTTTTATTTTTATTTTTTTTGAATATTATGTCGTGGGTGTTATTTCCATTCTCATCCCAGAGTAATTATGTTAAGACCTTGCAGTTTGGCACAGGGGCCAAGTGAAAGATCTGTATTCTCTTAGGAAGCTAACTCTGTGTGACCTGAATACCCTCAGATCCTCAAATTTACAGACTCACTGAGCTGTATTTAGAAGTCCTCTTCTACACAGACCTCCTGAGGCACCCCTGGGCTGTGGTGCCCAATACATTGGCTCCTGAGTCACTACAGCCCAGAGCACAAGAATGAGGTGGGCTAAAAATTATCATCATCTCCACCAAAAAGAACTTTTATTTAACCTGGAATTATTCCAGTGATTTAGTATGAAGCGCTACCCACAAACAAACAGTCCTATCACCACAGGAAGGAGATGCAGTCTCAGGTGCTGGAGCTGCAGTCTGGAATACCTTTCTGAGCTACCTTTATTTTAAAGCATGACAAAGACGGTCCCAGAAAACATGCTAGAATCTACATCCCTTTGACTAAGTAATTATTACACAGAAATAGAAAGCACAGTTACAGACTATATCCTCCACAATAAGATAGCTGTTACAGATAGCATTTGTTGATAAATAAAAAGTAGAAAGAGAGCTCATCACAACCGAATTCTACATCTACTTTTCTTTTCATCAGTAGGTGTGTGGTTTTTCTTTCTTCTGCAAAAAAAGCTTCTCTACTAATTTCTCTGGAAAATAAAAATGAAAAATTTAAAACGCTATTCTGATAGCACATTTAATGAAAAATGTTTTACAAACTCTCCCCCCCTCTCTTCCTGGAACCCTACAACATTTGAGTGATGGGATTTTTAACTCTTTGCAAATGAAAACCAATCCTCTAAACCTTTTTAATACCTTTTAAGAATTCTGTAAGCTAGAAATGCATTTTTCATCATATTTTTAGCCATTTCTAGCTGTATCCAGAACACATGAACTTAGATGGTACTAAAGGAGTTAGATCTACTACTGTCATGCCTAGTGCAAAGCAACATTTTAGAATAAGTTGACATCCATTTTAAGGATGTATCACATTCAAAGCTAAGCACACAACACTGCAATTCAGTAATAGCGAAAAACAAAGACAGCGATATTTTGTTGGATGACATAGTCTTACTAAGAAAAATGTATGCCATATAATAACATCTGCCATCAGTATATGTTTATATATAACGTAAGACTTCCATTGCTCAGAGCTTTTCATTATGTGTTTATAAAAAAGCGCACAAGATAAACTGGGTACATTTATTGCCAGAGAAATCCAGATACTTGGGGTTAAATTGAAAGAATAAGGAAATATAAAAATGCAAAAAAACCTACACCAGACAGGAACATTGGTCCAGAGAATACAAAAGAATTCACTACTCTGTAAATGCATTGTTAGTCTATGTCGATATATGAGAAGAAAATAAATGATGTAGTTAAACTCCTGTCTTGTTTAAACTTCATGATACTATCTCACATGGATCTCAAAAAGTGATAAAATGAATAAAAAAGTAAATGATAAGTTAGAAAATGCCTTGAGAAAGAATATACAGACCTTCAGGCAGTGCTCAAGATGAAGACACGAAACAAGGAAACAATACACACTGTAACACAGCAAAAATGAACCCAAGGAAGAACAGCACCGTTACATCTAGTTATGATACTAGAGTTGTAAATGGAATATGCAGAAATTCAGAATATACTCACACCATGTGGCACTGCATCATTTCATTTAGCTATACCTCTGACTACCACTTCAATGGTTTTCAGTCCTTATTTTCTGAGCTATGTTTGGCTGTGTGTGAATAAATTAAGGTGCAGGCAAAGCTTCAATAAACACCATTACTGAAAGATAACTTTCCAATGCTGAACTTGACACATGCAATCAGTGTGAATAAACACTGGAATAAAAAAATATATATGTTCTACTAAGCTGGGTTCAGTACCTCTTGTATAAAGACAGTTTACTAGTTGCAAGATTTTTTTTTTGTTATGCAGAATTATTTATGGATAGTTAAGAAAGATATAACTTTTGATCTCAGACATTGGAGTAGTTTTCAATATAAACATTTTTCTTTATGTTTAAACCAGAAACATTATTTTTTTCATATAATTGAACAGCAAAATTGTTCCAAGTTTAGCAGCTGAAGCGAAACTTTAAATGAATTTCAAGCTTAGAGTGACGTGATTCACAAAGAGTATTACTTTGATATTTTAGGAGAATTTTTTGCTACTGATGCTATCAGTATGCTCTCTAGAGTACGCTCAAGAAAGAATGACAGAACCCAAGATACTCTATGAATGAAAAAAGTGAAGTTGGTTATTAATTAACAATAACTTTTAAAGAAGACGTGAGATTTGGGAAAAACGTTTTTACAAGAGCACCTCTATCACAACAGGTTACAAAGAGCAACAGGCTGAAATTGATGAAGAAATAATTTGTTCTTGCTTCATCATCATCACTCAGTACTTAAAACTCATCAGCTTCCAAACAGAAGTATAGGATTTGACGCAATGAGATTTGGCTACCTTTTAGGAAAAAAATAAATGTAACATTCATATTTTCTTGTTTTTTAAAGATGCAGAAGTGTTTTAATACACATTTTTCTCCACAGCAGGAGTCATTATGAATTTGGGAAGGGAATGGTGATTGATTAAACACACAAAATGTTGTTGTTCCTTCCAAATGCATGACTGAAACTTTAAATCTTCTTTTCTTAAAGCTTCTTTTTCTCCAGAGAAAATAAATAAAAGTTTCAAAAGATTTGTTTGTAGCTTGTCTCACCCTAAAATTTATTAATTTATGAAGACTAGCTTACATACTCTCTCTGTTCACAGGTAGCAACGATCTGTGGCTTTCTGTGAGCAGAATACTTAATTACAAAGGAACCAGAAAGCTGTCTGCAGCCACCGCAACTGCTTTGAATCAAATTATCTTTTGCCACTAGGATCCATTTAAGGTCTGCAATTATAACAAACAGCATCTTCTCAAAGTGTTAGGACAATCCACCATAAATAAAGCTTTATTTGGAACTGGGTGTTCAGTTCTGGGCTCTGCACTTCAAGAAGATACTACAGCAAGGGCAGAGTCACTGACAATGATCAGAAATCTAGAAAATACTAGCTATATAGAGAGACTGAAAGAACTGGGACTATTCATCTTTTTTAAAGAAAAAACAAAACCCTCCTTCCCCCCCAAAAAAAAGAAGCTTTGATGGAAGGGAACTGGACATAGTCATCAAACAAGTAAGAAGCTGTCAGAAAGGAGAGAGTAATACTGCCCAAAACACCTGGCACTGGACTTAAACTTCAAAAAGGAAGTTTCAGGCTGGATAAAATCCACCAGTAAAGATGCCACAGCATTAATATATTGCCTAGAAATGGATTAAAAAAAAAAAAAAAAGAGAAAGGTAAATTTCTGTTAGGTATGACACAGGCATAGTTGACCATATTTAATAGAAGTAGGGATTAAGTGAACTCTCAAACTCCCTTCTAGGCCTCTTTTTTCTGTGATGTTGAAAGACTTATTGACTCCCTCTAGACTCTGTGCATCCAGCCACAGGAAGGTCAGAGGCACGGACAAGGAGTGAGGGGTCTACAGCAGCAGGACCTAACTAGAGAGGTTGCTTTTCATGGAGACCTCTCCAAGCGCAGGTACCCACTAGGCACTGCAGTCCCTGAACACTCCAGTTAGAGCAATTTCTTAAATGTAAGATGATTGCTCCCTTGGCTGCTAAAAGTGATCAAATTCCTCGCGTTCTTCTATGTTACCTTAATTGTCTCTAGCTGAGAATACATCTATCATGGGTTAGAAACAACAACATCACAGGGTCACGCATGTCCAGGGACTGAGCAAACTTGCTGCGACAGATGCAGTTTCTCTGCACCAGTCAGTCTTCTGCAGTATCACATACCCAAATGATACCTAGAAACACCAAAGCTTTAAAACAAATGGCACAAATGGCACAAAAGTAACAAAGAAGGCAAAAAGTGCTATTTTAGCTTGATATTTATTGCTACAAGTAACCTTGCTTTGGCAGAGAGCAAAATTGCTGCAAAGGGAGCCAATTTTCCTGGCAAGCTGCAGACACATCCAGCTACCATACTGGTGATTCAAAATAAGATGCAGACTGAGGCAAACTGGTGATTTCAGCTGAATTTACAAGGCTTTGCTTTGCCCGAGCAGTGACAGCATTAGTGTGCAGTGGGGGAACTGGCAGGCTGGTTTTACACTGCGCAGCCTGATGTGCAGCTCTTGCTTCAGAGAGAGGTGATTCCTGCTGCTTTAGCTCCTACAAAGGAGTAACTGCCTGGCTCTATCCTCACATCTTCTAAGAGATAATAAGAAAATCCCTTCTTTGTTAAGCAATATGCTAAGTTCTGCTTCCCAGCACGCTGCGGAAATAGAGGCTGTCAAAATGCAATTCTTTGCAATTTCTGACCTTCAAATATCAGTTTGGTCGTTAGAGCTGACATATTAATTACAGCCACATAACAAAGTGGGGTGCAGAAACTCAGCTCAATCTGAGAAAGACTTGTGATGGTAACACTGCATTTTTGATTGCTAATATGTACAGTTTTGCCACTATGTATGTTATGCCAAGGAACTATACTAGACCACACATTTCAAACCGCAAGACATAACGTATCTACAGAAGAGTTATATTTTCACACTTAGAAGCTAATAGGCTTTTGAGTCAACCCCCTCCCCCACCCCCAGCCAAGCATCTCTCCCCTCTTCCCCCCACCCAGTGATGGAGCACTAGTGCAGCTTATCTACGAGGCTGAAAAGTATCTACAGCTGCTCCCTTACTCTTGATGCTCCGCACGGGTTGCTCCGCTCCTGTCAGTGACCCCCTCGCCGTCCTTTTTCCAGGCTTCCCCTCCGCTTCTCTCCAGAGGAGAGCTGCCAATCGGAGGGGGAGCGCGCCAAGCCAGCAGGGTCCTTGGAGCAGGAGGGAGTCGAACGGCACCACAAGCCACGGATCGCCTAGAGACGTCTACTGGAGTTTTAAAGGGGTGGTGGTTTTCTGAGGAGCAGTATATTCGTGGGGAAAGTAGAGCTGCTCTTGGCCAGGTGAGGAGAGCCCTTACGCTCTATCACTAGCAACCTGCTGCTGAGCGCATGTTAAGCAGTGAGTTTGAGGGGGTCGTGCAGAGGTTTGCAAGTGCTAACACTTCTTCCCCTGTCCCCCGCTTGCTGAACGGTGAGAAACGTATGAAAAAGCCGTACAAAAAAGCGCTCAACACCACAGGCTGCTGCTTGTCTTCTCTCCACACTGGCCAAGGGGATCTCTGTGGGACTACACCTCTCCCTCCCATTACTGAATTGGGGTCAAAGTCCTGAACTAGTGGTCTATGCGTCCAGAGAGAACAGCAATAGGGCTTCCCCTCTTGCCTGAGAGGGTTCAATATGAATTGCCTGCTGGTGTAAGTGGGGACGTTTGAGATGACATTGCCTCCTTAAAATAGATCAGTCTTTGCAAGCAGTGATCCATGAAACCCTCGCCCCCACCCCAAGCTAACATTGGGGTGGAGAGAAGGAGGTAAATTTCTTCTCACTGGGGGATTGAGGTGCTAAAAGCAAAATATTGCCATGAAAAATAGGCAATGAGCAGAAGGGTCTGCTGCTTTATGCAGATAAGACAAGAAATTCCTCCTTGTTTACCAGAGAGACAAAGACAAACCTCATTCACCCAGGCGAGCTGGATTTCTGAAAGCTACACCGATTATTCAAACAGTTACGTCTGGTTTGCCTTTGTTTTCAGTTAACATTATCTTTTGTTGCAGAGTGTCATAAATTATTGCTAAAATAAAAAAAAAAACACAGAAAAAAGTCTTTTTTCTTGAAAGAGGTGGAAGCTATTTTGGGAGCTCTCCAATAGTTTTAAATCGCATGTGAGTTCTTACATTTAAAACCCTCGCCTACCTTTTGCTGGTACTGCTGCTGCTGGTAACAAGCTATGCTCTTTCATCTTGGCTTTTCAGTCCCCATCTCCCACACATTTGAGGCACAGTTCTCATCTCACACATGTACCTGCTGATGGCAGCGAAGCCCTTTTTAACCAATGTAAGCAGGATCAGACCTTTTGTATATAGACCTGAAGACTCTTCAGCTCAAATACACAGAAACCATAGGTACATCAGCCAAGGAGTCAGCCCCAGGAATTGGGTCTCATAGGAAGAATGGGAAAGAACATAGTTCTTGCACCAGTGCTTTAGTCAAAAGACTATGCTATAACCCTATGCTACGACCTTATTCAAACATAATGGAAGACATTAGAAATTTTATACACATACGTGTGTGTGTGTGTGCGCGTGCATGCAGGTATGTATGTATGCATGTGTGTGTATATATATACAAAACAGGAAGCAGGCAGCATTTTTGCAGAAATAGCCCTCAGGAGAAGCTGAGAGCAGTCCTCCTTCACTAAATCAACATATCCAACCAGATCAGTAATTAACAATATTGGTACTAATAACCTTTGGCAGCATGACGGCCTGCTGATACCAGTTGGGATCCCTGTAATCATTATCGCAGAAGGAAGGAAGGAGGATTGGAATTTGCACAGATGGAGAAAATGGGAGGGAATAAGTTTTTTTGAGAGAGAGAAAAATAAAGTTTATGGGCTAGAAAAAGTGACAGATTTTGAACTAAAGTAGCTGAAGTTTTAAGCTACAGTTTCAAATGTACTACTTCTCAAGTACATCTCTATTTAAAAAGGGAAAGAAAAAAAATGTAGTTTGATTCAGTAGTTTGGAAATAACTGACCATTTTAAAGCAGAAGGAAATTACTGCTTATGATCAGCATCTTTAAATCTAAAAAGCAGCTGGGGCATAGATGGAGTAGGTCTTAGGATATTCAGATTATTCACTTGCAATTAACCCAAATGACTACTTTCTGTATTGGGTATAATAATCCTTCTGGTTGCGCATACGAGGAAAATGAATATGTATTAAATGGGAGGAGGCTGTGGCTGAGAAAAATGTGTTAGATACAACAGCCCTTTCTACCTCCAACAGAAGGCTCTGGAAAACTGGATGGTTGTTGATCAAACCATCAGTTTTCAGTTGTAAAACTTTGTATACAATTTCCCGGTGACATTTTTTTGAGGGTTAAGCCAGGAGCTTTCCATAGCACCTTCCCTAAAGTACTGCTGAAATACCTTTCATATTACCCTGGAAACTTCACCCAAAAGAGCGTATTAGCAACAGGGTTTTGCAGATGCCTCGAGACTAGAGAAGAGATGTCTCAGATGAAATTACAGCTTAATTAAGCTGCGATTACAGCTTGCTTTCTGCCATACAGTATTTTCAGGACAGGCAAAGTTTTATCAGCTCTTCAAAGATGCCATTCCAGAGGAAGAAGAGCTAACAGAATTCCCAGCTGTACTGCCACGTCACGCATTAATCCACAGTGCAACAGCTGACCCGGCACTTAGCTCCACTGCTCTCACTTACAGAACAGTGACCCATTAGCCCAATTCACAAAGATTGCCAATTTGTTGAAATAAATTGTCCTCACAGGCACTTTTAAAGGACATTTCCGACAATTTGCAGATGTTTTTCAGAGGTATTGTGTTATAGGCATCCTCTCCTCTGAACAAGGTGAAGCTTTGGTGCTGCTGCTAAGTTATTTGGGTTAGTAAAAATTAAAGCTGATTCAGAAGCATTGCAAAGGCATCTTATGAAACTGAACAGCTGGGAAATAAAATGAAATCAAATGTTGATAAATACAAAGTAGTGCTCATGGGGGAAAAAATCTTTATTTTACATGCACAATAACAGGCTTTGAATGAACTTAAAGCACCCAGAGAAGTGATATTGGTGTTGTAAGAGGGAGTTCTATGAAAAATATTACAAACTGTTAAGAAAAAAGCAGAGAGCAAGACTTAGGACATCATTCTGCTGCTGTATTTAAATCTGCAATCCTAGTCTTCAAACCAACTCCCAAATGTTACAGAAGACTTAGAAAAGGCACCATGGAATGTGATGGCACCTAGCACCTACAGAAGGAGATACTGAACATGGAGTATTTCAAAACCTGCATTTCTCCACATTAGAAAAAAGATGAGTAAAACAGAACACAGGCTTATCATAGGAAGTGTAGACAGATCTGTTTCTGATCACATGAAAACATAGGATCATCAAATAAAATGATTAGGTAACAAATTGGAAATGAAACGAAGTATCTTTTATATACAGCACATTGTGAAGCTCATTGTATGATGACAATATTGATGCTCAGAGTTTAGCTGAGTTGAAAAAAAAGGCTCAGCCTTAGCCACACATGAAATGACTCATTAAAAGGTTACTAGTACAAAGATACTGTCTGCAGTTCAACAAGTCCTTGAGTTGTAGACTGAGGGAAGCTGGGAATAACATCAAATAGTTGCTCTGTTCTTATACTCACATCTAAGTGAACGCCACTGGCATTGCTAGACAGAGGATGCAGCTCTGGCTGTTTCGTCTGACTCAGTGTGCCACTCTTATGTTGCTAGGCTCACTAAGTATTTCTAATCCACGTATTAAAAAGAGGAAGAGAAAAAATATATCAGATTTGCAGATGTATTTCCTGGAAGGACAGACTTTCACCAGCTTAGAAGACAGTATTATGAACTGTCTGGACTAAGAAAAACAACGGATCAAGTTAGTTAGCGCAGCTCCATGGAAAACCATCCATAAACTATGGACAAATCATTGACATTCTTTATAAACTCTATAAGGTATACAGCGGTACATATGCATATATACAGGAGATATCCTTCCCATAGCTGTGCAATAGTCTCTCTGCAAGTGTTCATGCCTGATTTAAGGATCACTTTGATCTGAGCAGTTTTTATATCCTCACTGAAAAGAAAGAGATCATTTCTGTCTTTACTCCTACAAAAAAAGCAATTCAGACTTGTTTTAGAGAAAGGTGGGAAGTCATCTGAAGTTATTCTTCTCTCTGGTCAAATACTACCTGCATTCAGCCTTTCAAGTTCTGCATATAAATAACTAGCACAGACCACTGTCTAGCCCTTCCAGCTACTAGATTTAGAATAGTATTTAAAACAAAACACAGCCTTGAATGACATTCTACAGAAAGAATCATAGAATATTTTTTCTTACTCAGATCAGGTTAAAAATAGGAACTGACATCAAGAGGAAAAAGGATATGTAAAGAGAAGTAAGACTTTCATTTACTTAAACTATTTTGTTAATTGCTCTCCCTCATAAAGTCTGTCTCTGGAAAATGAAACTTAATAAGAGGAAAGAATTATAATTAGGTATCTAAAAAAGAACATAAGTTTGGAATTAGCATATCAAGGTCTTTGAAAGTACAGAAATATGAAGGTGATGAATATTAAGAACAGAAAAACTTTGTGTTAACAGGAAACTCTTTGTTCCTCTGGCCTTCATTTTCACTTACACCCACATAAACCAACTTTTTTTAGAAACTGTACCATGCCAATCTATATGGAGAGCCTAATTACCTCTCACTACCAAAAGAATTCATATTTTTGCCAGAGTGTTGCCTCTTCATATACCTAGAGTTAAATTAAATCTGTCCTACAGAGATGCCCTCAAATACCCTGAACAGAGCACCCAGGAACACTCCTTCCTCTGAGCAGTCTACAGATAATGTCATCGCTACCTCTCCCTCCTTTAAGGGTAAGTTTCGCAGTATTACTTTACTGATTTGAGACAAAATGGATAGAACTGAACAATACTTAGCTGAAATTGTGATTTATTGACATCATGTGATATTAAAGGAAAGAAATATTTAAGACTACTGAAGAGAAATGGATCCAGCAAATCACATTAGAAATGAAAAATACATTTACTGAAATCTCTGAATTTCTGAAATAATCTTAAAATATTTATGTCTAGAACTGAAGTACAAAACCAAAGCATAGAATATATACCATAGAATAAGGTGTAACTAGGGTAGAGGCAAATACTGCTTCATTATTGCATTTAAACATAAAAAATATTCTATATCAGAAGAAGTTAATGTCAAAATAAGGATACTGTTCTTCTCAAATGTACTAATCTTATAATAAATGGATTTAGGCAAAAAGTACAGATCTGTAAACATGCTCTGCATCATGTTATTTTATTTTAAGATCACAAGGTAAATCTCTGTATGATGAATATATAGTCATAAACATAATATATACTGTGGCATTGGGGATACTTGGTGCTCATCCAGAAGTATGTTACCTCTTACAGGTGGCATTTTCAGTAGCCTCTGGATACCCGACTCCCTCTGAAAGTCCACAGGTGTTGGTCAAATAATCTTTGGGCCTCCCTCTAAGTCTTTAAACTCAAATGATTTCTGTGGACTCAGGTTCCATTAAGAAATCATCACGGCAATTAAACTACCAATTTAGATAATCTGAGCAGTTTCTCACAGTTCATGATACTCAGTTATTCTACAGAAGTTCTCACTATGATCTAAGTATACTCCAAGCACTAGAAAGTTAAAGCTCACCTGACATAAAACTAAAACATGCAGTTACCAGTAAAACAAATCATATTATTTTGAGAGAAACCTAAAAATTCATGAAGTGACAACTTCAAATTCTTATTTTGCAATCTTAGGGTATACTGACATATTTACCCATGGGCAATGATATTAAATATTTATGGATGCATACAAAATATACACACAGTGAATATTTACCCTGTTTTCCAACAAATGCAAAGAGATGTACAATTGAAAATGATTTTAATTACACATGCCATTTTCAGATTGAATACTGAGCCTTAAAACTGTTCCAGTCATCTGGTTTTTTCTTCTTCGAAATGAAAAATCTCACTTGTGTCATGATAAGTAAACCTGAAGTCACTTGAGTAAGAGCTCACTTGCAGTACTGGGTTGTTTAAATGTGACTATGCAGCCTTAAACTTCACCAAAAAGAAGCTCACTCAGGAACTGCACATGCATTGCCAGGGAACGTACTTTTGAATCCAAAAAGCAACCAAAACCCAGGATAACTGACCTCACAGCAAAGACTGACAAAAGCCAAACAAAGTTTAACACAACTTAGTGCAGTTACCTGCAGGCAGGATTACAAGGCTGCTTGCAGGGGAAGCGAGCACAACTCTCATACACAGACCTGGTGAGCATCAGACTAGAAAAATGAAAGATTGATCTGGATGATGCTGAAGTCAATAAGCGGCTGCTTTGGGCTTGTTTCTGATCTCATTTACCTGGTTTCTCAGTGGTGTTTTTCACTTACTTTCATAATTTACTTTTCAATTACACTGGCATCAGAACTAAGACTCCATAGGCAGAAATAAATTAGGAGGACAAATTTCTCTGCCAGAATATGTCCCTGAATTCCCTACCACACCAAAGTAGATCTGGTAACTAAAGTATTGAAAATTTATCACATTAAGAAGCAAAACACTACATTTTAGGGCTTATCCTCTAGCACAAACTCAAAATTCCACATGAAAACCAGTGGTCATCCTGCCCACACTGAGACTGCTAAGCAAGGCTTAAATTATCACAGGAATAAGAAGCAATTCTATAGGGAGCAATCACTCTGTAAACCAGACCAATAATCTAGTTGCAGGGAATGAATATTAAAGATGCAGTTTAACATTCATTATCCACCATATTTGAAATGTTAAAGAATATTTTAAATATGAATGCAAAATCATAATTACAGAAATCAGCATTTAAGAAAATGAGACCCTGGAATGTATTCATGGTCGTGATTAAAAGTTTTAGAATTACTCACTCTGATTAATAGCTATTGCATCTTTTTCTGTTCAAAGGCTGCTGATAACAGAGTGAAAGTCTTCAAGATTTGCTTATTTTAAGCAAAACAGTACAATTAGTAGCATATGCACTATTCAAGTACTGTTCCTTCCCAGTGGGGGTCAGGTAACTGAATTTTGCACAATGGTTTGTACACTTATGTGACAGTATGTTTTTGAGCTAACAAATAAAGACGAACATCAAATAGAAAAGACAAGAAGATGAAAGCTGAATAATGAAAAGGAAATAAATATGGTTTTGGTAACCAATTACCAAAATATTTATCACAGTCAAGTTCTAAGATATTCAAGATTAGTGAATTTTTTCAAAGTGGACTGTGGAAAACTCGCAACTCCAAAAATTAAAGCAGACAGAACTCAGGGCTCATACTAAAAAGATATTCATTAAAAAAATCTAATCTCCTAAATTCATTCAACCAAATTAAGTGCAGGCTTACGGAGAAACATTTATATACTGAATATATATTTTTCCATAAAGTTTAACATCTCTGTGAAATATACTTTCACTTACATTCTTTTCTAAGAAGCAAGGAAGCCTTTGGTACAAGAAAAATAACGAGAACAAAAAGAAACAATGGAAATGATATTAAAACAAACTGTCCTGTATTAACACATTGTTACTAGTACACCTCAATTTTTAACATGTTGCTATTAATATACATTTTATGTCTAGATTATGTACTATTTCCATATAGATATTAAATTCAGCTATCAGTCGTTCTATCAGGATATAAAGTGATTCCCAGTTGTGCGATTACTAGCAAATTTTGCAGCGTCAAGACTCAATATATGAAATAACAAATATCTCCTTTTGGGATGTGTAAAATAATCCCCAAAACATACATCAGAAGGGAATTTAAACTTTAAAAATATCCAGGGCAATCAGAGAGGCCACAAGAGATATTAGCTGCTCTCCCTCCCAACAGCCCATGCCTTAGGTACCTGCTTCTGTCCTTGTGAAGAATAGCTGTGGAAAAACACCATACGGAGCAATAGCTCACCAGGTCTCATTCCTCAATGTGTTCAGTCACCTCTGCTCAGCTGCACGACCAAGGGAAATTTCCATTACTTTCCAATTCTTCGAGCTCAATTAAACCAGCAGGGGAAAAGGGGATAGAGTTGCATTTGGTTTTAGTGCATTGCAGAGCCTGCTGCTTATTATGCTCAGTTATACTCATGGAGGACACACAGGCCTCCCAGGAGTGAGCATCTGCAGAGGACAGAGTTAGAGAGGTATCGAACCTGGTTTAAGATGGTCAACAGAACTTTCCTATGGGTGATGGGCTGCAAAGAGAAAAAATATTCTTATTTCTCATTCCAAGTTGAACTTGCAAGATTGTTAGCTTCCAGACCAGAATTAACCCCTCAACAATTTGTTCCTTGTGAAACAAGCCCTCAACAACTTGTTCCTTTCGAAAAAAGCCCAAATATTATATTTCACAGCATGGCATGTACAACTGCTTATGATCCACACTCTTCTTTTTGAGCTGCTTCTCTTTTTGCACCAGCTCTTAAGCAACCACTGTCAAACTCTGCCTTGGAGTAGCACCATCTAGCCATTTTTGACATTTCAAATTTATTTAATGAAGTACCTCCCATTTAAAGTTATGTTTTTTTAACAATCAACTTTTGCCACAACGGAATAGCACAGATTAAGTTGGTACTTTTGTATAATAAACAACCAAATAGATTTGGTATCCGCTCCTGTATAGAGTAGTTTGGCTGCAGCATCAGATCTTCTGAGTACAAACAAAGGAAAATGAATAAATGTCACTATTTTGCTGAATTTCTTCAAACTCATTTGAATGACCAATGCTTGCTGAGCAAATTCCTTAGCACTGCTTCCAAGTACAACTGAAGAAAAAGATATTTTCATAAAAAATATCTTTTTTATATTTTAATTTAATCAGATAAATCACTTTTATAGGATTTCCACTTGCGCTTACATGATGAATTTTGCAGGTAGCCCTATTTTATAAAGAACATTTATACAGCTGATACACATTACAAAGCACATGAGCAATATGCACTTTTCATTCAGCAACTCTATTGCTACAAGGATTTCTTTAAAGAAAGAAAGTGCAAACCTAGGATTGGAAAAGGCTGTAATGTTATCAGAGACAAAATTTAGGAGTTTCAAATTTGCATGTCCAAATTAAGAAATAACAAGGTTATATTCTGCCTATTCTCAACTGTTACAATGACTGAAATTTCATAAATCCAAAACTTAGACTTAAGAGGCTTATTGAAAAATATATAGAATTTATTGCATTACTCAGAGAAGTTATAGTGACTTTATTTGTTGATTAGATATCACCTTTTTAAGGCTGAATGCTTGGACTGCTTTTTAGAACAGTTTCTGTTCAGTAAAAAAAAAATGCAAACTTACGGTGCAAAAGTTATAGTGTAAGTGCTGAGGGAAACCTGACAAACTTGATTTGGGTAGCCAAGAATTGGGTATATTAGTGGAACTCTACTATGTTAGCCATACTTAATAAATTAAGTGCAGAAAAAGCACAGAGGAAAGAAAAAGATCCAATACAGCAGCCCCCTGGGACTTTTTCCAGAGCAACGGCTGAGGACACCATGTCAGCCTATATCCACCAAGCTGCATTTAGGTAAACAGTATAATCAACTGCTTAATAATACATTTGCTTCTTTTTTTCTGCTTACACAAACTCCAGATATCCTGTAATAACGGGAGTTTACTAGCCAGAAGAAAATCTAGCAAAGGTAATAAGCATGCACTGAACACTGCCAAAACTCAATGTAATCTGAGAGTGAGTGACATCATCTATTTGAATTAAAAATAAATAAATAAAAAACTTGCAATCCTGATCTCTATCACTATTTTTTCCCAGAAATAGATTTTTCTGAATTTTCTCCAAATTCAGAAAATAACATTATAGTTGAGGTACAGACAGACCATGCATATTTGTAAAATACTCCTCCATCTATTTATTCATTTCATTTTAGTATGATAGTAGAAACAGACTGGAGGAAAGGATGAGCAATAAACGCTACTCAGGTCACTGGAAGGCTTTATAATCGTGGACAGCGCAGAAGTTATCCCAACTAACCATAAAGCTCCTCTTGTCCTCTGCTCAACACAGTTGAGGTCACTTGGCTGAACTACGTCAATGCTGTTAAAACTAAAAAAAATTCAGAATATGCGAGAAGAAATTTATATCACTGATATTTTGTAGCAACAGATAACCCTATAAAATATATTTTAAAGATATTTTTGCCATTCAGGGCTGCTCAGTCAGCAAAATAGGAAAGATGATTTAGAAGAGTTTATGTAAGAATGGATTAGACAATATATTCTGGTAATTTCAAATTCCGTATCCATTAAATGTATTTTAATAATCTTTGAGAAAAATCTTAGCAGCATTGAGAACTGCAGAGATAACTGAATTAATAGTCTTCTTTAAACTTGTAAAGGCTTGATTTAAATCAGTCCTGAGACATCACGTCAAATGAGTGAAGGGAAATGAGTTGAGGCTTAGATCTGCTGAAGTCAGTGCTCAAGGTGTACTGCAGAATATTAAAAACATCTTAAAAACATCTCATTGAAAACCTTTGCCTACCTTAATATCTGTTGACTGCCCATGATTTGACTTAACTAGCTTTGACCTTTGATTGGCAAGACCTCTACTGATGTTATCGTGATGCTATTCCACTTTAATACAAATGCCAATATTTCTAAGTATAACCACAGATTGCCTACAAAAATGTTTACACCTGTGAAGTGCAGTATAAGGGAATGACTGACAGCCACTGTATAACAATATTAACATTTTCCCCCTTTTTTTGGCATGTTAGTTAATGGCAGGGCAAGAGGGGGCATGCTAAGAAGAACAACCCAAAAGAAAGAGTAAGCCACCCTTCAGTGCTGCTAAAGGATAACAGCTGATCTATTTACTGCAGGACTTTTGCCTGCCCGTCAGCTAGCTGATAAAACTGGTTTTCACTAGAGCTGATCACAACATGGAAGAAAATAGTTCTGTAATGAAGCTTTAAAATGATCTCCCCAAATGATCGAGGAGATGTCAGGGAGAAGGCAGACACATTCCTCTGTTTGGTATGCTTGAAGAATCTAGGTTTGCCTAAAATAGAAGGTTTACCTTAGAAAACAGATAGATATTTGGACTGCTGTTTTATGTTTTTATTTCAAAAGCTTTCCCTCCCATTTCTTTTAAGAAAGCTATTGATTACTGTACCGTTATACTAGTAACTGCAGCCTCCCAAACTGATTGTAGCTTCCCAAAGGGCTGAAGAACCCTTTCTGGTCTCCTCTGGACTAGCTAAAGGCCTAAGTGCTGCAATCCAGACGATGATCACAAATGAAAAAACTAAATGAAAAACTCTGCCGCTAGACTCGAGTTCAATGCAAGTTCAAGGCAGCTGAGACATTTGGGTCCCACTTTTTTGCAAGAGGTACTCTACTGCATATGCAAGATAGGAACCACATAGTTTGAAAAGGCTTCTATTGGAAATACTGTTTTGGACAAGACAAAAATATGCACGATAACTTTTGTCACCAAGGAACCAGTTCTACTGTATATTTAACGGTTATACCCCATTTGTGCTCACAGGTTCCTTTCAGGAGAATCACAGCTTCTGCTAAGTGTCAACACAGGCTATCCTAACCAGCTTGGGGAATTACGCCTTTGAAAAGTGTTCTAGCTACAGCTGCAATTCCCCCCATGAACCTCTGGGGATACAGTTTTGAGCTGCTAAATGCCTCCAACATTTCTCTTCATTGGAGGTTCAAGCAACTCTCTATGGCCTTAATATCAATTTACAATGAATTTGGGATCCTGTGAGACGAAAGGTAGTCAATTAACATCCCAGCAGCATGTGCGTATTTTCCAGCTCCTGCTCTGAATGCTTTGCCTGCTGGCATTTCCAAGAGCCCATTCACCCCCGAAATTTTATTTCATTATTCTGCATACCAAACTGAGTCCTTTTGGGATGCAAACAGCATACTGTCACAACTTAGGCACACAAAGGAAGCAGAAGGAGGGAGAAAACTGCTCTGTACAAGTTCATGCATAACAGTCAAGATACTGTAATTATCTTTAGTTTGCAGAGTACATTTGTTTTTGTGCAGAAGGAACTTTTACCTTCTACATATTCATTAAGCTGTTTGCATTAAATGTTGTTTTAAAATGAGTCCAGTCTAATTTCACTGATAAAAAAATGATTACTAGCTCCCATTATTGTCTAATGTGGTTGGCTAATTACTTACTATTTAGACTAAAAATACTACCACTGATGTTCTTTTACTAGTCAGCACTCTTGGCTGTGCTTTTGGTAAGAAATCTATGTTTATGTATGTGCTTGGTTACATCTATCTTCTGAGCATCCTTAATGAATTGTTGTTATGTTAACCTTGCACTCCCTTTTAAATATTTTTCACAAGGAAAATCCACGCTTATGCTGTGCTCCACACGGTAAGCCTGAGAGTTGCCTATATCTCCATGTACCTGTTGGGGCTGGACGCAGACCGTATCCCAGTTCGTGCTGCAGATTCCAGAGGCAAATGCCAAGAAGGGCAGTTAGATCCCAGGAACAAGGTCCAGGGTGACATTACAGCGAAACAGCTTCCAGCAATTGCTGGGGTCAGGGCAGGGCAGTTTTCTGCCAGCTTCCGCCTGCAGGAGTGCAGGATGAATCCACTGAAGTGGAAGAGGACTAAGGGGAAATCAAGACTGCCTTCCACCTGGGACCCAAGCGGTTCTAAAAATACACTGTGCATTTGGGTGAAGAGATGGACAAAATGCACAAAATGGCCATTCAGTGGCTCTCACCGTCATTTGCTACCAGGTCTCATGTTCTTATAGAAAAACCAAATGAAATCACATCCTCTTAATGCTCTGAAATCTTTTCAGAGGTTCTTCCTAAATCAAAATACTTTTCCTGTAAACATAGTTGTCTTATTTCTATCTTATTGCCACAAATAAGATAATTTTCCAACAGAAGATCCAATGGAATACTGTCCTGCTGTTGAATACAGCAAATACGTAGAATAGCTAATTTTACAGGTTATGTTTTAACTGTATACAAGTTTTAGAATGGAGATCACAACATCATCAGATGTTGTGAAAGAGCAACAATTAGATCATCTTCTGGAGAGAACAGATTTAAAAAAGTATCTCCATTTTTGTGAAAATATAGGCCTGTGCGCAGCTGGTGAAGGCAAAGCACTACAGACCTCATATAAATGATAGTTATTCTTATTTTTCTTTAGCTCTGTTTAATAATTAAATGGTTATTTTCCACCAGTTCATAACAACCATGGGATCTTTGGAGCCTCAAAATTTAGTATTAATCTCTAATATAAATATTAACACTGTATGTTATTCACAAAAATGTATTTGGAAAAGGAATTACATATACTAATCTACATATAATTTTTTACAGCCTTTTTGACTAGACTGTGGAATATCTTCCTCCCTAATATTTCAGAAAGCATTTGATACCACAGAAGTGATTCATATGCTAAAAAGAATTGATTTTATGTAATGTAATGCAGAGGCTTTAATAGATCTGCAGTAGTGATCCGACCAATATAGTTACTTTCAGGCTTGAACCAACATTTAGATCCTGAATGTTGACAAACTCCAGGAGAGTGGAGATTCAGTGCTTTAACAAGAAATAAACAAAACTCACCGACACAAATGAATGGTTCACATTTTGTATTACAAGTAGTCTTGCTTTCTTAAGGGTGTTAGCTTACCTGATAAATGAACTCGGTGACTGAAATACAAAATTCTGTAGTTGGCCATCCCTTTCCTAGACAGGCTAAGTTAGACAACATTACAGCAATCCTCCTCCTGCTCCTTACCGCTGCAGAGGTGTTGGGTATTCCCCCCACAGAATTTTCAAAGAATAATGCAAACATATACATACATATATATATATATATATACACACACACACACACATTTATATATATATATATATGTATATATATATATGTATATTTGGGGGGGGGGGCAGGGGGAAGAAGCAACAGGGAATGCTTTTAGACTTTACCTAATCACGAAAACTTGACTAAGATCAGCAACAAATGAACTAACTTTCACACAGCACTTCTGTCTCAAGTAGTCAGTGTAGTACAATAAAAGTTCTGCTGTTGGACATTTTGGCTAGGTTCACCTATGCTCATCTGAACATACATATCAGGCACTAAAATTATTCATTATTTTCCGTTTAAAATAAGAGCCTAATGCTAAGCTCCTCAGTCAAGATTCAGAAATATGAATGAAATTAAGAGATTTTTTAAAATGAGGGATAATACAATTTGTCCTTCCTTCTGGCCCAGTACTTTGGACTATTAGGCTAATGTGTGGATTCAGAGTATGAAGAACCTAAAAATCTTAGCTGTGGGCAGACTGATGCTATTTCCTTCCAAGTAATCTTTCTAACAGTGTCAGGAGAGAGCTTCTGTACTCTAAAAACTAACACTTTGAAACTTCACCATAAATTACATATGTGTCTCAGATGAATGTCAAGCAGTCAACTAATCAGTTTAATTGAAAAACAAGCAAAAAGGTAAGTCAATGTAATTTTAAAAGCTCCCGGTTAAAACTAAGTGATGTTAATAAGAATAAATATGTTAGTAGCATAGTAACTGAGGCTAATTTTCTTCAACATATGTCTATACTGACGGGTCTCTTCAGGGTTTTGGATAGTAACTCCAGTTTTCAATCTCAGAAAGGAAAATTCTAAAAAGGACATTTTACTCTTTGACAAATTTTAATTGCATTAGTGATTTGCCATGTTGTTTTGCTTCTTGTGAATTGTCCACACCTTGGTAAATCTTTAAAAATATGTTACTATAAACGAGTACCTGTCCCTAGCCACCTGTGAGTTGCTGTAAACTACATACAGGATAAAGCCATGAAATGATTTCACCAAAAAGTCACTCCAGATGTAACAATCTTTTCTGTCTATAGTGGGTTTTCAGTTTTGTTTTAAAATACAGAGTGAAAGAGAATTTCTTCATCAGCATAAGCTTTATCTCCTGAATTCAGATATATATATATGTATATATTATATAATATATTATATTCAGAATATAATTTTACAGTAGTGTGAAAAACAGATTTCAGGGTTTATGTTGCTAGCAAAACAGTCTATAACTCATACACGTAATGTCATTTGGCCCTATAAATTCACAAAAGCTGTACGACACCTGTGTGTTGTGAGAATCTGACCTGAAGAAAAGGTCATACAGTGAAAACCTGTAAATCCTTGATGCTGCTACCTAGCTTTTGGGTACAGAAAAAATGTACTTTTTAAAATCTATTTTTATAGGGAAGACAATAATATGTAGGTTTTAAAATTAATAAAATAATTATATGAACTCTAGAAGCCTGTTGCTCATAGAAAAATATTTTCAGTATTGTACCAACAGCAACTGTCAGCTAAGTGTGAATTAACTCATAGTGCATGGCTGGAAGGCCTCTAAAGAGAAACAGTGGCTGCATCTCTAATAATAAAATAGACAGTATGACTGAATATTTTCAAAAGCTGAAATACTACTCTCTAACAGCGAAATAATATGAATACTCTTTATGAATACATGTCTTTAGCTTGGACAACCTAATGTTCTTACAAACAATTTGGGAGCATAGTTCAGCAGGGAGACTGGCAGGTTTAGTAGGATGGGTATTAGTTAGCACCAGTACCAAAGAACTTGGCTATGTTTAATTTACTATTTTTTGCTTCTATACAATATTATGCTAGTAAAATTCAAATCTAACCACATTCAGAGCAGTGGAGTTACACAGGTATAAATCCAAAGTCAAGTAAGAGAGGGTGGAAATCTCCTGTTCCCCCAAAAGAGCCCACAACAAAATCAAGAAGATGTAACATTCTCTTTTTGTTGATCATGTGATTGGCTTTTGTCACCTTGCTTAAAAAGAAAATTAAAATAACTAAATGAACAAAATTGTGGTCCCAACCTATTGCTAGTGAAACACAGTTTGTTGAAAGTATCAAAAAGATGCATTAAACAAGGGACTAATCAAATGCCCTGGACAAAAGCTTGGCTAAATAATAAATCGAGAAAAAAATTGTTAGCTTTTTGAAGTCCTAGTTAGTATATTAAAAAAAAAAAAATGACCATAGCTGAGACAAAGATAGGTTCAGTACAAGTACACATGTATTTGCACAATGGCATTCACAGGTTAATTTACACCACTAATCTCAATAAATTATTTTTTTTTCAGAGCCCATTTAGAGAGTGTTATTCTTATCCTGCACTGCACTGTTCTAATTAGAAATTAAAGCTAGTAAAATTGTTTCTAATTACATTCTGACCATCACTGAACTGTTCAATATGTAAGTTACCTGTCCAGTGTTAAAGAAATGAATTTTTGATGCTATAATACACAAGATACCATAATTTGGTGACAAGCAGATGCCTAAAACACCATATGTAATGGCTGGAGACCAAAAAAAAGGAGTGAGAAGATAAAAGGAGGATTATATTTTTTTTCTTCTTATTGAGGTCTTCCTTTACCATCTACTATTGGCCATTTATTATTGGAGTGTGCAATCTGCACAGAGTTTTGGATTTTCATTTGCTGTTAGCTGATCACATAAGAGCTGTTTGTAGAAACATTTGTTTTCTTAATACCATCTCCATCTGGCCTAAAAAATGTGACTTTTGAGGTGGGGGATGTAGACCTAGTTAATATAATTTACACTGCTCTCAACTGAGGATTAGATCATTGCAATAGGATCAACATGAATAAAATCTTAAATTAGCTTGTAAACGCTGATGTTCAGTCAACACCCTTTCACTAATTAGTATCTCATAATGTGCAGTGCTTCGAGATTTACAGTTGGTTTAGCTGATGGTAGTTAAAACATAAGTATGTAGGGCAGCAACAGTAAACCTGTGGCTTATGTGCCTAAGCTAGCAGAGAACATTGCCTTTCCTTTCACGTAGAGTTGGAGAAATCTCATATTTTCCATATGAGAACGTCCCTAGATGTAAGACAAAAATACATGGAAGTACCACACCGGGGAGCGGCAGGTAAGAGCTAATGCTCCTCACCATGAATCCAGCACAAGGACATGTCTCGATGGCACAACCCCTAGCAGCAGTGTTTTGGGCATGTGACATGAGAAAGGTTTGCCTTGTAGTTGGTCCTGAGGACTGACTGCTCCTTACCCAACGGGATGCCTTAGGGCTGCTTCCCAAGCACACCTTTCAGCTTAATTTCATAGAGAGGGCATTAAATGTATGCTCTGGGACTGTTCAGTGATGTGAACCAGAGTGCAATAAAGGGCTGACTGGGAGACTGACTTTGGAAGTGCATTTTTCCAATCTGAACTGTAACACTAGCCTGGATGCATCTAATATCTCAGATACCTTTTTAACTACAATGAAATTAATTACAGTGCTTTACATCACCTTTGAAGTACTTTAAGGTCCACTACTATGAAAGCCACAAAATGTGGTAAACACTAGATGGTTTTATTCAGAGCACATCTTTGCTGGTACCAAGTCTTGAGGTGAACACCATTTGGAGAGGATCTCCACAGGACAGCCTTACAACAGCACTTCATCCTATGCAAGTAATTTAGGGCTAGATACACCAGCAATGCGCCCCAGCTGCTTTGTAATATTCCTGTGGCCCAAAGAAGCCATAAACTCAATCCAACTGGTCTGTTAAGTCAGGTTCACGGCTGCCGCGTGTCATCATACTGACACAAAGCTGCTAAAATGTATTGGTGAATTTGTCTTATACTCTGGCTACAAAACAGTATATAATCTTAGAGTCATACCTGAAGTGGTACACTATTGCATATGCCAAAATAACAATCAATTTGGAAAAATTGTTACAAAGTGGAAACACAAATAAAAGGAATTTGCTCATTCAGTGAAAAGAATGAAAATACTTCAAAAGGAGGAGCTCGTTCTCTACTTGTATTTCACTTACGGTTGTTGGTAAACAAGAAATAACATTCTCACTTGTCACAAAGGCATGTACAGCCAGTAGTATCTAAGACAGAACTATTTCATTCAGCCAGGAAGCACTGAAGTTATTAAATTTCAAACAGGCTCTGCTGGGCACTGAGTTTTATCCTTACCATCTTTATAAGTATACAACATGCTGTCTTGAAAACATAGATACTTCAAAACTATCAGGTCTTTTCTGAAGTCTACGTTTTATTTTTTTTTTCTTTTTTTTTCCCTAGAAGATGAAGAAAAGCATGGTTTCATTGACTTTTCCATGGAAACAGAGAAACTTTGTTTTATGCAACTGGTATTACGATGGATATTCTATGCAATCTAGGGTCCTGTACTGTAAGTACAAGACTAAAGCTTACTAAACAAATAATTTCTCCAACTGTCATTAAAAAAAAGGAATTAATAATATCAAATCAAATAATAAAATCAAAACATATCGAATCACTACAAATGTTCTTTTACATTGGGGCAATTCAGTCTCTTTCCCTCTACTTCCATGTGTGCTAAAATCATTTGTTTTAGAGATGTTACAAATGTTGCTTTCAATCCCTCCAAAGCTATTGACAAAACCACTGTGTTTACTGGGATTTTATAGGCTCACTAAAAAGTAGTTCTCATGTGACAGATCTAAAGATATGTACTTAGAACAGACAATACTTTATTATATGGAAGCTTTCAGGAGACTATAACTATATATATTTGCATAGCTATATACATTTATTACACCAATCAAATACTGTCAATTAACTGCACTCCTAGAGTAACCAAGCCCTCCAACAGATGCTTAAAGAGAATAGTTTTCATGGATTTAACTTTTGGATTTAACGCGTTCTCCCTTCAGCCTAACTTATCCTATGTAATCTGTAACCAAAGCTGCAATAGAAAATGAAATAATCAGTTCGGTTTTACCTGGTTGTCCAGGTCCCAGAGGAAATAGAACCGTCAGTAGAAATAACTGTAGCTACATTAGGCTACCCTGGGTATGTACATAAATCTGGTTTCAGAGAAAAGAAAAAGTTGGTTTTTGTCTTTAAAATAATCTGACTGGGGAAATATGCTGGCAGATTTAAATAAACCAATTTTGTTCAGTCTCTAACTTGGACAACACATAACTTTCCCTTAATAATTAGGAATATTCCAAAGGCCATGTATTCAAAGCAAGTGGCTAGCCATGGTAAAATACCATGAGATATAAAATATATCAGCTGATGACTGATGGACAATATCTGCTCATGGGTAAACCGTTAATAAAACCCGTTACAATGCTGTGTGTGCAGAAATATGATACTATCCACAAACCCCAACTCTTTTGATTTGCAATGAAAAATTAAATTACCTTCATATCTCTTCCTTCTAATACTTTTCTGTCTAATGGGCAGTCTTAAAGGGAGCATACGGCTATCATGTGCATGCTTGGAGTTCCATGACTTGGAAACCGTATATAGCCAACTAATTAACCTAGCTTTTATTGCTGAAAACTCTGTCTTTTGATAAAAAGGTTCAAAGCTTAAAGATTTCGTTTAATATGGTTCCCAAGTAAACTGTACTGTATCCAGGCAGGAGATCATAAATAAAAATGGTGCACGAGAGCTCAAGTTTCAGAAAGGTGAACAACAACGGGAGAGTGGTTAATGCAGGAACTATGACAGTCACAGACAAAAGGGTATTCACAGGCTTTAGATGAAATTCCCAAACTCAAGAGTTGTGAAAACAGTAACCTAAACTGTGTCTCATTTTCAGTTACAAATGAGGAGTACACAAACTTACCAAGTCTGCCCTACACTGGAAAAGGTACGTTTATGTCATTTTAATAAGAAATACTCATTGTATGTATTACAGATTTATTGACAGATACCTGTCCTCTCTATACTAGCCAATATGTAACCTACTTATTTTGGGTGAGTGAACAGATAACAGTATTTACAAGGCTTATGAAGCAGAAAGGCTGCAAAACAGGCACTAGCTTTATATTCCATTTTCTATTGCTGTGTGAGAGACAAGGAAAAAATCTCCTATGACCCTTAGGCCTGAATATTTAGCTGATGAATCTTTCAGTGAAGTCATATAGCCTTAGCTGTAAGTGAAGTCATTAAATAACTATGCTTGAGAAAAGAACCTCTAAAATCAACTCCCTCCGAAACCGCACAGACACAATCAACGCTCCTCTAAGGGTGCAATGATTACACTGTCCCTCAGTGTATGACCTCAAAATACAGAAAATGACAGAGTGGCAGAAATTGAGGCATACTGTATTAAGTTATTGCAGATTCTACTGCCAAATAATATATATATATATACATACATATATATATATATATATCAACTTCTCTAATTTTCAGATTCATTTGTACCCTCCTGGTTTTGATCTTTCTATATATATTCAATACTTTTATTCTCTTAGATTTGCCATTAACTGAAGTCAGCAAGTTGGACAACAGTGAAGTTTTAGTTACTCCTTTGATTAACACATACCTACTTCCTTATTGCTTCCTTTCCAGTTTTAAAGCTTGATTTCTCATTTCTCTGCTTCCTGTGATTCTTCATAACCCAAGGGCCATTCTTCAAATTTGTTTGATGCATGCATTTATAATTCCATCTGAAATATACTGCCATGAATATTTTATTTAAGAGATGGGATCACACTTTTTTTTAAGGTGCGATACCTAGCTGAGAGCCATTTTAGGAAGGAAGACATTGTTTTAATGTGGAAACATAAGCATAGGTTTGTTTATCTCAAGACACTGGAACAATCACATCAAAGTAAGCTAACTCTATTTCTGAAGTAAAATTACTAAAGATCTTGACAAAATATGAACTCATGATCTTGCAATGAAGAACTTACAGCCAAGTCTTTATGCAATAGTCTTTTAAGAACCCTGTTATTAAAGTCAAATTTCTTCAGTATTTAAAATGGATACATCGTCATAATAGAATCCTGGAAAAAAATAATGGAACTATTTAAGCCAGCCATTAAATCTACAGTCATCCAAGCTTTTATTTTATAACTCTAGACATTTCATATCTTTATAGGTTGAGTGAAACTTTTAAAAATATTTTGAATAGTCAGTCTTCCTCAACAACGTGATACATTAGCTAATAATGTGGCTATGTAAACTTCAGGATAAATTTGACAAATACAAGCTCTAGCTTCAATCCCTCAATAGTGACAAGTCTAAAAATGTAAAGAAATTCTGTTGGGAATATAACCTGAAACAAATTCAAACTAAAATACAAAATGTTATGTTAAAAATTTTACATTATTCTTCAGTCTTCTCAAACATAAAGATAAAAAAGAAACCTTTCTATTTTATTAAAGGAAAATATCTGTGATTCAACTTTAGTTAGTAGTAAATTATGAAGAGTCCAGTGGTGACAGAAATAATACATTTCCCTGAAGTTTATGTGCCAAAGTTTAATATGTTGTTGACCACAGACTTCCTGCATGCTCTTGGAAAAATTATTTGGTCTAGATCTTTAAAGATGATGTCTCACGCCCCTTCAGTCATTTATGGGAATGAAATCAATGGGAACGAGCTCAATAAATAGTTCTGACAATCTGAACCCTAGTTTTTCATGCCTCAGTTCTTCCATCTGTAAGAATGTGCATTAACTATGGTAGAGTGCTCAGACAGAGCAACAACAGGCTGTCAAATAAATCCATACGGTGAAGATAGAAGAATTTTGAAAATCTACCCAAAAATAATTAGAAAGACATCTTTTTTAATAGTTATTATTAGACTGATTTAGAGATGTGGAAGTCAAAACATTGAGAAATCATGCAAATTGTCTGTAGAAAGAGAAAACTCTCTATGCAGTTTCCTTATTGCAGAGTTTTATTGTATTACACCAACCATGAAGGACCAAGCTAGTTATCATGAAGCCAGCCACGATCATGTACCTGAGGCACACAAAGCAGCAGATGGGTCAGATGAATTATGACAAGACTCTGGTCTCAGTTCAGGTTAACTTTGACTGACATAGCCTGTCTATACCGATCACAAAATCCTGGTCAGTGTCACCTTAACTAACTTAGTTTCTTAGAGGCATGTTCTAGCATGATAACACCTTGCACTGAAGATAAGGTCAAAAGATTCTGGAAGAGGGAGTTAATTAATCCACAGATTATGTTTTCAACCATAAGGGAATGCTTCCCTGAAATCTTCTCCTGATAAAATGAGTACAAACAGGATCAGAGGCAAAGTGAGTTAATACAGCAGCTTCCTAGAGAGGCTGAGAGGTAGTCAGATTTTCTGTGTAGCACTGAGTTCATTATAAGTCTTGTGTGCTTTCAGCCTAACCCTTGAGAACTGTAATAAAGTGCCTACTAGAGGTCAGCATGAAGGTGAAAATAGTATTTTAGTCCCCATGGTTATCAAACTTGTGCTATTAGGCTCCCCTTTCCATATTCTCAAACATAATTTCCAACTTCTGTTAAATCAAGGTTAAGCGAAGTGTAAAAATGGATCATATCCCTCTGTGGCCATCAACATAAAGAAATAAAAACAAAATTGATCTATCAGCAGAAAAAGTCAGGCAAGTATTCAGCTGGCTCAGTTGACAACAACTATTCACCTACTGCAACACAGTACGCCTGGCATTATGACTGGTAGAAATTTGCTTGTTAAATACAGGAATTACTGAATTTCCAATTTAGTTGCCTCATAATGCAAATATCAAGGAAGAAATGTCTGCTACAAATCACTAAGTATAATTTATAACAGTAATCACTTCAAAAATCCTTCATTACTGCATTTAATGACTAGCATATTAAGGGCTTTCAGCATCATACTGGTTCATTAGCTGTCAAATCAGCCATCAACGCTGGCACTGACCAGCCCAATAATGATCGTTGGCTATCCTTTCTACATTATCCTGAAAGAAGCCATTATTATAAAAAATAGGTATCGTAAGTTAGATGTATACATTTAAAGTTTATGCTTGAAATTTAAACAAATGTTTCTTTTGGAACTTAGATGCATAACAAAGTACATCAGATCTCTACTGCAATCCAACAAGGGTAATTTGCAGCTGTGTAAAGATGCTTCCCTAGTCTCTCGCAAGTGATAAGGTTAAGGAAAGCTGGGTGGCTGGGATCAGCAGCGGGCTCCCTGAAAGCTTCAAACCTTGCCTGCAAATCCACCAGCGGTGAGCCAGGTGTCAGGTCAGGAACCTCATCTCACCATGGTCACATTGCACTCAAACTAGCTAATCTGGAGCCACATCTGCTCTAGCTAGATGATATAGTGGTAATAACTTCAGTTTGTACAAGCAGAACAATAGAAATAACAGTAAAAATTATACACTCAATACTAAATAAAAATTAAAAATGATGCTGATTACAAGTAGGTGTCAAAACCACCCTTGGAAAATTTTACCCACCTAGTTGAAAGTCTAATCATGCTTTTTGTCAATTAAAAATGTTTTTGATTAATGAATAAAGCATACTGCTCTTTAGTTATCATTAAATATCAAGGAAAAGACTGAGATCATAGTCTTTAGCCTAGAATAATAATTTTTTCATGGTAGCTTCCAGGAAAACAAAAAAAGCTTTCAATTTGTATAATTAGCTCAATATAAATGTTCTTGCTACATAACTAAATATTGCAAAATTTTCTGTTGAAAGATCAACTACCTAACTAAAAAACAAAGCCCTTTATAATACAGAGGTGGGAGAAGCTAGTGCGCTAAGCCATGGATCCATAGATTTGAATCTATCCTCTCCATTTATCCAGACCTGGAGTATCAGAGTTGCACTCAGAGAAATTAGAAGCTATAGTTGGACGTAAGACAAACAACAGATTTCTGCAGGTCTTTTACATTAGAGATATGAGAATTTCACTCTGTTCATCCATTCCAGTCCACAACATATTCACCAGAGAGCTGCAGAACATAAACTGTGGAAATTTACTGTTTGCTGTGCCTCACTCTTCTCTCTTGTATTTCTGCTTCCAGTGAGAATTATTAAAATAGCAGCCTTCCTTGTAAAACAGGTAGTATACCTTGTCACCCTAATTACTCAGAAGTTTCAGTGCTTTCTACAAATTTTCAATGATTATTTGCAATATTTAAGTAAAGTACAACTGTTAGGGTGAGGTTCTACTGGGAACTGTGTCTATATCATCTGGTTCACGAGAGCAGAGAAAGAGGTTTTCCCAGCCAGAGTAGCATTTTATTTGATACTGTATTCTTCTTCAGGCACCTGCATCAGCAGAAGTCATCTTGATTTTTCTTTGAATAAATTCAGACCATGCACTGGGCTGAATTCCTTTGTAAAATGTTTTTTTTTAGCTATAAGTCAGGATTTCTCCCCAAATGAAAAAATCCTTGATGATCTCAACACTTGTGAACTTGATCATAGAAAGAAAATACTTGACCTAAAAATAAAGGGTATTGATTCACTCATTCTCAGGAAAAAGTAGAAAAAGCACACTTGCTACAGAGTGCTATTAATAGCCTCCTTGTGGCCTCTTTACTATGATACCACTTAAAAATGGGGAGAATGAATATAAATTTGGAGGAATATAGTTACTATAATTATATGCCTTTTTTTTAAGAGTAGAAAAGAGAATGAGGGGTGATTGTCTCATTGCATCCATAACCTCTATCATTTAATTATTCTTATCACTTCAGAAGCAGGACCTCAAGAAATTATACATATAATAATTCTACAGTAATTATCTCAAAGTTGCTTCAGAGCTGTCAGTTGTTGTAAAGTGAACAAAATCATCTTATCTCAAACTGCTAAGCAAGAATCTCTTATCTAAAAATTATTGTCAAAACAGTAATTTACTTGAGACTCATTGTCATTAGTTTGGGAAATAAACATTAGCAACATATATGACAAAAAAGTAATTTTAACATTTATATTACTTGCAATTACTGTGGCAATTCCCACCTTGCTAACAAAGGATTTTACACCTTTGTTCAGGTGTTGAAAACAGGACTGCAGGGTTATTACTCTGTCTTACAGAATAACTCAGAACAAATAAATTAAGATAAATGTTTCTTCTAAAGGTACCTGCTGTTTTGGATGTGTCTTTGGCGATCTTTATAACCTGGTTTTCAAGAAGGCTAATCTCAAGGGTTCGGCATGACCTCGAGTTGGCCAGTTGAGAACTGCATTATCAAACACATTTCTGAAAATACAGACCAAGCTGACCAAGATAAGGTCACATAAGAAGCAAGTTACGGAAAGGGAAATAAAACTCAGAGCCAGGTCACCTTCAGGTGCGTCAAAGAAGTATCTCACGAATTCATCAATGCAGTTAGGCTTCTGAAAATCTAAACTTGACTTTCAGAGTTGGCAAATAACTAAGTTCCTACTTGTTCGAATAAAATAAATAGCCAGTAAATTGTTTTGAAAATAGGTGTATTTCAATTATTTATTTAAACACTGCCCAGGAGCACAACTCTAAGTAATGACATTTTTTTGTTTGTTTTTGGAAAAAAAAGCTTCAGCCCAGGTGTCCCACCTTCTTTACCCCTTCTTAGCGACTTCCCACAATGGATTGCAATGAAATATGCTTCGGCACATTTTGTTTCCTATCCCACGTGGTAGTTCACATAGCTGAAGCTATAGGTTATCTTCAGCTCACAGTGACCCTAGATAAATCTCTGTCCCTTACACCAGGCCGCAGTGCCCCCAGCAGGTTCTTGCCTAGTCTCCAGCCTGGTGACATTTGTCTGTTGTCAATGTGGCCGGGCACAACCTCCCCCAATAGAAATATGTCTGAGTGACTTCACCCAAGAGACAGATGCAAAACTCCGAGGGCTTTTTGTAGCTTGGCAAATGTCAGAGCACACCGAGTTGTCTCAAGCGGCAAGAGCAGCCAGCTACAGGAAAGGTCAGGCAACAACCATGCGGGATGTACTGCCAATAACATCAGAGTAAAGAAGCTTTTAAAAGTTCATCCTTGCCTCTTTGGTATGCTAAAAATTAGATTTTTTAGCTTGTTTTGCATTATAAACCAGTTTTATTTTCATAACCCAAAATCCATTGCAGCCCCTTTCAGAATTCTGAATTATTTCTCACTGATCTTTACTAGAAGATTTGTAAGTCACAACAAACTGTGATCTAAAGCTTAACTGAAGCATAACTCAGTGACACAGAGCAAATAGAGAGTGTAAGATGCTATTTGAACATGGAAGCATAGCGCAAAAGGAGTCTCTATAGCACCCCAGACCCAGATACGGAAGTCAGGCCAGACAGCGTGCTCAGTCACACGCAGAGCCTAGTGTGATCATTCCCGATGATTAAAACACGCAAATAGGTGACCCTCCTTAAAACATTACTCATCACAATAATATACAAGTTAAGGAGAAAAATTATACCACTTGACCAAGGCCAAAAAGACACTTAAAATACAGTAAGTATGATTAACAGCTCAGGGCTTCAGTGGCTACAACCTACACTCTCAATCCTCTAGAACAAACTGCTTCCTTAAAACAGGGAAGTGAAGAAAAACACTGTAACTAATTGAAAGTGAAAGAGGAATACAAGTCATCACAAAATAACATTTATTCAAATGGCAGCAATTTATTCCAAGGTAGTTTTGATCAAGGAGATGTATCTACCACGGATCAAAATTAATTGACTGCAAGTAAAGTAAAATGTATGAGAGCTGCAATCTGGGGGAGTTTTTTGCAGTCTTGCCATAAAACATATTGTGAATTATAATTCAAGTTTAAAGTAATACACTATACTTGACACAAACTATTCTTTTTATATTAGTATGCATTTTGAACATTTATTTTATATTACACAGTGAAGGAAGCAAAAGAATAGTGATCTTTCAGACATCGCAAGGGTATTTTTGTATGCACTTAGAAAAGTTACTTTCAAATTCAAGTATTAGTTCTCGGTAGCAGTATTCTACTGAAACACATTAATTACTACTAATTGCATATGTCAACATCTGGCTTTTTTCCCCTCAAGAGGTGCATCTGAATAAGAACTCATTATGAAGAAAGAAGTATTTGGGGAAAACTCTCCTTAATCTATAGAAGATACATTAAAATCAGTGCAACTTCTGAAAAAAACCCTGTGGTTTATGCCACGATAAAGAGGGTTAATGTGGCCCTAATCTCTTGAATGGAACTTAATGCAAATAAATATTTGTTTATTTTCTATTATCCAGCTTATTTTTTGCTCACCACCTACATTTAAGTCACTACAACTATACACCCTGTACAAGCAGAGCATTTGGCTAACTGAAAGCTTTCTTGTATCAGCATTCTGGAAATGGCAACTCTGTAATCCTACCTCCTCTATATTGGTCTGCTTTTCTCTATATCAAGTTATCAGGCATTGGTACACAGCATCTGTTTTCAAATCAGGTGTTTAATCATACACTTATTTTGAAGTGCTTACTTCTAGGACTTAAAGTTAAGCAGATTCTTAAACCTTTATGGAAATGAAACTTTACTTTTACCCATTCATTAAAATTTTATTTTAGAAGAGGCTTTTCTAAGAGATATTCCCACTAGACATAGAGCATGCTCGATATTTTTCTGAGAAGGCTCTCATGAATTTCTCAATAGTCCACTTTGCCACTAAACCAATGGAATAACAAAAAGATGACAACAGAAACATTTTTAAAAATTTTCAATTGCTTCCTCCAAGTAATTGTTTAAAACTGTTTCCAACAGTGATGCATGAAATATTTCACGTGCACACACACAGAGTTTTAGAAGAACTAGTTTTGGCTACTTATGAAAGCTCTATTTATAGTGTAGAAGTCATGCTTCTAATGCCATAGCAGCCCTGAAGTAAGAAAAGATACCAAACTAGGTTTAATAACAAATATCCTCTATTAATATCCTCTATAGGCAAACAGTTCAGCTCAGTGGTACTGCCTGCTTGAGCGGGAAAATAATTACCAACTCCCAAGATGCCGAGGCATAAAGGTCGCCCAGGATCGCAGCACTGAAATTCCACTTGCCCTGCAGGAGATCACCTACCCAGACAAATAAACCTCTTGGAGCCAGCCCCTGCTTCCCATAAGGACAAACAAGTAAATAAACATTGCTCCTCTGCGCCAGCAGGAAGGAGGGAATAATAAGGCCCCAGAATCTGTAGATCTGAAGGGCTTTTCAAAAAGCAAAGAACAAACAGAGCATGAGGCATTAACCTTTAGTATAATAATGACCTTCAACTGTTTAATCTAGACCAGCAGCTGGCCATTGGTTCACAAAGTCCTTACGGCCTTCTTAAACACTGAACCCTGAACCACGTTTCTCATTTCTTCTTTTCCTCTCTTTCTCTCAGAGGCAGAGATGGGGTGACAACAACATGCAACCTTGTGAAATGTGCAAAGACTGAAAAGGACATTTGCTCTCTCCTAAATTCATATAGCATGTCTTTCGGGACAAACTTGGAAACTTGAACTCTCTGAATCAATGATTTTAGCTTTTCCCGCAGGCTCCTGCTTTTGTGCTCTGTCAGTGCACTAAGGTTCATGCAGTAAGTGCTCAATGCTCTGCCACTTAGGAAAACTAGGTATTTTCCTGATCATATAGCCCCTTGACCCACGAACTAAGTCATAAGACTTAACTGAGGAAAGGAGTTCTTTCCTATAGCTGTTGACTGCTTTGTCTCCTTTAACTTTCATGAAGTTTTGATTAATAGTCTTTGCTCAGGTAGGCAGGAATGTGGACTCCGTAAGGAGTGGAAAATTTGATGGCAGTTCAAACGAATCCTTCTACTTGTTTGCTCCTACTGACTCAAATGAACTCCTTTTAGTGGAAGACATAGCTCAGGAGCAAGCGCAGTCTGAATCAAACACAGCACACTTTTCTCTGGATGGTCCCAGGCACACTGTTATTAACCCGTAATAAAGTAGCATGGGAGTGTCAGAGTACATCCTCTTGACTAAAAATTGCCTGTGTAAAAATTAGGAAAAAGAAATTCTGCTGGCCCTTGTGAAATCACATTCAAGCCACAAAGAAGACACTGCCTAAGACAGCTCCTGTTCAATATTTGAGGGTTTATAAATTATTCAAAACATCTATTTTTTCCCCAAGACATGCCCTTCAAGTTTCTTTTTTAAATCTATTTTTAATGGAGATTAATTCCTTTATTTCTTGCCATTTTTTTTCTAATTATGTCCTTGAAATTCTGATTTCAGCTGGCATGGTATCAAGATCCATGATCATCAAAATCCTTACTAAGGAAAAGTCAGTGGCTGTCTGCATAGCAATAAGTGTACTTTTAAATAGCATTACTCTGAATGTTCAGAGAACGGAATCACTGAACAATTGAGGCCATAACAGAGAGATCTCAGTAGGCAAGCTTGTCCAGTCCATACTCAAAGCAGAGACAGCTTCAGTTAGGTCTGGCCAATATGATCCAGGACTGAGCAGTTTAAAATACACACAATGCTTCTTACTAACTCTACCAACTCAGCCACGTTGAATGTTAGAAGCCAAAGAAAGCCTACCAGGACCACTGGTAAACTGAAATGTAGGAAAGTTGGCTGTGTGGCATGTTTTTTCTCAGTCGTACATATCTGTCCCATATTAGGAATAAAAGCCATAAGGCTGGTGGAACAGAAAACGTTCTTTTTGACTTTAGGTTGACTTCGCTCCGTATTGTACTAGGTGATGCTTGTGGCCAGGAGAAGAGGCTTGACTATCTAGTCAGTCACATTCATAACATTTATATGAACTAAAATATGAATGAAAATGTTAAGAATTATAAGTACTTCAAACCAAAAATCTTTTGCCGTATTTATCTTTGCAAAAACTTTTTTAGATATTTCCGAAAGTCATTGCTATATTATCAAAGATCCTCATTAGGTTGGTGAGGAACAAAAAAATCAACATAAATGAATGTACAGTTCCTATTTCAGCAATTAGTCAAGTATGAGAGCTTTCAAAAGCAGGGACTGTGAAAAACAAGCCTCTCTCACAGTAAGGTCCAGAATTATTTGCTGTAATTACAAAAAGCAACTTAAAGCAGCAAAAAAATTCCCTTTAAATAAACAATTACTGGGAACATCCCTCTAAACACCTCAACAAGGCAAGTCTAAATACCCCCAATTTTAAGAAACAGGAACGAAGTCTGGACTGGAAATTAAGATCGCATTATAAATCTTGTGTTTAGGTCATTACACCTCTCTCTTTTTAAATACAAGACGGACACTGAAGCTACATCAAAATATCATTAAATGATCAGAAGATAAATTTATGATAATTTGTTTATGCATGAAAGACTATTACTTGCAAGAACATCAAAAGTTCCAAGATATTCATTTTCTTCCACTGCAAAATGTTCTTGTTAATATTAATTTACTAAAATAAGTAGTTATCCAATTATCTTCACATTTAAATTACCTAAACGTCCAGGTTATAATTGCATTCATTAGTTACTAAAATTGCACCTGCAAATACTATATCACAAATGTAGCTACGAAACATTTATTTTGTTTTTTGGTAATAGATATTTAGTAATTTAATTTCATTATTAATATTTCCTAATATGTTGTAAGCAGCTCTGTAAAAATACAGAGCTGCCCTTGCTAGAGGGAGTCATTTTATTTGGGAAGGAAAGCAACCTAGGAAAACATCATTAGTTTTATTTTTTCCCTTTTTTATTCAATGGCAAAGGTGATTGTCTGGCAAGCTGATTTTGCCAGTGGGCTGCTACTGTTCCCTGATCAATTTGAAAATTGGTAGTAAATAACTTAAATAGAAATTTTGTGGTAAGTTTCAATGTTCTCAGTACAAAATGTGACTTTCATTCTGTCTTACAAACACCTGGCTACTCCAGCTTGAAAACAGTATCCTCTGTTGGAAACTGTTATGTTACTAGCACTCTTGCATTGAGAGAAAATTTAGGTTAGGAACAGAAACCTGATTTAAAAAAGAAAAATCAGTCGTTTTAAAGGAAAGCTAACAGATATATCTATGCATCTTGTATAAAACTCCCTTCAAAGTATAAAGCTCTCATTGAATTGCTTTTTTTTTTCTTTTTCTTTTCTTTCTTTTTTTTTTTTTTTTTTTTTTTTTTTTTGCTATTGTGTATAAAACTCACAAAATTCTTTCTGGGAACAAATTATCAAAATATCTACATCTAATTATGAATTACATGAGAATTAAATGATTTTGCAGATATCCTCATTCAAAGTTCACCAAACGGAATTTTTAAAAAGAGGAAAGCTATTAAAAAATAAAATACAAAGAAAAAATTGTATCCTCTTCCCCAAAGCAAAGTCTGTCTCTTGAGTCCAGATTAGAAACAAGATAAGCAAACAGTCTTGACAAACTCCACAGTGTGTGTTTATACACTTGGGCTAGTTATCGGGAGTCACCACTTCCCGAGTGACTTGCTCTCCTCCTCTGCCATTTGGGCGGCCACTTCACAGAAGCAACAACAACCCTCTAACATGAAACACAAACACGAGACAACTATTGAAAAAATGTTGACAAGCTCTCCTCTGTCAGAGACTCATGACATTTTTCAAAAGCTTTTCATTACACTGTAGTGATCACATCTGGAATTGAACTGCTAAGAGGACTGACACTGATGACCTATTTAATTACACAGCAAGGTGCTGCATCTTGAAATGTCTATTTTCCAAAACCCAGATGGATGTTTAGAGCCTACTTTTACTTTTATTTCCAGTGTTGCAAGATGAATCGGCTGCCTGATAAAATTATCTGCAGGCTTGTAAAGTGTGAGCACTGTACACATCGCACAGTGGAGAAGGCTGAGACTGAACTTGGCTCCTGGCTGATTGAGCGACTGCTTCATTTCTATAGAAGGAATGGCAATGGGACTGTATATTTACTGTTGCAATTAAATGGGCTCCACTGTCATAATAACTTGTAGCAAGAGCACTTCATCTCAGTCATTCTGGAGTCTTTGGAGCTTGCAGAGGGCCAGCAGCTCCAGGAAAACATGTCATAAGCTCAGGCAGGTTTTCAAATGAGTTTCAGTACATGACAGCATACTTCCATTCTCCATCATGCTCTCTGTTTTCTTATTTCAGACTTTTTCGGTTATTTTACTTCTGCAACCACCTCCAACATAAAACTAAATTTTATTCCCATGAATAAAAGATTTCATTCCAAGATTTTATTCCTGTTTAGTGTTCTCAAATTAAGAGGATGGTTAGTCAAACATGTGGCACTGGAGCTTTGATAACAAAGCACGTTTCAAGAAGATGAGGATAAAGCTTAACTCACAGAATTTTCAGTGGGATGGAGTTACTCCTGATTTATTCCCATATAAAGAGAAGGCAGAGCAAACATTGTAGAATCTGACCCAGCTTTCCATAAGGATTCAGCTATCACAGAGCAACAGCAAAACAGATCTGTACTGGTGAGAGACACTTGAGTTTTATCTGTGCTAGTAACTTCAAGCATTTTCCAGGAACATTTCTTGATGCTATAATATGACCATCCAGACTGCTTCACCTAGCACTCACACCAAACAATTGCTACACACTTTGGCAGCTTGCACAGTCTGGATGCCATTAACAATAAGCGGGTTACAAGCAGCTCCCTTCATTTGAAGGCAAAGGCAGTTCACTAGCAAAAATGAGGGCTGCTTGGTGTCAGATAGCATCAGTGCCAGGCAACATCTCCGAGTAAAGGCATACCTTTAGAGGATTTCATTTGCTGGGTCTGCTTTGGAATACTAGAGAAATAAGCAACATTCATTCTAAAAATGAAAAAGTATTAGTCATGTCAAACTTTTAATCACTATATTTTTAACAAAGTAATTGACACATCTGTTGACACATCTGTCGACATGCCTACTCTAAGTGTAGTTCAATATACTTATTGCATGTCTAAAATACACGTGTACCTCACGCACTGTGTCATGCAAAGCAATATCACCAAAGAGGCTGGTAGGCTAATATGGCATGGTGCATTGCTGTGCGGAAGCAATGCCTTGTGCCCCAGCAGCAGGATAGCTGCACTGGCTATGGACCTGCATTAGCTGACCAGACCCCTCTGTGGGGCTGAATCAGTCTGGCCACAGTGGCATGGCAAGGCGGCCACATAACCCCAAGTGAATGGTGGGAGTGGATCCTACCTCCTCCCGTGAGTACGGCGGCCAAATCAGGTCATGCTGCAGCTCAGCTTTGGGAGTTCAGCACTTCCAGGCCCCATAAAAGATTTTTCTTCACCACAGTGTAACCATACTCTAAACCTTCTTTTTGCTCTAGTGAGCTTAGCCATGAGCTTAGCCAGAAATTAATAGCAAATGGAAAAATATCAGAAGGAAGACTTGAGGCAAGAAAAACTATCACTGCACTGCCATGTTTCCTCCTCCCCCTCTCCCCCATATGAGGGAGGATAAGAACTTCTAGGAAAGAAATACTTAGCTGACTAGCCCTATCCAACCAGGAACTGTTTACTCTTCTCAGATCCAAGCCTAGTATTCAAGGCAATCAAACACTTTGTGGGAAGTCTGAACAGCTTTCAGGTGACCAATGTGGCCAATTCCCAATCCACGACATACAAATTAAAGAAACAAAGAAACTGCAGTAAGGTAACTAGCTTTCCCAGTTAGGACTGGGTTGTAAAAAGAATAAACCTCAATGCAAACAGGGATATATATGCATTTTGTTGCAGGAAGAATATAGGCTTATGCTTAAGAATGCTCAGATTAGTTAAAGAAACTCCTAGGAAATGCAATTGCAAACATGGAAATATCTCAGCTTGCATTTCTGTGAGTCTGGAAATGTATCTGTCCCCTGCCGGCATGTTGTTCTCTGTCACTGTAACAGGCCTCAACGTGTCAGAAGAAGGCAACACACTTCTGGCCATAAGCTTAATTCCATATCCAAGTGATATCAGAATCTCAAAATGGAAAGATGTCTTGCTGAGAATGAAAGAGGTGTGGTCCCTAGGAAGCGTTAGCAGAGGTAATAAAACCAAGTAACAGTGATTCTCCTATTTTGCAAAAAACAGTTTCTGCACAGGGTCACAAGAGATGCTCACTGAAATATGAGAGAGAGAGAGGGTGGCTGCTTCCGCACTGCTGCCTTCTCGGGCACCTGCTTCCAGCCTGCCGGCAACCCGCCACCGGGAGCCGGATCTGCTCTCTCTTCCTTGCCCTCCCACAGCAGCCACAGCCTAGCACGGTCTTTCTTAAATATCACTTTAAAAATGAACTTTAAGAACAATTCAAGTTCAGATAGACTATTTTGAGAACTAAAAGAATCTTACTATATAGATGATACCTGACACGAGTGCTCAGATTGAGGAAAAGATCTCACTTCCTATTAAAGTGTGGTGAAGCTAAAAGTGTATCTCAGAAAACTCACTGAATACAGAACATAGCTCAAAATCAAAATGTTCCTGACGTGGAGAATTTTTCACTGTAAGAACAAAGATTACTAAAATTCAGCTGCATATGCTTTGAGAATATGCCTATTTCTGTCCTGAAGATGTCAGATCCTCAGCCTTTGAAAAGATTACAGTGGCAGTAACCTTGCTGAGAATTCAGAGAGGGCTATTTTCCTTGTTCAGTGAAGAAAAAGGAAAATAAAAAAAGGACTGTATTATGTTCCAAACTGAGACAGCAACCAGAGGTAGAGGCAATTCATCTCACCTCATGGTTTTGTGTAAAAAATAACAAAAATACTGAAGCAACAGCTGTGATACAGCACTGTTTCTGCAAAGTGACATCACTGATACTGTCATGATAAAACTAGCAGTCACTGAGGCTTTTTTATAATTAATACTGTTATTATACTAAGCTATTACTATAATTAAAATAGACTAAAACACAGATACATATATAATTTATTAGTATCTTCTCTAGTAAAATATAAGATTTTCTCTAGGGGAAAAAAATTTAGTAAGTCTTAGAGCAGGTAACAAAATGGCAAACCAAATTGAATATTGATGCATTTAAAATGATACACATGCAGAAACCCTGTGTGGTTTTAGGCTGTAAACAAAGAGTTGTCACTCAACCAAAAAAACCCTTTAAGCTGTAACAGACAAATTTTGAAAGTATCAGCTTACTAGTGGCCACAAAAAGCAACCTGATTCATAGCAATTACAGTGAAATAAACAGATAAGACAGAAAAAAAATGTTTTGTCAGTACATAAATGAACAGGGCATCCATATCTGAAAAACCATATGCCGTTCTGCCCCAAACCTCACCCCACCCCAGCATGTCAAAAAAATATGGTAAAACTGCAAAGGCACTAGACAGTGACAGGGTGATTAAAAGTAGAGAATGATTTCCCCAAGGTAAATACCCACCTAGTCTAGAATTCTTCAACCTAGAAATTAGATTACTGAGAGCAGACAAAATGAAAGCATATAAAAATTATGAGTAGTATTAAGTGTTAATTAAGTAACATTAATTGGTAGAAATAACTTCCTGCTTCGCATAATATGAGAGCTAACTGGTCCTTCAATTAAATTATTAGGTGGCAGGTTCAATACAAATAAAAAGATGTACTTTCTTACACAGCAAGTCATTACATTGTGCAGCTCACTGTCACAGGTTGCTCTGGACTCCAGAAGCTGTGATATATTCAAAAAGCATTTATTACAGAGGCAAGATCTACTGAGGGCCATTATACCCAAATAAATCACTTCTGGCTCAGCAAGTCTGTGTACTCCAAATTGCTGAAAAAATTACCACAAAAACATGACTCTGTAGCATCTCAATTCTTGATATCAAACTACTAAAAGCTTTCGATCACATCTGAATCCTGAAAATTTTCTAGGAAGTTTTTTCCCATCTATGTCAGCTGAAACCCATGTTCATCTCATTTATATTGTCTACAATACTCATACTAGAAAAAGACAAGTGGGGGAGACTTTCCGAAATGAATGAGGATCCAGAGGCGGTGGCAGTGGCCTGCTTCAATGTTGAGTGAACCGATCAAATGCCCCCTCCTCGGCAGAGGCTGCGAGAGAGCTCTCCAGCAAAGGCTAACAGTGGGAATACATTCCTAACACACAGAGATCTTGTCTTCAGGTCAGACTCCACACTAGCTGGGCAAAGAGAAAGGGAAGGAGGCTGAAAACAGAGTGCCCACCTGAAAAAGCTGGCAGTTGTTTTAGAGGGAGGTGCTTTTCTTCTGTAATTTACTGAGAAAAGAATTGCTCCTGTGAGATGCCTAACTCCACTGGAGCTGAGAAACCTAGGCAATTCCCACCCCCATCATCTTTCCCTAACACATCCTACTGACTACTTGGCTTAGCTACTGGCTTTACACTTACCTTACTTTCGCCTCTGAATTCTTTTCTTGAAACCCCTTTGTAGATTCAGCCTTTGGGAATAATGAACCATAGACAAGAACCATTCCTTATAAAAAGATGTCCACCTTAATGTAAATACAGAGATTGCAACTGCAATAACTATTTATCTTTTCTTCCCTTTCCTCTTCTGCCATATTTAAATAAGAAATCAAAACACACTGTTTGCAGTGTTGCAGTTCATGGACACTAATAAGCACTCTGTCTTCTCTCTTGCTTTTTTTTTTTTGTTTTTTTTGTTTTTTTTTTTTTTGTTTGTTTGTTTTTTTTGTTTGTTTTTGTCGTTGTTTGCTCCATTTTATAAAGATCACAGGACACTGTGACTGGCAAACAAGAGTGGCAAAGTCTATTTGAGGCTTGGTGCAAAATGACTTTGACAACACCAGCTCTGTCTCTCGGGTAGTATGGTCTCTGCTATAATGACATTACTTGGCATAGTATGACCCCACTTACTTAGCAATGACTGAGAATAAGCCATGTCAGGGAAAAGAGTTATCTTGCTTCCACAAATTGTGTAGATGTTTTAAGATGGATTCAGTCACTTGGCAAGACAATGTGGCAGAGGTTACAGCACGGCTGCTACCATGGTCTGTTACATTTGATCTGAAACTCCAGAATTCCAGCAAGTCCCAAGTAGAAAGAAATCCAGGGCAAAATTCAGGCCCAAATCAAATCCATGGCAACATTCCCATCGACTTCTTCAGTGACAGGATTCTGTTCCACAAGTCAACATCATCTCACTGGGGTCTCCTGACATCTGCAGTATTGTCTCTCTAGAATCCTTCATACAAGTCTGTCCATTATCCTAAAATACATCATTATGACCCACAGCTTAGTTTGCAGCAAAAATCAGATTACAAGGACTGTGAATGGTCATAAAATGATAAATACATTCTATTAATTCTATATCCAGCCAACAAGAGGGAACACTTGCTTTACCAGTAGTTGTGTTTATATGTAAATACGTGTTATTTTTTTAAATAAAATCCTGCAACAATAATGGACATAAAATAACAGAAACAATTCTAAATATATAGTCTTTGTCCCAGATAACAAGACAAAGTACTTTTGATGGAGCTTGAGAGGAACTTTCTGCAAGAAAGAAACATCTTGGGTCCAAGCAAGAATTTGTTCAAAAATGAGCATCAAAACTGCTTTTCTCTCAGTCCAAGAAAAATCAGGACACTAAATTTCAGGCATAGCTTAATCCATGCAGAGTAAGGAAGTGTTTGCTAGGATATACTTGCAACATAACAAACAGAAGAAACAATAGAAAAAGCTTTGAGCTTTGTCACATGAACAGAGAAAAAGAAAGAAGCATCAGCTAATGCTGATCAGGATCAGAAGTCCACATGGCTGTTCAAGTTGCTTATTTCAATGGTATTTGACTCATTCTAGGATGCTTGTCTTAAAGGCTTTATTGCACTAACTATAAGTTTGGTTGCACTGGCTCAAAGCTTGTGAATCTAAACTATTCATCTAACCTGCTGCTAATGAGAAACTAGCCTATCACCTAGCAAAAAAACAAAAATAAAAACCTCAGAAGTAATTTGGCATTCATGTTAATACACAGATCTTAATTCAGGCATTATACTACTTGGTTCTTTAACCCTAAACAATAATAATTTGTGATTCCCATTATCAAATTCTTATTAGGCAAGTATATATGTACTGCTTGACAGTCTTGTCTAAAATTGATTCTTAAAGCTAAATACAGCCAACATGTTGAAACATTGATAGATGCTTGCTTGACACTATGCATGTGCTAATATGCACTAATATGCATGACAATCTCTTTTTAAGCTAGTAGTTTGTGCCACAGAAACATGACCAATATACTTTCAAGTTCTAAAAGAAAATGAAGTCTGCTGTCCAAGGAGATTTTAATATTGATTATATCAGAAGTTAAAGGAAAGATACAAATTGTAACTTGCTAAATAGCTGTAAGCTTCCTGGTAGATTTAGGTAATTAGAATGTCTGTCCAATCATATACTTGCTAAAATTCAAATTAATCCATTAGATCTCATTTTAATACTTGAAAGAGTTGAATTAGACTATTACAATCAGAGCAGGGAAATGCTCAATTGGGTCTGCATCCTGAAAATGCAGTCCAGATAGGGCTGAGAGTTCAAATGAAAAAATATATATATAAAAAAAATCAAAATAATGACAGCTTTGAGAATATCATAAAATATTTACACAGAGAAAACATATATGCCAATGGCATTAGCAGGAGTATAGTTTACTTGCATTGTAACAAAACAGCAATACAAAGTAAACAGTAACATCTTTGGTTAGTTCTGGGGTCTTTCTTACTACCACTAGTTTGGAAAGGGCCTTTGTGGTGGTCTTTGCAATTTGCATTTCTCAGTTTATTATGCTGTCTTTACAGATTGTATCCATTCCCCCCTCCACCACATCAAACTTAACGGTACTTACCTTAGCATTACCCTTATGGATGAACTTAAGTCCTCATTTAAGCAAAAATCTGTTTGAACTCATTTGTCTGTATTCTCAGACAGAGAAGAAAAGACAGACAAGACTTTTGTTTTCATTATTTCCAACCTGTCTGTATGGGAAGTGTCGGATCAATGGGACACCTATCTTAGCAACATGCACTCTGGGGGGCTGCTGTTGATAGTAGCACAGCATACAGACACCAGAAATCACAGCACAGCACAAGCTACGTTCCCCTAGAGGAAAGTTTCCTTAAATGAAAACTGGAAGAGATGACACTTGCATATAGAACTCATGAAATATGAACGAAGAACCATGAGAGTTTACAAAATGAAATAGAAGAAATTTAAGTATATGCCAGGTTTATAAATTTTGTATTGCAGTCACATCCTCCAGGGCTTCTCCCCTAAATAATAAATAAGAATACGGTAATCTCTCTCCAAATCTGGGCAAATTAGTATTTGTTGCTTTGCTTTTTGTTTAATATCAAAAAGAGAAAATTTGTGCTATTATCTCTGCTATATGATACTAAGGTTTATGACCAAGAAGTGGCACAAGTTCAGACAAGAATCACGCCAACCATGTACTTACCAAGCAGAAAATTAACCAGACAGAGCAAACAGCAATTGCTACGTAAGCATACATCAGTATAATTTATAACAGGCTTCCAATGACTGTTTTAGCTTAGTGTCATATTGCCCAAGACTGTCAGATGCTGCTTCCACACAGATACTGTAACTTTTTACTGTAACTATCTTGAGATAATGATTAAGCCAGCAATTAGTATACAGCCCCCCCTAGAAACATGAAGCGGGTTAATATTACAACAGTGAAGAACTCATAACTGTTGAAGACAACAAGCAATCAGTCACACATATGAAGACTCCTGATCTACAAAAATCTTGCTGAAAAAGGTACTTGAACAACAAGTTTCTACATTTCTCATTAGAAAAATCGCATATGGCCAGTTATATATTCTGACCCAGATGACTGAGCAGATGAATTCACCACCAACGAAGCAGTATTAAACTACCTGAAAGCTTACTATGCTTGCAATATCCATGCAAGGTACACTTAGCAAAGTATTATACTATCTTTATGATTTTATTTGGTCTCACAATATGAGTGCTTCCACTGTAACACACACAGTATCTAAAAGTTGCTTCAATACATGCAGTCCAAACTACTGGATGACTTTAGTACCATAATCAACCTCCAAAACTGAACAATAATCAACTAGGACTGAGCTACAAGCCTGTGACATTTCATGAGTGAGTTCTAAAGTTCTGTTGTATTTCCCTTTTCCAGATGAGCTTACCTCAAAAGCCAGTGTCTCCTGGTAGTAAGAGCACGTGGTCACCCTGAAGACCAAGGTGCCCAATTCACTTAGGCATAAAATTATTCAAAGTCTCTATGTTCCACTAAATATCCTCACTTTGATATGAATCTTCACTTTGCGACTCTTCTATCTGTCACTATTCTTTGATTATCAGTAATCTATATGGATCATTTCTATCTGGAGCACTATTACAATGAAATAAACACCAACTTGTTGTTTGTCATTTGCAAAAATCTTCACTCATCAAGTCTGTGGTTCTCACGACACAGAGCAGCTGGACTACAAAATACAAGACAAAATTAAATATTAATTGAATTTTTAAAGTAAACTTTTGCTACAGAAAATATTATTTTAATCTGCAAACAGATAATATCTGGATATGTACCTGAATCTTCAGTACTGATAAATTACAATAAGAAATTAATTGAGAAAAGATCATGAAACACCACTATGCCACTGATTAAATCTATTGCATACCCTACATGTTGAACAGTGTGTGTAGTTCTGGTCATCTCAACTTCAAAAATAAAGTTGAGTGAGACTAAAAAAACACAGATAAGGTCAACAAGAATGGTCAAAGGTACAGCATAAAAGCATGCTCATGTTTATGACTTCAACTTTGAAGTGAGGTTACTGTAAAGATGACGTGATTGATTTTCACATGCAAAAGGTGAATCGTGCAAACGAGAAAACAGGGAATTAAAAAAAATCACTTTCTTCACAGCACAAGGGCTACGGATCAATGAAATCATTCAGCAGAAGCTTAAAGCCAATAACACGAAATAATTTTCGAAAAAATGAACCATTTGGTTGTGGACTTTCCTGTTGCAGGCTAGGTCTTTCCTCCTGGTGGACTATCTTAGGTTCTACAGCCAATGTCCCTTTTCAAAGTAGTCACGGGGTTATCAACAGCTCTAATCTTTCACCCTGAACTCCTCTGTCTCTCCTTAAACAGAAGGCAACATGGGCACCTTTTTAATTACTACAAAGACTGTTTCCCTTCTCCAGGGCAACACATCTTTTGGTGTACTGTGAGTCACCAGCTATGTGGAAGCCTACCCTTTCCCTGCAATTGGTACCTGGCATTGTTCAGAAAGACAGTAGCCTTCACCAGATCATGTACTTATTAACATAGACACAAATTTTGATATGGATATAAAAACTATCTGTATGTAGTTGATCCCCTTGAGGTAAGAAAAAATTAACCACTCTGGAAGGTTGGGTTGATTGATCCCTAACTTCTTGCTTTTAGTTATACCATAACACAAAGACAATATTACATTCTTGTTTTAACTTATGCAAGATCAGTCTGTTCAGAATTTTACTTGAAAAACTTGAAAATTTTATTCTCTAAGCAAAGAGTTTATACTGGCTAGCTAGCTCTAAGGAAACCAGTATTATCCTACTATAAACCCACTGTAATGAAGTGAGAGATTCCAGATACTATAAACTGTAGAAATATATGCATCATTGTAAGAGGCTGCTGCTTAAATAGATTTCTGATTTCTCTTTAATTAATTGAACTAATTATGGTCTTTGATTCATTCATTCTTGTTTGATAAATCTCCTCTTCTTACTATTACTTCTGTATTCTAACACTATTAGTAAGATCCCATTCACATCATACAATAGCAGTGTGGCTACACATGATCATTCAGAATAAACTCATTAAAAATATTCACCTGTTGTCAACAGATAATATCACTCATATACACATTACTGCACTTCTAGAGTTTTGATAGTATTTCCTTTTTACCTTTGACTAATGCTCTACAACTATATACAACTCCCTCAAACTCACAATATTCCCCCTACCAATGGTCTTCTGTGGTTAACAGAGCCTGTAAAAAACCTGAGGTAATAAAAACGGGTCTGCTAGTCTGCTTGATACTTAAGACAGTTATACTGCCCTCCAGAGCGTAGCTGGCTATTAAAGGCTTTCCAATCTCTTGCTAAATAATGTGATTTATGAATTGAATGTAGAGAGATTACACACTATAAATATTTTATCAGAATTTCATTTGCATCTAGTGCTTTAAATCTTCAGGGCCTGCACTGTACCAACTGACATCGTTTAAATGGGGCCTTGACGAGGTTGCTATCAAACTCAGCCCTGCAGATGGCCACTGCCACCCAGGAGGGTGGGTGGTGGGTATGCAGCATGGGGCTGAGCCAGGGCAGTGGCAGGGGCTGAAAGGAGCCCAGCAGTCCCCACAGCACGATGGGCCAAAGGTGCCTTAACACAGCTTTGCAGTTTCACCAGAAAAAAAATCAGATAGAAGAAGAGAACATATACACTAAGTAGGTGTCAGGCTATTCTTTCAGTAGGGGGAAACTGCAATAGAAGCAGAAGGACCAGGGACTTTCAGACTGTCTGTTATCTGTCTCCTAATCAAGAATAAGTAACAACTTAAGTAGTTTCTTAAATTTAGGCAAAATTCTCAATACTTTAAAGGACGAAGCACAGAATTTGTATGCTCACATATGTAGTTCTTAAATTTCCAACTTAGAAATAATTAAGTATATATATTTAATTTAAATTTACACACATTAAAGATCCAAAAGATGAATTTCAAATATATGTAATCTGTTTTGAATAAGAAATATTGAGCTTGCTGGAGCGATCATAAATGATCAAAATGTTTTAAAAACATACTGAAAATGGAAATAAGATCATTCAGGTTCCATGCTAGACTCATTGCAGAGGATTAAAAGATGAATAAAAGGAGGGACTGTATTTGGAGAAAGAAAAAAATACATGCCATTAGTGGACTGCAGCATAGTATTCTAAATAAAAATGGACATACGTAAATGAACAATTAAAGTATATGCAGCAAATACAGAAGCTGAAGAACCTCGACTGTGCACAGAAAAAAGAATAGGGATGTCTCAATTAAAGCATGGGAAATAGGAACAGGGAAGATGTGATGAGATTTATACATCTTTCAGAATATGCAGCTCTCCCTTTGGCCTCAGTCGCCCTCGGCTGCCCTGTGGATGCAGTGTGAAAGGAATTATCCTGCAGCCTTTTTTTAATTGATATTTTGCACAGAAGCAGCTACCTAATCCAGAAGATGCTCTGCATTATTTTCCTGAGCAAACGCTCACGCTCAGCTAAATAGCACAGAAGCGCGTTTTAAGTTTTCTCAGTTGAAATAAATACAAGCAACTGTACAGAAAGTGAGAAAGTGTAAAGAAAAAGCTAAATAAGCATAAATATTCCTGTACAACTAACGAGGAAGATGTTTGAAGATTGGTGCTTTTGTATTTCAGTACAAAAATACTACGGGATCAGACAGCTTAAAATGATTTTCAGATCTGTGGCACAACCGTATGACAAGCCCTGAGGATAGAATGCCTGAATCTGGGGCTACACCTCAGAAGTGACAGTTTTCTTCACTAAAACTTTGTCCCTTTCAGGGTGGAGCCCAATATAAGTAGCAAACAACACGCTTACTAAGCAGCCTCAGCAGACTCATACTCCTTAGCGTTCATCACACAGCTTCCTGCTTGTTCCCTGGTTCTCTCTGTGCTGCAGCTATGCTATTTCTTACTGCACAGCTCCATACCTCTGTTTACTTGCTCATGCAACACCTTGCTTTTTGCCAGAAGAACACAGCACTTAGAATATTTAGATATTTTCATTTTAAGACTTTGGAGCCCTTCAGCTTCTTCCATGAGAAAATGGTGAATTCCTTGTTTGAGAGCCACTAGTTTAAAGAAAAAAAAAGAACTTAGAAGAAACCAAACAACTAACTTTAAGCAATTTTGCCTCTTAGGGGGTTCTTTTCAAGTACAGATGTACCCTTATATTTCTCTATCAATATCTGAGATTTGTATTTAATTGGGCTGCTTCAACGTTAACAGCAATATTATATTACAACTTCTCTGCCTTCAGCTTATTCAAAAAATTGCATAATCCTGCAACTCAGTCTTACACAGTTGACGTTGCTATTATTTATTCATATAATAAGCCCTGCAAGTGCAATGTGAGATCAGTGTTATGCATGTTGAGTGCAAGTGTTTACACATATAAAGTGAAAAAGAGTTCCTGAACTAAGAACTCAAATTTTAAGCAGCATGGATAAAAGGTGGTATTTCCACAAATAATTTCTACATGCCAAGAAGTCTCCAATAAATCAAATGACTTCTTGTGAAGACTGTGAAAGAACTACAATTAATTTAAGTCACTGCCTGCTTGAGACAAATAAAAATGCTTTTAGACACACTTCACTTGATTTTGGGGCAGCATGAATACTGTTAGTAATGTATTTCAAGGCAATATAGAAGTTAACTACTGAAAACCACAGACAACGAATATATCTACTTACAACTTCCTTACTGCCTCTCTCACAGCTACCACATTGTATTCTGTTTTACAGCAAATAAGACCACTACTGTTTTAAAAAATTAATAACCCCCCAAAAACCCCAAGGAATAAAAACTACCATGTGTCTTATCAGTTCAAAGTACTTTTGTGAAGTATTGGAAAAACAGCATGAAGGTAACAAGAAAATATTATACAATAATACCTAGATAAAGTAAGGCTAAGATCATGGTAGGTTAATGAAATTTAGACCTTCAGGCCTGAAGGATTAGACTGCAGATCCATTTAGTTTCATACTTAAAACTAAGCTATTTTTGTCAGGCATCTCTTCTTACTTTCACAAGTTGAGTGAAACGACTGCATTTTGAGATTAATTTAGTCTCTGTCTAGCACGTTGTTTCCTGGAGAACTGTGGGGAGAAGTTGTTGCGTTATTCTAAGCAGCAGCACGTGTCCTGCTCCTAAGCATTCCTCCTGCCCTGCTACACTCCGCTAATGACACCAGACTTACCAGGGGGGCCAGCATCCTTCATCGTTTACTATCATCAGACACATAAGAACAAGCCGGCCTCCTCAGTGGAAGTTTTGAGTGGAGATTACTGCTGTTTGTAACAAACTTGGACAGGTGTTAACACTGCTATTTTATTTGCATTGCTGACATTATTTTGCTGTGAAACACCTGCTTTGCTAGCAGAAGACCGAGCTCTGTTCTCAGCAGGGTAAATTCAATGGGAGTTGCCCCGGGGCATGGAGAGCAGAACCAAGCTCATGGTGCTCCACTCCAGGTTAATGCAATTGCTGCTATTCACCACGTTTCGTTTCTACAGGAAGAGTGTGCTGTATTGCAATCTCATACAGCAATGTACCATGAAGATAATAATCTATTTATAATCTGTTTTCCTAAACCTTGAAATTCTTTTAAACTATATAGACTTCTTTGACAGTATGTGTACACATCTCTGCTAATATAAATGCACACAGTGCCTCCCTAACATTAGCAACAGTCCTCTGGAGACTAAAGTAAGACAAATAAGCTCATTTTGTCTGTGACAGCAATGCTGGACTTATAAACAAACACTCCGGTGAGGCAAAGTCAGCATATGTTAATCACATAAAACAACTCGTTTCCCTTTTCTTCTAAAATCAATTAATGAGCTCTAATGTTCCACTCTATACAAAGAGAACAAAAAGTAATTTTTATTTTAACGATGGATTATTTTTTCCGGTTTAAGTAAACCCTGTCCTTAAGGCCAAGCTCTCGTGTAATCCGTTTCTGAGAAAGAAAATTGATTGTCGCTACTGGTTATTCATATACCCCCGGCACGACAGCACAAAGAGAACTGGTCACTCCGGAGCTCGCTGTGCACAGCAGTTGTCTTTAATGTCATTTGCTCAAGTGGCTCAAGGTCTTCATGAATAATTAACATTTAGAAAGCCACTGCAGTGCTGCAAGGTAGCCACTTTTCGGCCTTTGATTTCAAGTAAGTCTTGACGCTTTTGTTCAACGAAGAAACGACATACAACTTTACACCTCTGAAACTGTACAAACATCTCCAGTATGAATACAACGAAGGAAAGACTCGAGATCATGCAGAAGCATCAGGACTATCTGAACAACAATTCTGTTAACTTGTCCTTAGTATAAATGAAAGTAAGCAAGCAAAAGGCATTATGTTTTCTAATCTCTCCAACAACATAAAATTTATCCATCTAAATCAACAGAAGGTTAAGAAAGTATGACAGCATCCTGTAAAAGACTTCAGGTGATTACAAAATATTTATATTTACTTGAAAAGAGCTGTGCATTTATGTGGGTCACAGTGGAATTCATTTTAGCGGAGCTTAGGGCAGACTCAGTAGAATCAGCTCCAAAGGTATTTAGTCAGAGGGAATATATTGCAAGTCTCCCAGGCTGCTGATACCATTAGTTATAATTTGCATTATGTAGAGCTCAGAGTCGCCAGTAAAGGATCCCCATTGTGCTAAGTAATTATTGTAACACTGACACGGCGCGATAAAATCCTGGAGGGTTGTAATTGGAAAAGAAACAGCCGAGAAAAAAAAGGGGGGAAAACAGGAGATGTGCGATTAGGAAACAACAGCAATTTCAGACAAAAATCACTTTTCAAATTTGAGTCTGGGACCTCACAATTTTTTCAAAAAACAACTGCTTTGTAGATTGATATCAGTGATGCAGAACTGACCAGTCAAGCCACTAAAGTTGCGTGAAGTAGGTCTCAGTAAGACCCTCTAGTGAAACACACTAGAAAGGATTCACTTAAACAAAACAAAAGTTTCAACAGGAAAAAATTATTTCAGTTCTCCTGATGTGAAAATCTCCAAAGCGTATATTTAATTATTTATGAAGGCCGGTAGGTTTGTGATCTTACATACTGATTTAACATGGCATGCAAAACAGAGACCTTACAAGAGAGCCCCAGGAAGTGGTCCAGAGCAGTACGGGAGCAGGGCACAGACAACTTTCACTCACTAGGCAATACGTGATTGAAGTTTTTTATTTTGGATTTGGTTCAGAAGTTTTTCTTTTTAATGAATTAACAAAACGACTTTGAAATACTTATTGTGGGGGAAATGCCTTTGAAAAGTGGGGATATACGGTACACCGTAGAGGAGGAGCAGCACAGGATAAGACATGGGGCTCAGGCTGCCACTGGAGACCCCAAGGCTATTCAGCAGTAGCCAGTTAAAGAGCTACAGACCTGAGAGCCGGGCAAAATTGGTTTTAGGAGTACCAAAGGGAACATAGAACAAGCATCTAACATATGTAAAACACATGATATATAGTAAATTCAGACATAATGTGGAGTTGTAGATCAGAGATCTACAGAAAAGAAAGATCAAAGAGCAAGTCAGAAAACAAAAACAGTCCCAAGTGAATCCTAGTGGAGGAAGAAAGAGGGAACTCCACCAACATCCCATTTCTCCCGGCAAAAAACGTGGGACATTGATGACCAGCTGCAGCCCGCCCTTCGGCTTGAGGAAGACTGGCACTGTCAGCATTAGGAGCCAGAGGGGAGGTGGAAGATTAAGTGTATACCAGAGAAAGGGGCAGAGAGTACAAAATGTGTGTAAAACAATTTAAAGTGTATTATTATTACCAATATTTTGGAGCTTTTGCTTCTCTGCAACAGAATTCTTTATTTTCTTTGTCTTTAATATTTAGATCTAGACTAATAATTATCCAATTCGACTCTCAAGATTTTACCCACACATGGCTGCACATATGACGTGCATTCCTTTTCTTCATGTAACAAGATTCAGAGTATAACATAATAGTCCCAGTAGTATATTGAAAAGCAACCAGTTACATGTTAGTATACAATATACATGAAATTCTTTTTAATTATCATCTAGATAACCATTACTTCTCAATTTGATTTATGATAAATATATCTCGTAGCATCAGCTATGAGTAAAATTCCCTAGTACTTCTCAGGAGGATGTGAAGGAAAGGAAAGGGATCTGATGAAGATTCAGAGTGCGCATATAGGATGTAAAAGTGTGGAAATTGGACTGAATGGATAAAAAAAGTCACAGAGCTAAAATAATTAGTCCAGGAGGGAGACTGGTACTGACAGGATGTTTAAGCAGAGAACTAAAATCCAACAAAACAGGATGAATGTGAACTAAATGGAAGGCAAGAGGGGGTAGAAGTGAACTAGCTAGGAAGGAAATCAAGGGACAAGACAGAAGAGCTAATGGGGAAATGTCATGAAGGTCAAGGAAAAAGTGAGAGAGCATAGAAACTGAAACAAAAAAACCCCAAGAGGAGAATGAGATTTGATGAATAAATAAGATTAGAAGGGGTATCAGGAGTTCCGGTAAGTATCAAGTATAACTACATGAAAGAAAAAGTAGATATTACATATTAGATAATTTTCTTCTTTGCTGTTTGATGTCCTATAATTAGTACTTTAGCCTCCAAATCCATGCAATGCTATAGCGCCAACTGGCATTTTTAAGAATTTCCAACTCTTCCCATTTGTCTCTCAAGTTTCTAACTTCTGAACTGCAGTGTAATAAAATACTTCTCCAGGAACAAAATTAATCAGCTTAGAGTGCAATAAACCTCTGTCAAATAACCCTATATATTATAAAGACTTCTAAGCACGATGGACAATGTCGCTCTCCTTTCTATTTTATCTCCTAAATGCTGTCAGAGGGGTGAGAGGATGGTGGAATTCTGTTCTCAATTACTAATCCTAAATGTTGTTGGGTCAGTTTCTTTATATATTCTGAGCACTGATCTTCTGACTTTTCTCACATCACTGGCCAAAAGACCATATGCAAGGCAAAGAGCTCCAAACTTTTCTCTGCCTTACCTAATAGAGCCAATGGCGCAACCTGAAGATTAGAGTACAATCAGGACAGCACATGACTGCATCTTTTATCTCCTGGCTATTTAGAATTGTCCCTTTGCATCTTCAAAGAGTGTCAACACTGCTCAGCTTCAATTTAAAGCTGCTCTAACCTGAATAGCTGCAAGATTTCCTTAAATAGCCTGCAGGAACAGAAACTCTAATGGAGGCTTGCAACTGCCTCATTTAAAATTGTCATCCTTATTCTGGTGGTTAAATAGAGCAAACTATCCAAAAGGATTCTGTTTTTCTGAATCCAGATCCTCCTATTAAAACACAGGATAAACAGTCTCAGGGTCTTTATTGCTAGGTCGGTTTTTACAAGGTAATTTTAAAGAACTTGCATATATAGATAGGGGACAGATGCCTGAAATAGCAGCAGCAGAGGCCGACATATACTAGGTCTATCAAAGCCACCAGCATTCTTACCCTTTCACGCCACTTCTGTGAACCAAATAATGTTGCACCTTGCTTTAAAAATACAAAACAAACGCAAACATCTAGCTCAGACTTAGTTTTGGAAGAGGAATAAACTCCCAAAAGAATGTGTGCATCTGTAGTAGATACTAATGGAAAAGACAATGTTAATGAGCTCTTATATTAGAAATATGTTACCTTGGTGTGTATTTAGCAATCGAATGAACTGATAGTTCCATTTCACTTAGACTTTCAGGGTTAAATACCGGCCTTAGTGAAGTCATTGAAAGTTCTGCCAAAGAGCATGAAGACATTTTAACTTCTGTGTTTCTGAAGAGATGAGGATGAGTAGCATTTACTAGAAGGAAAAAAAATCTAGATCATACCTAGTAAT